>NC_089768.1:13237500-13257500 GCF_040412425.1 Macrobrachium rosenbergii | reverse complement strand
CCTTTAAAGCTACTGAGGCTAGAGGGCTTAAAACATACCAGATTGCAGCCCCTTAGCCTCAGTAGTTTTTATTTTATTTAAGGTTAAAGTTAGGAGCCATAATCGTGCTTCTGTCAACGATACAGGATATGCTACCAACTGGCCGTGGTTAAAGTTTCATAGGCAGCGGCTCATAGAGCGTTATACCCAGACCACCGAAAGATCGATGTTTCCGGTGGCCATGATTATATGCTGTAGCGGCTGTACAGAAAACTCGATTGCGCCAAAGAAACTTCGGCCCATTTTTTACTAGTTATATATGCAATGGAAAATAACTTATGTTTCAGTTAAAATTTTTATTAAAAAAACATTCGTTTTAAGAAAAACCTAACTTTCTTTCAATGATAAATCAAGTCACATTCAGTGCGGAGCTGATTACTTCCAAGCAGCTTCCTTTCTCTTTCTCTCAATTTACAGGCATTTTTACGTTGGTCTTCATTTGCACAGTATTATTACGCCTTATCACATTGTTTCTCACCATTTAACTTTCTCCTGGACCGTCGCATAGTCTCAAGCTTTCTAGATGAAGTGTTCATTTCCAAAGGAATAACAGGATGTAAAAAGCAAAAAATCCAGTGAGACTTAAGTGGCTGCGGAATCCGGAACATATGGCGAGTTTGTTCAGAGGCCCCTTTAAGAGAACAATAAAAATTTCGAAAGTGTCGTTGTCATCAGAGGTAGTTACGGTTGTAGAAATATCAGTAATGTCAGTGTTATCTGTTCTTACGCAGGGAAAACATTTTTTATTTACCCAGATCAAACTGATTCCCTGTAAGGAACGTATTTTAAATGACCACTCTGTTGTTTAAGAGTGGAAAGGTGTTTTGAAAAGGCATGATAAATTATTTGGAAAACAGAGGGAAGCAGAAAGTTCCACACTCCAAAACGAAAGATTAGAGTTGACTTTCAAGTTCTCTACTACTACACAGCATCAGGGGCGTTGCAAAGCGTTTCTGACATGTACAATGAAAACTCAGACATCAAGAAGTTCTAGAGGGCATTTTGTAAAGTAATACCTATAGAATTAGCAGAGAGCCATTGCCTTTTGAAAGAGTTATTATTATTATTATTATTATTATTATTATTATTATTATTATTATTATTATTATTATTATTATTCAGTGGTTGAAACTTATCCATATGGGACAAGTCCACAGGGGCCATTGACTTGAAATTCAAGCTTCCAGGGAATATGGTGTTCATTCGGAAGAAGTAAGAGGAAGTAAAGGGAAATGCAGAAAGAAGAGATCCCACTTATTGAAAAAGAAAAAAATAAACTAGAGCTAATTCGAGATGTAAGTTAAGTATTTAGTCAGTGTTTGAACATAAACCCTTGAATTAAACTCTAATAATGAAAATCGGTTGGAAAGCCCTCTAAAAGGGCACATCTGTTCACTTGGAACAGATGCAGCCAGGTTTAAGATGTGAGCCTTCTGAGAAACGCTACTCTGCTTCTGAGTCCAAAATCCTGATAGACTCCTGACAGATCTGAAGGATATAATTTTCAAATTCTTAAACACAATTGCGAGTACCAGGAAGGATTGAATTTATTTTTTTTAGATACTAGGAACAAATATTCATCTAACCCATTCAGATACTAATCCTGCCACATTAATAGTATCATTCAAGAATTTGGTGACAAGAACAACTGCCCAAGAGCAAGAGCCCGTGCTGGCATAAGGCCAGATTATAATAAAAACAACAACAGCTTCTGCAGAAGGTTGTGAAAGACTGGGACATGACTTCTGGATACTAGGTAGGATCACCTGCGCACGACTGGAAAGGGCAAGAAGAAGGATTCCAAGAGAGTCACTGAAAAAGAAAAGGAAAAGAGCAGAACAGAAGAGAGAACAGATTCCTGAGGACCCAGCTGGAGATTGGGAAAGAGTCATATGTGACAGCGTCAGCCACTACATAAATATTTATGATAAGAAATTCGAAAGAATTCACAGAGAGAGAGAGAGAGAGAGAGAGAGAGAGACTAAGCTGAAAGCAGGAATTTTAGGATTTTAACTAATATGGCCTTATGCCAGGCACTGTCGAAAAAGCCATAAAGCCATAAAGTTGTCAAAATTATTGACCAAAGATTCCGTAAAGTTCCTGAGAGAAGAGAACTAAATATAAATAGTCTTGACGGACCTTTGCTCCTGCAGGAATAAATTGCGTCGACGTATCGGCATATCTGTAAGCACCGACTTTTAGTTTGATTTTATCTTACCGTAAAAGACTTAGTTCTGATCGAAAACTATCAAAGTCATTGGATGCATTATGTATAAAATTACTACTACTACTACTGCTGCTACTACTACTACTGAAGTTAAAAGCAACAAGAGGCAGAGGCATAATAGTGGTAATTGGTGTTGGTCATTAAATTGAATAGGGGAGGGATTTACTCAGTGCGTGACATTGGATATCCTCCACTCCCCGCAGTATAAACAGTCTGTTGCTGATGACCTTCAGAATTTCTTGTATATTTCTAAATTTAGTTCTTACAGAGAAATTAGATAGGCATCAAGCGTGAAGATATTTCTTCAACCTTTAACGCATACACACCCTCTCTCTCTCTCTCTCTCTCTCTCTCTCTCTCTCTCTCTCTCTCTCTCGTGAAGATATTTCTTGAACCGGTAACACGCCTCTCTCTCTCTCTCTCTCTCTCTCTCTCTCTCTCTCTCTCTCTCTCTCTCTCTCTCTCTCTCTCTGTCGTGAAGATAGTTCTTGAACCGGTAACACTCTCTCTCTCTCTCTCTCTCTCTCTCTCTCTCTCTCTCTCTCTCTCTCTCTCTCTCTCTCTCTCTCTCTCTCTCTCTCGTGAAGATATTTCTTCAACCTTTAAAACACACTCTTTCTCTCGTGAAGATATTTCTTGAACCGGTACAATCTCTCTCTCTCTCTCTCTCTCTCTCTCTCTCTCTCTCTCTCTCTCTCTCTCTCTCTCTCTCTCTCTCTCGTGAAGATATTTATTGAACCGGTAACACACACACACACACACACACACTCTCTCTCTCTCTCTCTCTCTCTCTCTCTCTCTCTCTCTCTCTCTCTCTCTCTCTCTCTGTGTGTGTGTGTGTGTGTGTGTTAAATGATTCAGCTTTCAATTAGGCAGGATCATTAATTTTTCAGGTCTTTTTTTTTTATCTGGATTACCAGCTTCATTTTGCTTTCTAATAACAGTCTAGTTCTTTCTCGTTATTTCTTGGTTTTGTATCAAATTGAAGTTATTACAAAGTTCTCGAAGCACTTAAGAACTTGCTTTCTAATATGTCATTCTCAGCTGTGTCTCTTCATTTATTATATTCTATCTCGATTATTGCATTTCTTTTACTGGTGAAATCTTAGTTTTCTCTTTTTTCCCCCTTTCACTTTCCTTTTTTTGTCTTTATTCTGAGATGTAATTCATTTCTCTTTCTTTGTAGTCAGCTGGAAATTCCATGTGTTATTTTTGTGCTCTTTTTTTATAGCATTATTCTGTTTTCTTTTACCAACTTATTCGCTTCCTGTTATCAATATTTTCCTATTAAGTTTGTATATTGGTTTATTAATATTTTCCCTTCCTGCGTATTTCTTTTTCATTATAGTTTTTTTTTATTTCGTAGTTTTGCATTTTTGTTAGTTTCGTGATATTGTCAGTTTATCCATTAGATTTCTTCTTACTTAATTTTTTTCATTTTATTTTGTCAAATTTAGTTATCTTGTTTATGTAGATTCTCAAAAAAATTTTTATGGACTATTGTACTCAATTTCATGCTAAGCATTACCTCATTTTATCCGTCTTTTTTTACTTCTATAAATACCTACATAATTTTTATCGCCATTTTATTCATCTAGGTCATTCTTATTCTTGGTATGCCATGCCATATGTGTCGTGTTCATACCCACGGGGCAGGACAAACAGTCTGCCCTGCCTTCTCCTTTACTTCAACCTTCAGGAAGTCCTTGAGATACCCATGAATATGCAAGGGTGGATACGCATATACATGCATGTTGGGCAATATGCGCTCATGTGCAACTCAGCTTAAGGCACTTGTGTACGTGATTTTGGTGGATGTGCATCGTTGTAAAAAAAAAAAAAAAAAAATATATATATATATATATATATATATATATATATATATATATATATATATATATATATATATATATATATATATATATATATAATGCGTCAGTGTATCGTAGGGATCTTATTACATGTATCATTTCGACTGGTTAAGTATATTGCTGTCTTTATTCCTCACAGACATTTTCTATTAATTTTCCTTTTTTCAATTTCCTGTGGAAAGTGATCCCGGTCGCAAACTCCTGAGACGTATGATAGTATTGCACCAGCCCCGGCTTCTTTGCCATGCCCCTAGGTTAGGTTAGGTTAGGTTAGGTTAGATTTGACAATTCTGGGGTAATTTGGGTGTGGGAAACATAATGAGATATTTTCAAGAAAATTCTATGATTAGTTTTTAAGATATGGCGTCCAGGGAAAGGTCCCGTACTCGGTTACATCTCGGGGAAAATGCATCCCGGTCCTTGTGGGACAAAGTATAAACAAAAAACAGAAAGGAAATTAATATGTTGCGGAACCTTTGTCAGAATTTCATAACTATTTTTTTTTGGCAGTTAAATCGTTGATTAAATTTATTGAATGTATGAAATTGTTCGTGGAGGGGACGAAAAAAAAAAGTTTGGCAGGGAATTTCATTAATATTTTTCTCCCGTCAGTTGTGGAATGTGATTGCCTCGCGCCGCTGATACAGGTGTTTATTTTCGGAGTCTGGTTCCTCGCCTTTTTCGGCAATTCATTTTTCATGCATATTTTGTCAGTCGCCCAAGCACATTGACATCACTCAGTTATTGTTGTTGCTTTAGATTATCTTTTTATTATTTTTGCTGCCCTTCCTTTTGATATCTTTTTTGTTTTTATCAAAGCTTTCGTTTAATTTATATTATCCATACTGGCTTTACTATTGCTGTTATAAATTAAAAAAATTTGGCTTGCCAACACAATGACATGCTCAGTTCTTGTTATTGCTTTAGATTATCTGTTTATTATTTTGCTGCTCTTCCTAAATTCAAAACAAAATTTGGCTTGCTAACACAATGACATAGCCTACTCAGTTCTTGTTTTGCTTCGAAAGATCCTTTCATTATTTTGCCGTTCTTCCTTGTGTTACCCTTCTTTTTTTATACTGATGGAGCTTTTGTTTAAATCCACACTATCCATACTAAGCGTACTTTTGCTGTTATAGATTCAGGACAAAATTCGGCTCGTTGTTAGAATGTAAAAGGCAGGAGAAAACGAAGCACTTATAGAATAATACATGGTTATCTGAATAGATTTTAAAGCATGCATGAAGTGAATTTTTTCGCGCACAACACTCTCAAGCATCATGTCGGCTCTTCAAGAACTCGCTCGCAGTCTCTCGCTCTCTCTCTCTTTTTTCTCTCTCTCTCTTCCAAAAATAACAATAGAACGACTGGGATTTTTCCATGACTCCCTTTGTGCGGTCAGTTGTGCCTTTTGTCCGCCGTGTTGGTTAACGTTCCAAAGACGGCGTTTTTTAAAAATGATTGTCGGCATTTTTAGGTTATCAGTTTCCTCACGGGGTGGTCCTGATTGCAGTGAGTGATATGGCGGTTTCAGTTTTTAAGAAATATTAACAGACTTTCATTTGCAGTTTATTGTAAGCTGCGTCAGGTAAAAGGTTTGGTATCTGAGATATCTTAGGTCCGGTGATCAGTATTTGTACAGTCTTATTTGTGAAAACATTACGAGTACCTTGATAATACACACACTCACACACATATATATATACATATATATAAATGAGTGTATGTATGTATGTATGTATGTTTAGATGCATGTAAATGATGAAGTATGATTGCAGGCTTATTAAAACGAAAAATATAGTGCTCGATTGTTTCTCACGGCTTTAGCTATCCAAAATATTCCACCAGTGTCCTTGGAAGATGCCAACAGTCATTTGTTGTGTAACCTTTTATATATTTATATATATGGAAAGGTATTGCAAACCCCTCAAGGTGTTTAGCTAAAATGGCAGATGCCCACATAAAAATTATTGCGGGAATGCCCCGTTCCATACTTTTCGGACGTCGAGGTACGGCATAATTGCCAAATGTTCCCATATAGACCGCTGCCAGCCATGCTAACTAACTTTATTTGGTGACGCGAGGTCCTTATACTCTGTCCAGTGGTGATGTTTCGGCCGTAACTGTTTGCATTAAAAAAGAATGCCAGCCTTTATATAGATTCGGAGAATGTTTAGCATTTATATCAAGGCATGTTGCGATGCTTTTATTCTTCTCGAGATGAAATCTGAAAGTTAAATTTGAATGATGTAAATCTGAAATAGATAAGGCTGCCATTGGATAACGGTCTTTTGGCCCCCTTTTTTTTTTTTTTTTTTTTTTTTTTTTTTTTTTTTAAGATTGCTTTTGTGAATGCGGCGTCGTAATTCTCGTATCAGCAGCCCTATGCTACTGCTTTAACTTTTCTTTGGTAAGATTATGTAAAATTCTATCTATTTTTTTTCCTATACCCATAACATAAATTGACGAAAAACAGTGTTGAAAATATACGTACCGACAGTCACATACGCAATGAATAGACACGAGTAGATATACAGCAATATCCTGAAGCATAATGCGTTACTGAAAAATGAAGTAGTAACCTTCGCCTTGATAAACTTATTAATGCTTTTTTTTATTTTTATGTTACGTGACTGATGCCAATACGGTCTTATTAGAGAGAATTGTGGGTATTCGACCGTTGGCTGTGTGAATGACCTCGAAATCACACATATCGTCGGGCAGAAAGTCGATGGTATCTTCCAGATACATAACTTCCGTGACGGGGAGGAGGGGGGCGGAGATGTCTGCAGTTACCATCGATTCCAGATGGTGCGAATTAAGAGGACCTGGAACAGGTATTTCAGGTCTTCGAAATCGTGCCTGAATTTATAGTCTTCTTGGTACAACGGGATTGATAGAGAGAGAGAGAGAGAGAGAGAGAGAGAGAGAGAGAGAGAGAGAGAGGTCTGACCCGCCAGTGGTGAGTTGTGATAGAAGCATTTCATATTTGAAAGGCCTCAGAATTGAGTGAGTCTCTCTCTCTCTCTCTCTCTCTCTCTCTCTCTCTCTCTCTCTCTCTCTCTCTCTCTCTCTCTCTTTATATACTAGTCTTGCAAGCATGTATATCACACGATTGTACTCTCCGTGAATATTCCTTGCCATGTCTCCTACTTCTTAGATCCAAAAATATTCAGAGTACGAAGATTATTGAGAAAACAATCAAGTCACACCTATCTTACATGGCTCTGTTCAGTGAAGACATAACCCTAACTCATATATATGTATGTATATATATATATATATATATATATATATATATATATATATATATATATATATATATATATATATATATATACATACAAACATACATACATACATACATACATACATACATACATACATACATACATACATACTGCCCTAAAATGGAAAACTGCAGTATCTGCAAAATTTTCGAAGTTGAGTTATGCCACCTATTGGGCTCGTGAAACACTAATACACAAGTTACTGCATGATTCTTCAACGCTTTCCACGAGTGTTTATGGGGTCCCATTAGCAGTATCTGCAAAATCAGTAGTAAGGCAAGGGAGTATCTACCATTTTTCTAAGTTTTGTATTTTTGCAAATACTGCTGTCTTCCATTTTGTGATCAGAGTTCTGAAACGTGTTGGGAAAATTTAAACAGAGAGAGTACCTCTATATTTTGCTAAAAGTTTCTAGAAAGCTTACCGTTTCACGCCATGCTTTGTCACCTGTTATATTTGATAGTTTTCGGCGTCGATAACGGTAGCTGGTTTAACGCCAGTCAAGAGAATACAATCGCTCGATCTGGTGTTCAACAGGGAATGGTTTTTGGAGCATCATGGTCAGTATGTTATTCTGCAACATGCAAAGCACGAGTTATTTTATTCGATAATATTTTGGGGGCTTTAAAGCATGAGAATCCTAAGAAAAGTTCCGGCAGTTTTATAGCCTATGAGGCATATTATTCCAAGGCTTAAGAAATGAACTGTGTTAAAAAAAGACACAAATGTGAACGCATACACTTTCATCAGAAGCGACAACATGTCCACCACTATTATTATTATTATTATTATTATTATTATTATTATTATTATTATTATTATTATTATTATTATTATTATTCCAGGAAAGAAAGGGCAATGAACAAAATTACAGAAGTTGAGAAATGTCATATATAAGTGAAAAAGTGACTCTGTAAAAAAAATAAAAGAACATTTAGAAGCAGACTTAAAAAAACCTGTCATATTCAAAATTAAAAGTTTTAAAGTTATCCACTTTGAGTGTGCAGTTTCTTTTATAATAAATTTCACGATAATTGTCTATAATGATACAATACGGCATCAGTGTCACCTGTTGCCCGCTACTGAGTCTTTCATTTCTCTACGATTTTTTTTAACTAATGGTAATAATTTTAAACACCACCAAAATGATAGACTTGCAATGCCTTGAGTTCGTGCGCCGTTGAAATTTGTTTAAGAAAGGCCTATATCTTCAGAAATGAGTTAATATTGACTATCAGGTATTCCGGAAATATCTAGTAGGCAAAAGTTCATTATCATTTTCGTAACTCACATAAAGGGAGGTTTCGGTGGAAAGATCTGCTGGAAAAGGGGAAACAATTTCAAGTGACAGTTGTTGGAGAGAGAGAGAGGGAGAGAGAATGGTGGAAGGGTTGTTGGGGGGGGGGAGCTAATGGAAACGTGGGGTTATTTCTACCACCCACCATTTCTACGTCTCTTGTTCTTTCAATCATGCTTTCTTTTTTCCCCGCATCGAGCAACTATGGTCGGACGAGAGGAGGTCGCGTGTGGTGTCAGAGGCAGCCATAGTCGCATATGAGCATCTCCTCCCTATTGAAAATGGGCCTCATCATGCCCGGCCTCATCTGGAAGTCTGCTACAATGGCTGACAATTGCTTTTTCTGTCTGCCGCCGTACCTGGCCACGTTTCCTCCCCGAGGGAAGCGAGATGAATGGCTCGCTTCCGAGCCTCTTTTGCTGGCTGCTGTCTCTCAGGATTCTGTGTGCGTGTGTGTGGGTTTTTTTCTTCTTCTTCTTCTTCTTGTTATTCTTCTTCTTTTCTTCTTCTTCTTCTTCTTCTTCTTCTTCTTCTTCTTTTTCCTCCGCGGATGGGAGCAGCTATGGAATATTTGCACTGGATCTGCTATTACGGGGAATAGTCAGAACCAGGGAGAGATATTTATACTACAGGATTCGTATGGAGATGATAATGATCTCTCTCTCTCTCGTTTAAAATCTTATTAAAGTGGTTAGTAATCAACTGTCGATATTACTCATCCCCGCAAAAGCGAAAGTAATGGGATGATCCTTCCAGTTTGAGACTGATGGTGTTATAGCTAAATGAAAATTAGCATGAATTGACTAAAACATTATATGAATAAAATCAAGCCACACTTCGGAAGTGCTTACTGTGTGTTGGGGGGGAGGGGCGGGGTAGCTCCATAGAGTAGGAACCTTTTTTGGTACGCGCCATTGCTCCTATTTCCATCCATTTGCAAGGAAATTTTGCCTCACTTAACGATTTATATATATATATATATATATATATATATATATATATATTTATATATATATATATATATATATATATATATATATATATATATATATATATATTATATATATGTGTGTGTGTGTGTGTGTGTTTGCGGACACGGGCACGCGCGCACGTTTTTTCGCTCTAGACGGAGTGACAGGTGTTAGACTTCTAGTTCTCAGTGTGAGATTGCTAGGTAGGTCCTTCCAGTGTGTGTGTCTGTGTATAAGAAGATACACCATCTGTTATTCGGTGCCGCTGATCGTGGCAGTTTAAATTCTGGTCTGCTGCCCCTCAGGTACGCCACTCGTCTAGGTAGCTAATTACCACTTTCGAAGCTGGACCAGCTGAGGCCCGTTCGCTCTTTCGATATCAGAACGGGCATGAGCAGAAGAAGAAGGCATCGCTCCCTTGAAAAGGCGAGCGTCTCACCTGGAAAGTTATAAAAAAAAAAAAAATAAAACAGTTCGCCGGAATGTCCTATGACACGATCACTGTCGGGCGAGCTTTCCTCTCCTTCCAGCCGGTGTGAACCCAGCTCTTAGAAGACTTTCGAATTTGCTCTTACAGTGTCCTCAGGCATTCAAGAATGCACGAATGAGTTCTTTACCACCCTTTTCAGAGGCTGGGATTTTAATTTCGACCCGTTTGTAGTTCAGGTTTATTTTATGTCTCTTTCCCTTGTTAACCTAAGTGTATATTATTTTTCGGATAGTCCGTGTCATATGCTAAAAAAACACTACTTAATCAATCTCTCTCTCTCTCTCTCTCTCTCTCTCTCTCTCTCTCTCTCTCTCTCTCTCTCATATATATATATTTATATATGTGTGTGTGTACATATATATACTGTACACACACACACACACACACACACATATATATATATATATATATATATATATATATATATATATATATATATATATATATATATATATTGTAATATATTGTAAGAAATATATTACAAAACACGCTGCTGGACAACCAATTTATATCCAGCAAGCCATTAATAAATATATGTACATATATATATATATATATATATATATATATATATATATATATATAGATAGATAGATAGATAGATAGATATAGATAGATAGATAGATATTTAGGTAGGTAGGTAGACAGATATTTGTGCACGTGTGGTGAAAATACCACCACTCTCGAACCAGATTTCAAAGTCCCACAAAAAATCTGGCGCAAACAATGCTGAAGAGGCTTCACTGTTTTTATATTTTCTCAGTAAAACGGCCGAGGTGTAGCTGTCGTACGAAATAAGGGTTTCACAACAACACAAGGACCAAACAATTGCGCAACAGCCTCTGGGTGTTGTTTCATCACACTTGTTAACTGTAACTTACAGTTGGTTCTTGGAGACTGGATGTACGTAAATACCTTTTCCTTCTTTACAAGGTTAATAGGTGTATTACCTTTAATAGGGTTGTCTTTCTTAAATATAACATGAATAAAAAGCATACGAGTAAGTTAGATTTACCTTTAACAAGGTAGATAGAAAAGTTACCGCGTTTTCAAACAAGGGTAAGAATGATACACTTTCAGAAAAAAGCAGCTTGCACCTTTTACTAAATGCTTGCTCGCGCGTGTGCAGAGAGAGAGAGAGTCAAAAGTCAAGGTTAAAAGTGAAAATTCTTTATTCCATTAAAAATGGCATATTAAATTTAGAGAGAGAGGGAGAGAGTCAAAAGTCAAAGTTAAAAGTCGAAATTCTTTATTCCATTAAAAATGGCATATTAAAAGAGAGAGAGAAAGAGAGAGAGAGAGAGCCAAAAGTCAAAGTTAAAAGTCAAAATTCTTTATTCCATCAAAAATGGCATATTAGAGAGAAAGAGTCAAATATTCAAATTAAAAAAATTCATATTCCATTAAAAATGGCATATTATAGAGAGAGAGAAAGAGAGAGAGAGAGAGAGTCAAACGTCAAAGTTAAAAGCCGAAACTCTTTATTCCATTAAAAATGGCATATTAAAGAGAGAGAGAGAGAGAGAGTCAAAAGTCAGAGTTAATAAGTCAGAATTCTTTATTCCATCAGAAATGGTTGTTAAAGAGAGAGAGAGAGAGAGTGTGTGTGTGTGTGTGTGTGTGTGTGAAAAGTAAAAGTTAAAAGTGAAAATTCTTTATTCCATTAAAAATGGCATATTAGAGAGAGAGAGAGAGAGAGAGAGCGGTTGATTTGTTACTCATACCAAAATATAAACAAAAACAGGCAAAAAAAAGGGGGAAATCTAATCACAAAGTTTCAGCCTAACGAAGGCCTGTCTTTTTTGCCTCGTGAAAACGAAGGCTGCGTAACTCAGAGTTATATTATCGTGACATCCATCATTCGTAATCCCACAAGAGGTCGATTACTCTCACGTTCTAAGGAACGGGAAGTAAAAAATCATAGGAAGATCTTCGGGAGCGCCGCTCCCCTTAAAGTTGCTGTTATATAGCGACTCTCGGTAATATAGAGTTTAGGGCAAAGGCCAAGCACTGGGACCTAGGAGGTCATTCAGCGCTGAAACGGAAATTGACAGTAAGAGGGTTTGAGAGGTGTAACAGGAGGAAAACCTCGCAGTTACACTATGAAATAGTTGTTAGAAGGGGGCGGAAAGTAAGATGGAAGAAAGAGAATGTGAACGGAGGTACAGTAAAAGGAATAAAAAGGTTGCAGCTAGGGGCCGAAGGGACGCTGCAAAGAACCTCAAGTGATGCCTAAAGTGCACTGCAAGAGGTGCACTGACGGCACTACCCTCCTTCGGGGATGACTCTCGGTATCAACCCGGTATGTATCCACCTTTGTAAAAGTCCAGGGTAAACCCATACCATATTAGCCGATGAAAAAATGGTGCTGCTTTGGCTTGTTATCCACGCGTCACCTACTCCGAGGTGCTAGTACTAAACATGGCGGAAGCTCCTTGGGACGCCGTGTTGAGTACTAGCCCCTCGGGAATTAAAGTATTATACTACACACCCATTTCTGTATTGCGTGGTTGACAAATTATATTAATGAACGATATCTTCGTGCGGCCGTCTACTTTACTTGGCATGAGTTTACTCTGGAATTTGACAGAGATGGATACATACCGGGTTAATTCCGTAATTCTCTCCTCACAATTGATGACCTCCTCTGACCTGTCACGCCAGTAGTAGGTCGTGTTCAGTAAATTAATCGTGATTCTAGAAAAATTTCATGTGATTTACCAGGGGGAAACTTCATCGTTGTTATTCTAGGGCTATAGACAGGACTAGCCCGTGCTCGAGTTCTTGATAGTAAAATGTTTTGTTGACATGGAAAAGGAATGTATCAAATAATGTAGATTATTTACGAAAGATTAATAATAGCATGGACTTACTTAAGTAGGACAACAGCGGTTATGGTAACTTCATTAGAGATGCACCTATACATGGGCATTATAATATATAATAATATATATATATATAGATATTGAATATATATATATATATATATATATATATATATATATATATATACACATACATACATACATATTATATATACATACATACACAATCCTTTGACTTGGCTATTCAGTTGCAGTAACATGCCCCTTTTAACAATGGGTCTGGTCACTTCTTGGATAGGTAACCAAGATATACCAAAAGCCTTGGGTACATCAACCCCTGAAACAGCAAATATAACTTCCTAACAGCTGCTGGTGAGTGCTCTCTAGAGCTATACCTTGTAAGAAGTGCAGATGTGTGCGCGTATCTTGAACATCTGTGTGAGTACATATGCTATATAAACAGCATAGACGTAAGAAGATATGTAAACAAATAGCACCCCATAGGAAAGTAAATAAACACGTATTACCACTTAAAGTAACTTGCCTGACATCTCCGTATTTCAGTACATAATGTAAATCTTACGTATAAACAAAACAAGTGAAAAATGCGCCGACGTTTCTTCGGTGCAATCGAGTTTTCTGTACAACGTATAATGCTGTATGAGCCGCGGCCCATGAAACTTTCAGCTACGGCCCGATGGTGGCCTGTCCTTTAGTGTTACCAGACGCACGATCATGGCTAGCTTTAACCTTAAAATCAACACTACTGAGGCTCGAGGACTGCAATTTGGTATGTTTAATGATTGGAGGGTGGATGATTAACATCCCAATTTGCAGCCCTCTAGCCTCAGTAGTTTTTAAGATCTGAGGGCGGACAGAAAAAGTGCGGACGGACAGACAACGCCATCTCAATAGTTTTCTTTTACAGAAAACTAAAACGACATAAAAATGGAACTGTCCATGAAGAACGCCATCATGCAATCTAAAAAGAAATTAAGCACGATGACTGAATTCTGGTAAAATTACACGAAGAATGCCATCATATAATCTTAAAAAAAAATTTAAGATTATTGACTGAATTCCGGTAAAATTGCACGAGGAATGCCATCATATAATCTTTTAAAAAAAGGTAAGATTATTGACCGAATTCTGGTAAAATTACACGAAGAATGCCATCATATAATTTAAAAAAAAAAAGGTAAGATTAATGACTGAATTCTGTCAGAATAAAAATCGTTTCGAATTCTGAACCTGATGCACGAACGCAAGAGACGAGCGGACGGACGGTGTCGAATCAAGAAATTCCGTTCAGCGAAGCGGGTGACGTTTGAGAGCAGCGATTGATAGAGAGCAAGCAACAAGTGGTCCCTGCTCTCTTTGCATGGCATCCTGCCCTTTAAGTAGGTGCATGATGTCTTTGGTCAGATCCATTTGGATAATAAATGAGTGTGATTGTGTGGTTTGCTGTCATTCATGGCCCTTTGAAGTCTCAGTTTATGGTATTAAGTCTCTCTCTCTCTCTCTCTCTCTCTCTCTCTGTGTGTGTGTGTGTGTGTGTGTGTGAAATGAAAAAGAATGGCGAGAATCTTCATTAGTTTGGGATTGTGAACCCCTGTGATGTAGTTTACAAAGCATTGCAGTCCAGAGTTTTGAATCGTGAAGAATTTCATTTTATATATGACATTTCCAAACTCTTAAGGCGACAATGCTTACAGAATCGTGTCTTCTAGTGAGTCGAAAAGTATATCTTAGTTTAACCAGACCACTGAGCTGGTTAACAGAAGTAGATAGGAATAGATGCTACCGGAAAAATAATTAGTAACGGAGATGAATTGATGTGACAGAAAACAAAAGAAATCCGTGAATAATTCCAGGTTCTCTTTTATGCACCTTCTTTCAGGAGAAGAGAATGACTGATAGATAGACTCTTTGAGCTGATGAGAATGTGCCCTTAAAGACACAGGAATCCCCTCGCCCATCACTACTTTAAATGTGAATCATGAATTCTAAACTATTTTTGGCTCAGGTGAGATCAGGATAGTAATCAGTGCAAGCTTAGGGACTCTCTCTCTCTCTCTCTCTCTCTCTCTCTCTCTCTCTCTCTGCGGGATGAGGATTCTTCCATCGCACAAGTACTGCTTTTTGTATAAATATCAATTGATCTCTCTCTCTCTCTCTCTCTCTCTCTCTCTCTCTCTCTCTCTCTCTCTCTCTCTCTCTCTCTCTCTCTCTCTCTCTCTTCGCGGGCGAACGCTATGAGAAGAGTTCGCAATAATCCTATTGTCGTTCTAACTTCCGCCGGTTATATGCCAGCACTGATCCTTGCTCGTAACAGTGGCCTGTAAGTGAAGATAAAAACGTGCGAGTGAACAAGAAGCCTGGTGTGGACTTCTGGAGCCGACCCGGATATCAGGGAAAACTCGTCGTCCATGAAAAATGATGTCATTATATCCTTATACCTGGTCAGTTTCCACATGTTACGTACGCACATTGTACGGTCCGGTAACAGCAACAATATCCCTCATCATATACGCTAGAGGCCTCTTCGTTTCAAGGTCTGGATCTTCTTCATCATTCCTTACCTCTATTGCTCTTTGTTTGTTTGTGCTCTTCATGGATCCTTCACCCCCTCTCTCTCTCTCTCTCTCTCTCTCTCTCTCTCTCTCTCTTTCTTTCTCTCTCTCTCTCTCTCTCTCTCTCTCTCTCTCTCTCTCTCTCTCTCGTATGTGTATGTGCTTGTTTATATATCGGCTTCTTCTTCGTCTTATAGAAGAGTTTTCCCAGTAGGGCGTTAGTGCCGTCAGTTAACCTCACGCCGTGCAATGTAGGCATTACTTAAGGTTCTTTGCGGCGTCCCTTCCTTAGGCCCCTAGTTGCAACCCCCTTTCATTCCTTTTGCTGTACCTCCGTTCATATTCTCTCTCTCTTCCATCTTACTTTCCAATCTCTCCTAACAGTTATTTGATAGTGCAACTGCGAGGTTTTCCTCCTGTTACACCTTTCAAACCTTCTTTACTCTCAGTTTTCCTTTCAGCGCTGAATGACCACATAGGTCCCAGTTCCAGTATAAAAGAGTTTTGAGTTTTCACTCAACGACAAAATCCACATTGAATCTTGGAGAAAAATTTTATTTTTACGGAGATTTTTAATAGTGTTATATAAGCTTTTATCCGTTGGGTTAGAAATAGTCATTTCGGGTGGACCACGAAATGACCATTTCTTAACTTGATGATTAGGAGTAATCTCTAAGGCAATGACACATTTTAGCAACCTTTTGTGGCGTGTAGTTAATTTGTAGTTTTCTAGGTAGCCATTGTTTTAACGAGAACTCATTTTTGACATTATTATTATTATTATTATTATTATTATTATTATTATTCGCTCATATTATTAACATTCCATCTTCACACCCTCCTCCTCATCTTGAATGACATTCCTACCATTTTCCTCCACTTTCTCCTCCTCCTCCTCCCCCTCCTCCTCCTCCTCCTCCTTTTCCTCCACCTCCTCCTCCTTCTTCTCCTCCTCCCCTCCTCCTCCGTTTCTCTCACTTCCTCCTCCTCCTCCTCCTCCTCCTCCTCCTCCTCCCCTCCTCCTCCTCCTCCTCCTCCTCCTCCTCCTCCTCCCTCGCCGGTTTCTTTCGGTACGCCGTGTCATTCCCTCCTCCGTGACCCCATCTTATGAATTTACGGGAATCCTGAGTAAGCGAAGTGATGCATGAGGGAAGTCGCTCCGGATTTGCCGCTTCTGTAGGCTCCGAAATCCTCGCAGGGGCTCCGAAGGGAAATGGGTCTTCGAGGAAATCAGGGCTTTGGAATTTTTCTTTATTTTTCTTTCCTCTTTTTGAAGTTTCTGCGTTTCTTTCGGGATGGTGGGTTTTGGGGGAGGGGGGTTCTTTGTGTGTATGTGTGTGTTTGTTTGTTTGTTTGTTAGTGAGTGTTCACATGAGGTTATTGGTAGGTTTTGTTCTTTTATGTCAGCTGTTTACTGCAGTGATCTCTCTCTCTCTCTCTCTCTCTCTCTCTCTCTCTCTCTCTCTCTCTCTATATATATATATATATATATATATATATATATATATATATATATATATATATATATATATATATATATATATATAGATATATATATATATATATTTCTTAGCTTAATCTCTAGTGGGGTCGCTGTTTTGATGAGCCGTTTTCAGGTGTCTCTAAATATCATTGAACGGCTCTTTCATAATTTGTTTTGGTAGATGTTTTACGGAAGGATGCCCTTCCTGACTGCAACCCTCCCTATCCGGGCTTGATAAATTTTTATATATATATATATATATATATATATATATATATATATATATATATATATATATATATATATATATATATTAGCGGTAACCTTCTGAGTGTCAGCAACCTTTTTCTAAGGAAAACTGGAACAGAAATACAGTATATAACGTTGCTTAGATATACTCTGAAAATCAGTGAAAGATTTCGCCTGTGCTCATTGTACATTTGTTACACTACTCAGTTTGTTTGTAAAAGCTGCCTCCTTGGAATTCTCCCTGGAAAGCGCCAAGTAATTTGTCAGGGAGAATAATCCTGACGTCATCTATTAGTTAATTATGCGATATAAATGACATTTGCTTAATGAAGTGTTTGTACCAGAATAAATGAAGTTATTCATATTATTATTATTATTATTATTATTATTATTATTATTATTATTATTATTATTATTTCAGTAGATGAAACCTGTTCACATAGAACAAGCACACCAAAGGGGCCATTGCTTTGAAATTCAAGGTTCCAAAGAATGTTGGTTTCGACCTCCCACCACAGACCCCACACATGCAAGAGTAATTGATCATGATAAGGAGCCAGTGATTATTCATCGGCCTGGGGGAGACGCGAACCCACGACATCTGAGTGGCATGCCACGACAATAACCACTATACCAGCGGACCAGCTTAATACCAGCGGACTATCTTCAAAGACTGTCCAGGGACAGTTGACTCCTGAAATTTTTTGCTAAGATTAACAACAGGCCTACCAGCTGATCACTCAACAGTCGACTCTCATAAGAACTTCGAGATATACAATATATTTTTTTTTAGATTAAAGCTAGTTATATGCCAGCACGGGTTCTTGCCTTAGGACAGCCAGGAAATGTGGTAAGGTGTGAAAGGGGTTACGAGGCTTGTTATGGATCCTTGGACCTTACAGATGAAGGGAAAAATCAGGGAAAATGATAATTAAAGAAAAAAAAAAAGAGCTGAACTAGAGTCAGAAACTAACAACAGCTGAAGATTCCGTCAACTCAGTCAATGGAGTGACTTTGCACTTTCTTCGTAAAGGCTTTTCCGTCTACTGGAGAAAGCTACTGATCTGAAAAGTCTGGTTCTTTCGATCTAGATGATTGGTCCTGTGAACACTTTATAGTAATGATACTCATTATAAATTGTGTGTAAATATCTGAAACAGGTACGTTTGTACAAATGTGCGTAGGTCATTCTTATGAATATTACATGTGGGCAGTTTAGAACGATACTAAACTTAATTATTAGACCATTCTGATACTTCTAAAAAGAAGTGGACATTGACATTCTAAGATTTGCATTCGTCCAAGTTTTTAAAGAAGTCTGTTTAGTTGTGCTGTTTGCGACATCCTCACAGCAGGTTAAAAAGAAATGAAAGCTTATATATATATATATATATATATATATATCTATATATATATATATATATATATATATATATATATATATATATATATATATATATATATGTATATACATACATGTGTGTGTGTGTGCAATGGTGTTCACAAGAGGTATTTTGTGTTGTGTGTATACTCCATCGGTGTATATACATACATATGGTATATGAAGGCAGCATAAGTTATACAACACAAATATAATTGGTTGCTAATAAATTTTTGCCAATTACTAAAGACCTCGTAATTTTCTAGCATTTAACAACACATAAAACAACACGTTTATTCTTAAACGTGACAAAAAATTTCCAATGGTTTTAACAGGGCATAAAGATGTCCAGTTCACAAGGGAAGCTCAGTCAAAACACTTACTTTTGAGATGAAGGAAGTTGTTCGCATTACCTTCATCCACAGGCTCGAGAAATCGTTCACCATGGATATAGAAAAACCGCGCCTCAGAAGCATGCCAATGCAAAGAAGGCAAAATACGGAAGAGAGAGGTATTTTCCTGGAACGGGAAAAATCCATTCGACAAGAGCGTTTTCAACTGTTTTAGACAGAAAGTACCAACGCTTGATATAATCAAAGACGCGTTAAAAACCTCCTATGGGCATTCCCTTGTATGTTAGAACCCTTCTCCGGGATCGATCTCGAATAGAAAAATGGTTTCTGGGTGGTGAGTGAAAGTTGTTAACCAGTGGCTCTCTCTCTCTCTCTCTCTCTCTCTCTCTCTCTCTCTCTCTCTCTCTCTATATATATATATATATATATATATATATATATATATATATATATATATATATATATATATATATATATATATATATATATATATATATATATATATATATATATATATATATATATATATATATCTATGTATATGAATAGCAGCAGTAAATTGACAGAAAAACCGTGCGTCCAGTAGCAGATAATCACAAGGAAGGTCCAAAAAGAGATTCAATGAGGCCTATATGAAAAACAGAGACCTGGAAGAATGGAAATATTTTCGAAGGAGTGTCCAGGCAATAGGGAACACCCAGAAGTATACTGCTCCCAGGAGACATTTGCTGTTAAACCTCTTTATGATTAAAAGGATGGGAATCGAGAGAGAAATACATTTGGCAACGTCGGGGAAAACCATCAAAGGATGAGTAACTCAAGGTAATTAATCCATTGCTCAAGTCCAGAAACTCGCGGGATCGATCCTGGGTGGTGAACACCATTACTGAATCATTGCTTGAGATGAAGTGAAAACCTTCAGCCGCCGTAATTCATTAGACCTTCATCCAG
>NC_089768.1:13222500-13227500 GCF_040412425.1 Macrobrachium rosenbergii | reverse complement strand
CGCCAGGTATATAGTAACCACAAATCAGTCGATCCATCAATCAGTGGCACGTGCAGGTATTACTATCGAGACTTAAAAATGTTAGTGAGAATGTGTTCGTAATGGCCAACATTTTGATTGTGATAATTATGAATTATTTAACTAAAGATTCTTGAGTTTATATATATATATATATATATATATATATATATATATATATATATATATATAAATATATTATATAAAATATTATATTTATATCTATATATATATATATATATATATATATATATATCTCTCACATATATATATAATTTATATATATATATATATATATATATATATATATATATATATATATATATATATATATAGTACTTTTGTTATCTTTAATGTTCAGTCTCTCTCTAGCCTCTCGGTGAAGATTCTTCCTTCTCTTATTGTATTCTTATTAAACAGGTCACAGAACCCATGACTGGTCTTATCCCTTAACCTTAATAGGAGTAACCTTCACCTACATCGTAATGTCTCCGACTGATATCTATGTCAAAATTTCGACAGAAAGCAACTTATTCTCTTCAGCTGTTCAGGAATTTGAATTGTTAGTTTTCTGAATTGAACCCGCGATTTTTACAACCGAATGGTAATAAATGCCATTTGTTGAATAACATTTCACATACCGGTAGCCTGAATAATTTCGAATTATTATGGTTAGTAGTACAGTATTCTAAGTTTCACTACTTCTAATAAATTTTTGAAAATAAGAAAATATAACAGTGGAATTAATACTACGGCGGTTGCGGCTTTCATTGTTTTAATAGTGAAGTGTTGTCATTGTTCTAATAGGGAAGTGTTTCTTTGTTCTAATAGGGAAGTGTTTTCGTTGTTCTAATAGAGAAGTATTTTCGTTGTTCTAATAAGGAAGCGTTTCCTTGTTCTGATAGGGAAGTGTTTTAATTTTTTTTAATTGAGAAGGGTTTTCATTGTTCTAATAGGAAGTGTTTCATTGTTCAACCGAAAATAAATGTTTTCGAATTGTTCTAATAGGAAGTGTTTTCATTGTTCTAAAAGGTAGTACAGTATTGTTTTCATTGTTCTAATTAAGGAAGTGTTTTCATTGTTCTAATAGGAAGTGTTTTTCATTGTTTTAATAGGAAGTGTTTTCATTGTTCTAAAAGGGAAGTGTTTTCGTTGTTCTAATAGGAAGTGTTTTCATTGTTCTAATAGGGAAGTATTTTCATTGTTCTAATAAGGAAGTGTTTCATTGTTCTGATAGGGAAGTGTTTTAATTTTTTTTAATTGAGAAGGGTTTTCATTGTTCTAATAGGGAAGTGTTTTCATTGTTCTAAAAGGGAAGTGTTTTCGTTGTTCTAATAGGGAAGTGTTTTCATTGTTCTAATAGGGAAGTGTTTTCATTGTTCTAATAGGGAAGTGTTTTCATTGTTCTAATAGGGAAGTGTTTTCGTTGTTCTAATAGGGAAGTGTTTTCATTGTTCTAATAGAGAAGTGTTTTCGGTGTTTTAATAGGGAAGTGTTTTCAATGTTTTAATAGGGAAGTGTTTTCGTTGTTCTAATAGGGAAGTGCTTTCATTGTTCTAAAAGGGAAGTGTTTTCATTGTTCTAATAGGGAAGTGTTTTCATTGTTCTAAAAGGGAAGTGTTTTCGTTGTTCTAATAGGGAAGTGTTTTCATTGTTCTAATAGAGAAGTGTTTTCGGTGTTTTAATAGGGAAGTGTTTTCAATGTTTTAATAGGGAAGTGTTTTCGTTGTTCTAATAGGGAAGTGCTTTCATTGTTCTAATAGGGAAGTGTTTTAAGGATGTTTCTGTTATTGATGATTGCGGTACAATCATCGTAAATACAATTGACTCTAGTAGTTTGATATTCAGATGAGGGAAATCTAAAGTTAATTTTAATTTTTCTGATTGTAATATTTCATGTACAGCTCGGTTTGAAGCCTTTTACATAGAGAAACTAAAAAACCGAGCTCGAAAGTATTCTAAGTTCCGTTTTATCATTGTCAGTATGTTGATTGTATTCATTTTTTTTTTTTTAGGGGCGCCGTTTTAATTTTGACAGGACCTGAATGTGGACAATTGTCCGAAACGGTTTAACATAGAGTTTGAATAAAGGAGAGAAGAGAATTTTTAGTTTTTTTTTTTTTTTTTTTTTTTGCAGTTTCTCACCCGACTGAGATTTCCCCTTCATCATCAATAATGATGATGATGATCAGTATCATCATCATTATCTTCACCTTCCCTGCAGCATAATCATATTGTAGTAGTAATAGTAGTAGTAAAGAGACATTACCCTCTCAAGTAGCGTGCTTTCCAAACTTATAGAGAGTTGTAGGTTATGAATGGAATATGAACCTTAAAATACCTCACACAAAGTTGGCCGATCAGAATATTACTCGAAACCTGTTTGAAAGCTCTCTCTCTCTCTCTCTCTCTCTCTCTCTCTCTCTCTCTCTCTCTCTCTCTCTCTCTCTCTCTCCACGATACACCCAACAACACCCGTCCCTCTGATTAAGTGGTTGTCAGTCCAGTGAATCCCCTTTATTCTTCACGCTTAATCTGACTGGAAGTGAAGAGGTAAATGTTATGGGGAGGGGGTTGGTATGAGGAAATCAACTTACGCGTGATTTATCGAGCCTCTTTGCAAAAGTACATTTACCTGTAATAAGTGCAGTTATTTTAGATGGTAAATCACACGGACCAAATATGAAACGAGCGAATGTTGATGAAATAACTGATTATATGATGATAATGTATTAAGGATGGTTATGAATAAATGTGTTTTGACATGAGTATGGTCAGTAAACTGTTTGTGTGAGTAAAATATACTCCGATAAAACAATCTACTGAAGGAACTTTGATCTTCATAACCTTCCGTGACGAAACGAGCAGAGCTTAAAACTTACTAGGTCTGCCGGCCACGTCTCCACTTATTATTTGCCCTTGAATGGAGGTCGTCAGGTACGGTCGGTTGGTTGAATTTATGTCTGTTTGTTTTTTAGTTTTCTATAAAAGAAAACTATTGTGCCGGCTTTGACCGTCCGCACTCTTTTCCGTCCGCACTTTTTCTGTCCGCCCTCATATCTTAAAAACTACTGAGGCTTGAGTGCTGCAAATTGGTATGTTGATCATCCACCCTCCAATCATCAAACATGCCAAATTGCAGCCCTCTAGCCTCAGTAGTTTTTATTTTTACTTAATGTTAAAGTCAACCATAATCATGCTACAGGCAACGATTTGGGATACGCCACCACCAGGCCGTGGTTAAAGTTTCATGAGCCGCGGCTCATACAGCACTGTGCGGAGACCACCGAAAGATAGATCTGTTTTCGGTGGCCTTGATTATACGCCGTAGGGCTGTACAGAAAACTCGATTGCGCCGTAGAAACTTCGACGCATTTTTGTTTCTTGTTTTTTTTTAATCCAGAAAGAGGAGCAGGTGGACATTGCCGCTCCCCTTAAACCAGCGGTGGCAATATACTGTATATAGGTCGGGCTGGATTGTTTCGTTTATTTTGAATTTGTTGTTGTCATGGCTGATGATACATTTTTGTCAATAAGTTCACCGCTCTTGTGACTGGCCAGTGGCTGTATACCTTTTGTCTTTTTTTTTTTTTTATTTTCTTCAGTTTTCCCTCCTTCCTCGCTCCTCAGTCAGTTCTTTCCACGGCTATTCTTTTCCTTTTTTTTTAATGATAGAAATGAGGTTATAGGCCTAAAATTCTCCGTTAATTGACGCCAAAATATAGCTTAAGACAAAATATAAATTATAATCTATCATCGATGATGAATGTCAGTCATAGAACCTTACCAAAGATAGTCACAATCGGAAGAGAATAGTTTATGTAGATACTATATATATATATATATATATATATATATATATATATATATATATATATATATATATATATATATATATATATATATATATATATATAATATATATATACAGTATACCTCCATTTGTTTGTACTATCATGTTTTTTTTTTTCAAACAGTGACCTTAGCTTGCAATCTTATCGTGATAGGTATCCTTAATCCTTGTAACTCGGAGCATCCACTATTTTGCATTGTGCTGTCTTTGCTCCCGTTCTGAACCTCTGTTAGAAAAGGTAATCCCAATGTCAAGGTGTTACATTACACTATTCCTCTTGAAGAGTCTGTATAGGGCTACCCCAGGTCGAGTGAATTCGGTGAGAATTCCCTTTTCACCCTAGGGCAGTGGTTCTTAACCAGGGGTGCTCGCACCCCTAGGGGGTACGAAGCCGTTTTCTAAGGGTTGCGAGGATGCCTATGAATAATTAGAGCAAAATATATTTTTATATGCGCGTTTTATTTTTATCTGCAAAAAACAAAAATAAGATTAATAATAAAATAATAATAATAATAATAATAATAATAATAATAATAATAATAAATTGTTATTAATACACACCATTTCAACTTTGTATTTTAGCTTTTTTTTATTTCAGCACTTCAGGGGGTGCGAGAACTGACAGCTGATTTGAAAGGGGTGCATACACTGAAAAAGGTTCAGAACCACTTCCTTAGGGTCTTGTACATCTTCACTTCGAGTATAGTCAGCCTTTTGTGCCAGTGAACGTTGCTAAGGTACTTCTTTAGCCATCTAGTGGAGTCCTTTTAATAGACCATCTATAAGTAGGTCACTGTGCCATCAATAAATAGGGCAGCAGTTACATGGAGATCCCATGTACACCTCGTATGTTTTGACCTAATACTTATTTGATATATTGGCAGTATAATGGTTTAATGTACCGTATACGGTACACTCGGTTTTCTTTCATTTGTGGGATTAGCATATTTTATGCAGCATTTCGTTACTTGCATTAGCATAATTTACATAGTGGTTCCCTTAATGATGAATCAGTTTCTTTTTAATTACTCCGTATGGGATTTGTGTGTCACACTAAACACACTACATGTCGCAATGAATTTGTAATTTGCATACTTTATGAAGTGACCCATTTGCTTGCTTAGATAGT
>NC_089768.1:13205000-13217500 GCF_040412425.1 Macrobrachium rosenbergii | reverse complement strand
ATTTTCGTTTTCATTTTGATAAGCTGTCTCGAACTCGTGATGTACATCGTATTGAAACTTGGAATCTTCTTATTTCTTGGCAAACCCAGATAAACTTCATGCTTTTTTGCATGTCTTTCACCGTATTGATTTAATTTAAATCATGAACTGGTTGGGGGCGGGGGGGAGAGTACTTGAGAAGGGCAGGAGGAGACATACCAATATATTTGGACCATTCATTACTCCAACGCAGTGACGCCCAGTTTCTGCCATCTTACCACTCTCGAAAAATTCGAAATGTAAGCAGTGAATTTTGTCCTTTCACATAGTTATTTGTTGGTGGAGTCTCTCAGCAGTGAATGGATTTAGAGGTGCATCAATTCGTAACTCGGTAAGTGAGAAGTGTTAAATATATTTATTTTTAGCAATGTATGTTTAAAGGAGGTGTGAGAGTGAGTATTGTAATGCAGAGCGTTTAGCTTTTGTTGCGCAAACGCAAAGACAATGAATCTTCATGGTAAGAAGCCAAGTACATATTTGTAGAAATTACTTCTTGTTATCTTAATATCTAACTTTCATTTCTCGGAACTTTCATTACGTGGAGATGGGAAGCATATTTACCCTCATCAGAACGGAGCAGAATGAAAAGTTATAGCAATTTGTAAAAAAAAAAAAAACATACCTTACGAAGAAATATGCTTTATGCATGATACGCAAGTACATTTATCAACAATCTTCGTTTTCTGTTTGGATCGGTCAGTCTTTGACAGTTTCCTTGCTATTTCTCTTAGATGTTATCATTAACATCTTTGCAGATTACTAGTTCTCTTCCCATTCATTCGAAAATGATTAACCGCTAGTGGAGGTGCGTACTTCATTTGAATGGAATGGAATGCAATATAGAGTCTAGACCAAAGGCCAAGCACTGAGACCGATGAGGTCATTCACCGCTGGAAAGGAAGTTGACAGTAGGTAGGTTTGAAAGTTGTAACCGGAAGAAAATCTCAAAGCAGTTGCACTATGAAATAATTGTTTGGAGAGGGTGGATAGCTAGATGGAAGACAGATAATATGAATGGAGGTACAGTAAAAGGAATGAAAGGGGTTACAGCTAGGGGCCGAAGGGACGCTGTAAAGAACCTTTAGTAATGCCTACAGTGCACCCATGAGGTGCACCGATGGCACTAACCCCCAACGGGATACTTCATTTGAAGGTGGCTTGTGAAATGGCTGACGTCGAGTAAAATTTTGCATTAACTTGACACTTGAACAGAGCACTTTGGAGGTAAGTGCTGCTTTTGTAGGATTATTATAGAACCTAAATTTGGTAGACTCTCAAAACCAAACATAGACATGAGTAAGCCAGAATAACCGGTAAGCTCCAATTAACCGGTCGTATAGAAATGAGAAAAGAGCAGGAATAATTGAGACTTGTTTCCTGGGAACTGTTTAATTGCCATATATTTCTTGTTCTCAAGCTTTCCGTCTTCCCTTCTCCTCGAACATCTATAAGAGTAGTCCTTAACCTGGGAGGCGTCAGCAGTTTCCAGGAGGAGGGGGCGAGCCCTAGGTTAAAATTAAAAGTTCTCTAATTATATTCGTTATTCTCTTAACAAGAGTCGCTAAGAAGCAGTGCCAAGTTATCTCACTAATTCATTCCCAAAAGAAAGAAAAAACACCCCTTTTCTTTCTCTTTTTGTTTTCATTTTCCTTTAAATCTGGGAGGCGGGGGCGTGGAGGGAAGGACTAACTCTTAGAGGGGGCATGGCAATAAAAAGGTTAAGAACCACTGCTCTGTAAGCAGATTCTAGCAATCGGTTATCTGAGTTTTCTGGTTTCTCTCGCCGTCGAGCCTTTGCAAGGAGATTCTGTCAATCGGTAATTTGGTCGAATTCCGTGACACCAGTCAGCGAACGACGTAAAAGAAGTATAGTTCATTTCTAGCAGGCAACGTGAGCGATGCCTTATGCCCGCTTTGCCCTGCTTCCCTCCCTAACGAGGACTGGTGCTAATGACTCGAGACGACCCCGGTCGCGGGGGATCACCCATTCACTCGTTACCGCTAATGACCTCATTAACATTCCCAGGCTACTTATGATGGAACCATTCTCGAAATTCATGGCCTCACTTCGGTTGGCTTGGTCATTGGCCTGTGATGTTTCTTGTCCTTGCACTGCCTTGTCCTTTGTTGAGAATATTTAATTCCCATGACCTCCTTACACTTTAGACAGCCCTGTTTGTTTATGTAGGGCTGCTCAACGCTGCAAGCACAATGGAGGAGTCAGGCCGTTTCAGGTCACTCGTGATCATAGGCCTAACGATAGGATTTTGTTTTTGAGACGATTCGGTGACAACCGAAGTGCGCCAAGCGCGAGTCCTCCGTATATGAAAGCGTAGGTTCTTATGTTAGGAAGCAAAATTTAAAAAAGAAACAATTTTTAAACGCGCTTGTATTAAAATGCACTAAAAAGTACAAAATAATTTTTGGAGACACACCATGGTTTTTTCACTATTAATCATGTCTGCAAAAATAAAAGCGTGGGCGCCAAGCATGGAAGGAAATAATACAAGAAATAAAAAAAAATTATATTTTTCTTGTAGCATTTCCTTCCATGCTTGGCGCTCACGCTTTTATTCTTGTATACATGATTAATGCTAAGAAAATCCTGGTGTGTCTCCAAAAGTAATTTTGTACTTTTTAGTGCA
The DNA here is from genome assembly GCF_040412425.1 of Macrobrachium rosenbergii. Classification (NCBI taxonomy): domain Eukaryota; kingdom Metazoa; phylum Arthropoda; class Malacostraca; order Decapoda; family Palaemonidae; genus Macrobrachium; species Macrobrachium rosenbergii. The sequence goes on along the minus strand of NC_089768.1, from coordinate 13,214,816 downwards.
TTTTAATAAAAGCGTGTTTTAAAACATTTTTTATATTTTTTTATTTTATACTTTTCACTTTTGATAGAAATTGTAACCGATTCATGATTGTAACGAAAAAAAAATTGAACGTGGTATCCTGTCGAGTCAAATAAGGTATGAAAAATCCTTAGAGTTATTATTCTATTCTACGGAGTCAAAGAAGGTATGACAAATCCGAAGAGTTTCATACAAATCATGAGATACTGGGAGAGGTCACTGCTGACCTACTGATCATGTAAGGTTGTATTGTCGCCAGGACTGAGTAACCATGGAAAATTTCAAGTCCATCGGACGAAGGGAGCAGGTCAAAAATTGAGTTACAAGATTTGACCCAGACAGACGCAGAAGTCAAGTCAAGTAAAAGCATGTAAAATACAAATTACTTTAGATTGTGATATTTTTACAGTATCAGATGCTAAAGGGTGTCTTATGTGTGCAGGAAGGGGGCAAATTTTAGTTATTTGGTTAATCTTTGCTAAAATGACGAAATTTGAGCAGGGCATTATGTAGGATAACACTAAAATTTCTCTTCTCTCTCTCTCTCTCTCTCTCTCTCTCTCTCTCTCTCTCTCTCTCTCTCTCCTCAACACAGCTGCTATTTTGCATTCCATAACCACCGAGGTCAATGTCTTCCTTACGACGATTAAGAATAGATAAAAGGGCCTGATTGATTTTCCCTCCATTTTCTGATAAACTCTTACTAGAAGACACAAACAGATGTTACGTGTGTGTGTGTGTGTGTGTGCGTGAGTGTGTTAGTGTTTATTTTTTACTTCTAGTAATACCACCTCTGTAGCTAATGCACATGCTTTGACTGCATCATAAACAGCTGACTGTGCATAAACAGCTGACTGTGGCATAAACAGCCGACTGCGGCATAAACAGCTGACTGCAGCATAAACAGCTGACTGCAGCATAAACAGCTGACTGCAGCTTAAACAGCTGTTGAGCGACCGGTGGGAAATCACATTACTTCGTTTTCTTCTCCTCATTTTTCCCCTCTCTTTTGTTTCCTCTTCCTCGGGGGCGCATATCCCAATCAAAAGTGCCCCCGGCAGATTTATCTTTACGTCCCGTCAGTTCATCACTGAAATCCCACATCGACTCAAATGGGATGAAGACGTCGGTCGAACGAGCAACTGTACGTGTTTTTGTATGTTTGTTTGTTTGTTTATTTGTTTAAGCGCTGCTTTTATTCTGTCCGCCCTCAGATCTTAAAAACTACTGAGGCTAGAGGGCTGCAAATTGGCATGTTGGTCATCCACCCTCCAATCATCAAACATACCAAATTGCAGCCCTCTAGCCTAAGTAATTTTTATTTTGTTTAAGGTTAAAGTTAGCCATAATCGTGCTTCTGGCAACTATATAGGACAGGCCACCACCGGGCCGTTGTTAAAGTTTCATGGGCCGCGGCTCACACAGCATTATACCGAGACCACCGAAAGATAGATAAATTTTCGATGGCCTTTTTACTTTAGTTAATGTCTTATTATCTGCTTCTTAAGTTGCATCTCTTGGTTAGTTAATTGACATGAATCAGTTTGAAGAAGTCTCGCGTAGCTTGTATATTGCATTACAGGTTCCAAAGAAGCCATTAATGCTTTGACAGTTTCCGTTTCTTCTTCTTCTTCTTCTTCTTCTTCTTCTTCTTCTTCTTCTTCTTCTTCTTCTTCTTCTTCCCGTTCTGTGCTAGAGCTCAGATACCCTTGATTCCCCCAAGGGGCTCCCCAGATGTAGCTTAGTTCTACAGTTAGGATTGAACGTCAAAAAAAAACATTTGTACTACCAGAGACGACTAACTGGCATATCAAAGAAAAGAGGAATTGAAGAACGCTGGCGCATATACATACATGCACACACACGCACTAATATATATATACATATATATATATATATATATATATATATATATATATATATATATATATATATATATATATATATATATATATATATAAAGATAAAATCCACGAAGGAAACGGAAACACTGGAGTGCTGCGAGGCCTTTCGACGTTAGCACTCCAGTGTTTCCGTTTCCTTCGTGGATTTTATCTATTTATTATATTCATCACGTTCCATATTTTTCGTGATTCAGTTACACACACACACACACACACACATATATATATATATATATATATATATATATATATATATATATATATATATATATATATATATGTATATATATATATATATATATATATATATATATATATATATATAAACTTCAGTATAAACTTCAGCAGAATTTCCGTCGCTGCGCAGGTTGGAAAGTACTTAAAGTATAAGTCGCCCTGGATTATTCTTGACGAAACCATATTTGCTTAATAAAACATCATTCATTCGTGAATGTTATCTTTTACGTCAGAAACGGAGTGAATCTTCAAAGCATTTCTAGCTGTATCTGATGCAGTGTGTTCTACGTAAATGCTCCTTTAGCCTTTATATAGTAAATATGCAAATAGAAAATACCTATTCAATTCATATCAAATCATTTTTATAATACTTTCCCTCTTAATCTTGCGCTTTTTAGGTTTCTGTAAAAGAAAACAACTGTGAGGGCTGCAAATTGCTATGTTAATCAAACATACCAAATTGCAGCCCTCTAGCCTTAGTAGTTTTTATTTTATTTAAGCTTGAAGTTAGTTATGATTGTGCCTCTGGCAACTATATATGCAGGCCACCACCGGGCCGTGGTTAATGTTTCATGGGCCGCGGCTCATACAGCATTATACCGAGCCCCCGAAAGATAGATCTATTTTCGGTGGCCTTGATTATACGCTGTACAGAAAACTTGAATGCGCCGAAGAAACTTCGGCGCGTTTTTTCCTTGTTTAAAATCATTTTCAAAATGAGTGGCAACGTGAATTTTTCGGCGGGGCTCCTATTGCAAATGCCTAGTCACCCATACGTTGTAGGGGCTGTCTCCATGAAAGAACAGTTTCTGCCACACTTCCTATTCAGAACAGTGGTTTGACGAATAGCGGGAAATACGGACACAAAACCTTCATAAAAAGATTGGGCGTCTGTCATTCTAGTAAACGTTCCACCCTCTACGGTTAGGTTCTGCCGAATTCCCAGTCGGAACAAAAAAGAACATGAAACTGAAATTCTGGTCAGCGAAGTGACAACCACTGTGCAAACTCAAGTGGAATGCATCTCGCCAAACTCCTTATACGGAGCAGTTTTCAACTGCTTAGGTGGAACCGTTTGATAGTTGATGGACAAGTGCACACTCGCATACAAACACTATAAAACAAAAGAAGTATATTGTATGAATATCTGAAATCGGAACAGGTTCGGCCTTTATTGCTTTTTAGTTTTCTGAAAGAAAAACTATTGCGCCGGCTTTGTTTGTCCGTCCGCAATTTTTTCCGTCCGCCCTCAGATCTTAAAAACTACTGAGGCTAGAGGCTTGCAAATTGGTATGTTGATCAATCACCCTCCGATCATCAAACATACTAAATTGCAGCCCTCTAGGCCTCAGTAGTTTTCATTTTATTTAAGGTTAAAGTTAGCCATAATCGTGCTTCTGGCGACCATATAGGATAGGCCACCACCGGGCCGTGGTTAAAGTTTCCTGGGCCGCGACCCATACAGCATTAAACCGAGACCATCGAAAGATAGATCTGTTTTCGGTGGCGTTGTTATACGCTGTAGCTGCTGCTGTACAGAGAACTCGATTCCGCCGAAGAAACTTCGGCGCATTTTTTACTTGTTTAGTTTGCCTCTGCATACAAAATCCACAGATAACCCTAAGGCCATAGTACTTGGAATAAGTATGTCTTCTTTATATCTCCGTTCTCCGTTTGTATCTAAACTGTCTTCATGAAATTCACATATGCCAGTAAATATATCTTATAGGATTTTAGCTTCAAATGGCCTGTCTGTCACGCCAAAGAATCAATACAGTTTTTTCCGTAAGATAGGTCCAGTTTGGGGTAAGTTTTGCGGGATGCGCTGAATGTAGCGGTCATCTCTGGCAAAAAAAAAAAAAAAAATGTCTGAAGTTTTACCATTTCGGAACTTAAGTGATCTTAGAGAAAGAAGATTTTGCGAGAACAGATCTCACGTTAACATTATCAGGAAGACGGATCCTTACATTGGTCATATTTCACATCAGGAGCAAAGTAGAATAACTCGGTCTTGCTCTTATGGTTTCTCTAATAGTTTTCCATCAGTAGCCTTCAAAAGTTCAAGCGAAGATGCGGAGCAATACTACCCTAATACTATTCCCCTTGCATTTTAATACATTTTTATCTACTTATTAATTTATTATTATTATTATTATTTATTAATTTTTTTGATAATTGAGATCGCTTCTTTCTATATTTCCCTTCACCTCCTCGTACTTCTTCCTAGTGAACACCTTAATATTCTTTGGAAGCTTGAATTTCAAGTCAATGGCCCCTGTGGGATTGGTCCATAGGAATAGGGTTCATCTTCTGAATAAAAAAAATTATATAATAATAATAATAATAATAAATAGTCTATGGGCTGCATTCCCCTCCCCACCTCAACGTTATGTCGACAGGTTCAAGTGGCAATATCCCTGTGTGCAGGCGAGGCATACACTATGAAGGTACACATAGACTATGTGTACGTGGTTGCGTGTCTGTATTTGTCTGTAAAACACAACTAAGGGGCAATTGTATTCCCATTCATACACGTTTATACTCCCTGGTTAACTCTGCGAAAGGAATGTGGTTGAGGTTTCGTGAACGGCGGAAGACATGTGGCAAATACATCATAAGAGCTTTGGCGCTTACCCTCGAGCCAACTTTCACTTCTTTACTGTAAACTCGCTGACAAAAGAGCCCATTTGACTGAGGAGGAGAAGGAAGAGCGGCCCCCGCCATCGCCATCCATTCGTCATGATCGCAGCGCGCGTAAAGCATTACGTCCCGCTAAAGGCTTTACTTTTGTTTGTTAAGGCTTCACTTGATTTATGTGTTTACGTAAGAGCGTGAAGGAGGCTTTAGGGTGGGTGTGGCACAGTGGGTCTTCTTCTTACCCCCCTACAACACCTATTCTTTGAACAGGTGTTCATTTGCGAGTCAGCGCGGTTGCCGGGTTTTACTTCCCGATTTCTTGGATATACGAGTCCTATTCATGTCGTATCGATTAGTAGTGGTTAGTCGGCACACCTTGTCCAGGTGTTTTAATTCAAAAATAAATCGTTTGGCTTACCGGCAAACTGAAATGCATTTAGTTCTTGTGTCATTTGAAGGGTAAATAATCGGTTTTTTCCCCACTCACGTTCTTAGCATGTGTTCTTGATACATATAAATAGTTTTCCCCTCTCTCAATCTAAGTTATGAAGTTGGCTGAATATTTAAATTTAAGCAGTACAGCACCATGCTATGAATGGTGGACCATAATTTTTAGTTCCTTGAATAGCTCAAAAATCATACTGATACTGAGATTGCGACTGAAAACGTAGGCAGCTGAATCTGTTTTGTTCTAGGTAGACAGAGCAAGACAGTGGGAGTTATGCTTTATTTGTTTTGAATTTTCGGTTCTGTAATTCCGCCTAATATTCTTTGTTTCTTGTGAGTGGTTTTGCCATCACTTGACACACACTTTATTATTATTATTATTATTATTATTATATATATATATATATATACATATATATATTTATATTTATATATATATATATATATATAATATATGTATATATATACATATATAATATATGTATATATATATATATGTGTGTGTGTGTGTGTGTGTGTAAAGAGAATAGGAGAAAGGGATTGCTATTGTTTATATTTCACATTCGTTTGCATCTCCGCATAAATGAGTAAAAAAAGCGAAGCAAGTGTGTCGTCAGGATATTCGTAAACTTCCAGTACCAGGGCACAAGACCAAACCTTCATAAATCAAAATTGAGATAATCGTAAAGAGAGAGAGAGAGAGAGAGAGAGAGAGAGAGAGAGAGAGAGAGAGAGAGAGAGAGGTTAAGTTTGTGTTAATGAAGCAATAACAGGAAAGGGTTCATAGCTGGTATGAAATGAAATTTTTAAATTATGAGTTACAGGTCAGTTTTGAAGTTGACGACCATTGTATTTACTATGTACTCAAGAGCTTAGCTATACCCGATGATATAAAATCTGTTTTCACATTTGTTACATAAATCCTCAGCGCCCGTTGCTGATCTACAAAAAAAGAAGACAACCAAGAGCCCTTGGAAACAAGCAGACATTCCCCTGGGGGAAGGGATCTCATTCTGTACGTGAAGCCAGACAAGAAATAGGAAGAAATTCAGGTCTGGGTCCAGAGCCATTATTCCACAGGTCCCTTGGGGGACCGGACCGGACCGGGCCGAGAGCACGACGCCCCAAATTCCACATTGCTACTTCTCGCTCGACCTACCGGCTGTGGCGGCGCTCGGAGTTTGCTGAAGGAATTGAATCGGCCGTGAAACAATGGCTTCTTTTTTGCTCGGCGGTGGGGAGCGCCCCCAGGATTGGCTGGGGGGGGGAGGTGAGGGGCGAGGTTTTCATATTGCTTTGCCATTGTACGAGGGCTGGCCTCAACCATGTGCGCCGAAACTACTCTTCCCACCATACACATGCGAGTTTCATTATATATATATATATATATATTTATATATATATATATATATATATCTATATGTATATATATATATATATATATATATATATATATATATATATATATATATATATATATATATATATAGATTGTGTCTGTGTATGTAATTTTGATAAAAAAATACACTCTTAAGTTCTCAGTTTCTTCACATTTTGGAAACGCTTGTTACTACAAGCTAAATGAGCGAAGATATATATATATATATATATATATATATATATATATATATATATATATATATATATATATATATATAAATCACACAAGAAGCTTAGAATTCATACGATAAAAAAATGAAGAGCTTATAACTGCTACACGCTTCATAGACGAACCTTAATAATTACCAATTATCATTAAACCGATGCAAAACAAGACCCAACCTGAAAGCTTCCAGAAAAAGACACTCACTCCCTCGTCATATTTCTCGTGTTTCATGTACAGCCTCATCAGACAGTGGTCAAGTTTCAGACGTCTCATTATAGCAGGATTTTCCTCCTCTGTTTGGTCTTTCTTGAAGCGGAGGGAAAAATGTGTATTTTCATCGCGAGAGGAAGCTGGCCGTAAAGCACGGAATGAAGTCGTGTTTTGCATTGCCTCTTCCTCCGGTTTCACAGGCAGCGAGGTTGTAGGTATAAATTTTCCGTGTTTGAAAGGTGAAGTGTATATGTGTGTGTATTATATATATATATACATATATATATATACAGTGTATATATATATATATATATATATATATATATATATATATATATATATATATATATATATATATATATATATATATATATATGCTTACATACAGTAAACCTTTCACTTAATGTATACGCTTAAGGAAAAGAGAATGCAAACTAATCTGTTTGATTACGGCCCTTTTGGCAGCTGAAAATACTTTCAGGCGTGTAGAAATTCCTGCCGTTAAATAGCACAAATTTGGCCAAAATTCATCCAGTAATCTTAAGTCATGACAGCGTGCTCTATCAAATATTGTCAGCGGGCTCGTGTGTTCATTCTCACCAACATGCTTTGAAATCTTTTCTCGACATTCAGTTGTAACAAAATTAGGCTTCAAAGTAATTTGCCTGTCACAATGGATATAGTTGTGGTTGCGATGTCGAGGTTTGACTTTAGATAATAATATTCAGTGTTTTTTCTAAAAAAATTTTTAAGTTGAATAGTTTTGGGAAATTTCTAAATTCTTATCAAATTTGGTTGCGATATTTTAAATTATATTCCATGTGCTTTCCAAAATAATTTTTTTTAACTAGAATACTTTTGGGGAATTTCTGGATGCATTGCTTTCTAATACTATTCTTGCATTTCAATATATTTTTTATCTGTTTTTTAATTTATGAATTTTTTTTTCAATAAGTGAGTGATATCTTCTTTCTGTATTTCCCTTTACTTCCTCTTACTTCTTCCTAATGAGCACCATATTCTTTGGAAGCTTGAATTTCAAGTCAGTGGCCCCTTTGGTGGACTTGTTCCATATGAATAGGCTTCATCTTCTGAATAATAATAATAATAATAATAATAATAATAATAATAATAATAATAATAATCTGATCGAATTTGTTTTTTCACAAAGATTTCCCGTATTGTAGTTACATTTGTGGCTTATGATTGCCTTGGGAATATGTGCTTTTGTTCATTCAGTAAGATTATATATCATTAATGTTTTGCAGACTTGCTTTTTCTTTTATAAACCCTGAGAAAAAATGATCCACCGAAATTTTCCTACGTTTGATTTCATTTTTTCTCATAATTGTGAGGGGAATCTTAGACGAGCAGAGTAACTCAATTTAGACAATTCAGAATATCATCTTTTTTTATTAGTCCTAAAAGTTAACGCTCCGGCCAGGAAAAACTGCGTCTTCCCCCTGTTAGAATCAAAACAGATTATTCTGAATTTCTCGAGAACCAGTTCGTAAGTTTATCTGTTTATTTATTTTTATTTTTATTAATTTTTTTTTTTTTTTGTGGGATGTGAGGCTGCCTGCCAACCAACACAGAACGCAGACTGGAAGCAGGATTTTCCGACATGGGTAATAATCGTATCACTGACATCTCATCACTGACATCTCTCGCCAGGAAATAAAATTCCTACCTTTTAAAATGAGGGAGAGTTTTCAGATTACTGAAAACATAGGAAAAGGGTAAGATCCCCGAATTTTAGTGGAGAGCATTGGCCCCTTCCTCCTGCATAAGCTAGAGGGAGAAGATCCGTGAAATCAGATGCTGCGTTCAATCTTTTCGTGACTAGCCATCATTTCATAGTCGTTTCCCAGTGAGTCCCGGGCGAAATCTTTTATCTCTGGAATGGGATTAGGAATGAGTGTTCCCGTTTCCATTTGGTGGTCTCCTTATGCATTGTGAATTGGCTTTTTTTTGTGCCGAGCCTCTTTCCTTCGTCTTTGTCTTGTTTCTCGTTTCCCATGTTTTCTTGTGTTCTTCCTCTTCCATTTTTTATCTGGAGGTTTTAAGCCTGCTTATCTCTCATGACATCATCTCCCTTCAAGTTAGAAAGTGAGGTATCGTGATGACATCAGTGTAGTGGAAACTTTAAGGTTATGTAAGAAGTAGAATGGTAAAATAGCGTTTTATATATATATATATATGTATGTATATATATATATATATATATATATATATATATATATATATATATATGTGTGTGTGTGTGTGTGTGTGTGTGTGTGTGTGTAATTGTAGTAGCCACAATGCCCTCTTAACTTTTCGCATTCTCCGCGTTTTTAAGGGGGGCCGGATGCGCTTGTCACTCCAAAACCTTGAGATCCAAGTGCAAGAAATATGAAGAAATTATGACGTCCGGGAGCGGGAGACGAACCCGGGTCCCATAATCACAATAGGGTCACGTTGCCGTGGTCAGGTCGGCAACGCCATCCCATTGGTGATTATTGGACCCAGGTTCGTTTCCGGCTACCGGACGTCATAATTTCTTCATATTTCTTGTACTTGGATCTCAAGGCTTTGTAGCGACAGGCGTATCGAAAAAAGCGCTAAGAATTCAAGAAGTTAAGAGGGCATTGTGGCTATTACAATTACATATGTATCTGGTAAAAAAAGTGGCTAGTAGATTCTATATATATATATATATATATATATATATATATATATATATATATATATATATATATATATATATATATATAT
>NC_089768.1:13080000-13200000 GCF_040412425.1 Macrobrachium rosenbergii | reverse complement strand
AGTAATGCCTAAAGTGCACCGCGTGAGGTGCACTGGTAGCAATACCACCCCTGCGGGGTAGACCATAAAGTCGAGCCTTCTTTTCGCTGTAGTCGCTAAATGTTACGTGTGCTACTTTTGGCTTTTTATGAGGATTTACTCTTATTTTATACCGTGTAATATGTCATAAATTATTAGTTTTTATGATTTCCTACCACTTACACTGTCGGGAATTTCCTTGTACAATACGATTAACGCTTGTCATAGTTAGTAATGGCAGTAGAAGCAGCAGCTGGTGAGGTTTCAGTATAATTATTTTGTTGGCGAAACAAATCCGCTGTGATGTCAGTGCAAAATATATATTTAAACTTACACCATTGTGGATTAGTTTTGTCAGTTGAGTGATTCGTGTGATGATGATGATGATGATGATTATTATTATTATTACGAAGGAAGAAGACCTTCTTTGAGGCAAGTTTTGTTGAATAAAATGGCTGCATTTTGCGAATTGATTTTATACTGAGTTTTCTTTATTTTTATTATTATTATTATTGACGGCAACTGAAATAACAATAACCTAGCTTACAAAGTAATGCGATTAATGCAACGATTTCGTAAACAGCTCGGGTAGAACTATCGGAGAACGCCTACAGCAATATTTTGTCATCCTACTCATCTTGACTCTTACGCCTCTGTCACTTAGTTTTCTCTTCAATCAGCAGCTCATTCAAATAGGTTTCATCACATACAAGTCTTGAAATAACAAGCACTGTTGATTTGGTATTTTTGGAAATCGAGCAAGATGTTTAAGAATCAAGAAATTGATTTTCACAAAACAAAAGTGTGTTTCTTTCAGTAAAGGTTTTGCTAGTTGAAATAACCACTTTTTGGCAGAATTTGATCAGTATTTTTACGGTGCTTCTTTCACGGCAAAATGATTTAAATTCTCAAAATGGAAACCAATTAGTTTGAACAATAAAGTGTTTCTTTTTAATTTTCTGTTTTGTCTAGATACTTATTCTCGTATGGAGATCAAACTAATACTCTATTTTTTTTTTTGTCTCTTCACAGGTTTTTGATGAGCTTCTGGCCAACTAGAGGGGGCTGGGGGCCCCTGAGGCCCTGTAGTGTCCCTGAAATGTCCCTTTGGCTGGAGTGAACCAAGCGCGGAGGGGAGACTGCGTGGGGAGGGCTTTCTGAGTAAGGGCGGCTTGGGCCTGCCCTTGCGAGCCAGCCCTTCGTGCCTCTCGGCACCACCGCCGCCGCCGCCCGCCTTTTGGAAGTCCTCAGGATGTCCTCCGACGGACGTTGACGCCAGCGTAGGGCAGTTATCGGTCACCGAGAAAAAGCAAAAGCCGCCGAAACATCGCCAACGGATATGACCCGCTGACGTCACCTCTACTCAGTCACTCACTTACTCATTGTCTTCGACGCTCTCTTCTGCAAACTTACTTAGCGACACGCCATCGTCATACCCACACGCACATATTCTCTCTCTCCCTCTCTCTCCCTCTGTCTCTGTCTCTCTCCTCAATCACACCTTTTCTGGCACTCGTTCTTCTCACCTCCTTGTTATTATATTACGTTTCTGCTGTCGTCTCGTCCGTTTTTCATCCGAGCCCTTTGTCACCAACTTCTTCATTCGAACCAGTCAAAACGCGAGAACATAACAGTCGACTTTTTCGTTGGCCGAATGTGAGAAGAGAAACAAATTTTGTCCGCCTGCAACAAACTTGTTTACGGTCCTGAAAAAAAAAAACGTCCTGAAAGATGTATCGATTTTGATGTGGTGCCGCTTCGACTGAAACCCTTGTCAGTTATTATGAACGTTTCAAAGTTCGCGTGAGGAGTGAGGAGAGAACATGCTTTAACAAAGGAGAATCTGAAGAAGACTAGTGGAAATAACTGACGAGGGGAGAGAGAAAATTGAATCTTAATATAAAAGCGAAGAGAGATCGATACTGCTGCGCTAGTGAAGGTTATCGAGAAACATTGACCTTGACCTTCGAGCATAAAGGTGTGCCCCATTCGAAAGGTTCGGTTCCTCCTTCCACGATGCCCAACATGAACCTCAAGAAACTCTGGAGGAAGAAGAGCGTCACCATCACCGAATACGACCCTACTTACAAGGTCGTGTACCTGGGCAATGTCCTCACAGGATGGGCCAAAGGTAAGTAACTTCTCTTATCATTATTTCGTCCTGTAATCTTACCTTCTTCTCCATTCCTCTTCTGCTTTTTGGCAAGAACAGAGACGTTGCTATCCAGGTTGTGACATTTGTAAAGAGTATCCCATTTTGGAGGTCAAATGGCAATGTTAGGCATGTCGATTGTTACCTACAGACGATTGCTGGGCCACTGGTTCGGTAGTCAGGAAGAAAGCTGTTCTAGATACATTCTCTTAGGATATTTTGATGTCATGTGGTCATAGGATTCATCACTAGTCAGCAGTTCGTATTGCTTGAAAACAATATATAGTAGCGAATTACAGATATGTGTATTTTGTCTTAGAGGACAGTAACTTTTTTGTTTACCATTGCTTGTCCCACCTCACTGGTGTTCGTTACGTAAATTTCGAACCGTCTTTGCTACTTTTATTATCCAGAATGTTGACAGTTGACACCCATTTTTATAATTGTTATAAAGTATGTAGGTGTCAAAGAATTCACCTAGAACTTAGGGGCTTACGAAATCCATGTGGCTTCTTGATTAAGGTTTTAGCAAGCGTTTATGATGGGGAAACAAACAAATAAGTGTCAACAAGTGGTCAATGGAACCACACCAGTTTCGTAAATTTTCCTACAACTCGCAATTCAGGGAAATCATATCTGGTCTCAGCGTTGTAATTTTCGCCGTACCCCTGATCGTCCAGTTTGGTTTTTTTAATTTTTTACAGTTTTTAATAAAAATTGAGTAAATTAGCCCATAGTTTGATGCGATATATAGGTTTATTCTGTTAAATGTGGACATAATACTCTGTAGAGACCTTTAGCCTTAAGCTAAGCTTTACCTTGTTAGAATAAGAAGTTTCCAGATAATTTGCTTTTGAGATAAAATTTTAGTAGGTAATGACCATTAGTTCATAAAATCCTCTTAGTTAGTTATTACACATCACCTGGTATTTTGTCCTTATGAGTAATTGCGCTGGGTGTAAAGTGATGTAAAGCGACCCCCTTTTGGCTGCCATATCTTTATTTTTTATTTTTTTTTGTGGTAGATCATGATAACGAATTTATCTTTCGTGGCACTATCCGTGAAATCAACGTTAAACCACGAGTTTATTCTCTTGTTCTTTTTGAATTACATTTTTACAAAACCTGTGACGGACTAACAGTTTTTTTTTTTTTTTTTGCCATGCATAGACTGTATAATCTTGTTTACAGTCATTCCAAACTCGTGTAGAAGAGGATCTAGAATAATCAAAATACCATTATTCCAAGCATGTGTAGAAGAGAAGAGATGAAAGAATAAAAAAAATATATCGTAATTCCACATTTTTGTAGAAGAAACAGGAGAATCGCGATCAATGTTTCGTAATTAGCAAAGACCCAAACAATGTACGTAACCCGTTTGCTCGAGTCTAGCTTTGTGTGTGATGCAATGTCCTTTTTTTTTTTTGTAAACCATTGTGTCATTGTGGTGGTTGGCCTCTGTTTCCATTGTGTGCATAGTTTCCCTAATGATGGCAGGAACTTCCTTCCGTAAGATACTTCTTTATGTTTTAGCTGCGTTTTACTACGAGAAAGGACTCTCTCTCTCTCTCTCTCTCTCTCTCTCTCTCTCTCTCTCTCTCTCTCTCTCTCTCTCTCTCTCTCTCATTGTTTTGTTTGACATTCCAGTGAGATACTTTTTATTTCAGTGCTTTTGTGCTTGGAAACGCCGTTGCATTCTCCCACGTTATGAGTGCGTGCGAATCTTACGCTTGTGCACCCGTTAATACTTGCTTGCGCGTTTTTGCGGAGAACTTGTTTGGATTCCTGTTGATAGAGCTGCCAGTTCTTAAATATATAAAAGCGGCTTCCAGTTCCTTGGACTGACCGTATTCTTTGAATAGCCTAAAGGTCTCTCTCTCTCTCTCTCTCTCTCTCTCTCTCTCTCTCTCTCTCTCTCTCTCTCTCTCTCTCTCTCCCGATTTATTCACACGCAGCTTCGAGAAATACTCAGAACATGAAGCGAGGAGATTTAAATAAAGTCTTTCATCGTCTCTTACTCTGGACTTAGCTGATTGTTTTAAATAAGAAATAATATTTGTCACTGTGTAAGTGTTTGTGCTTGCTTGTGGGTGTATGTGCGGCTTCCACAACGCGTGATAAACCCGCGTCTTTCTTCTCTTACTGATTATTGGTCGTATTCTCTGTGTAGTCTTTTGTAACTGGGATGGATATCTTGAAAGCTGACACGAGTCTTTGTCAACCAAGCTTCCTGGTTATAGCTTGACCCCTCTCTGGAAACTGATTCTAGCTTTTCGCTTAACGATACAGTCAATTGTAATTGATGGTGTTATTTCTCAAGGGGTTCCTCAGGGCAGTATGCTCTCAGCTATTTTTATTTTTCGTCTTTATAACATCAATTTGCCCCTCCATCAGTTTATGTTTTTACCGATAATTCAGTCTTCCGTCATTTTCCGTTCTTCATCTCCCAACCTTCTCTTATTTCTTCATCTCCTCCCGTATCAGTTTTCATTTCGCGAATTCAGCCTATAAAATTCTATTTCTTCTGATAACATATTAGGTATTCCGGTTACTGCAAACTGGCCCTGGAGATATTACATACTTAAGATACTGAAATGTTCCTCTGAAAAAAAATCAATTCAAGCTTCCCTTTGGCCACTTGGGTTTGAGGTATTGCCTCTTAAGGAGGTACCTCCTTCCTTCTCGATAGAATGGCTATGTGCTACTCGTCTGTGTGATGATGATCCTACCCATACCTCTTCTCTTGGATCGAGATCCGCTTGCCTCGGTCGGTGATATTTTGGTAATTCAGGAAGTGTTGCATTAAATCTCTGGCGAGACCATTCACATTTACCCTGTAGACATCAGCACCATTTGGTGGATCTCACGGTTCGGCGACCGTTTGAATTTCATTCTCCCGTGTTGCCTCGTAGAATATAGAATTTAGGCCAAAAGCCAAGCGCTGGGACCTTCGAGGTCATTCAGCGCTGAAAGGGAAATTGACAGTAAGAAGGTTTGAGAGGTGTAACAGGAGGAAAACCTCGTAGTTGCACTATGAATCAATTGTTAGGAGAGGAGGTAAAGGAAGATAAGAAGAGAATATGAACGGAGGTGCAGTAAAAGGAATGAAAGGGGTTGCAGCTAGGGGCCGAAGGGACCCTTCACAGATCCTTAAGTAATGCCTACAGTGCACCGCATGAGGTGCACAGACGGCACTACTTCCCTACAAGGGTCGTGACGGAAAGTCCTATCTGGCTGACTATGATGTCCGCCAAATCTTTTAGTTTTCTGTCAAAGAAAACTACTGAGATGGCTTTGTCTGTCCGTCCGCAATTTTTCTGTCCGCCCTCAGATCTTAAACAAGTAAAAACGGCATAAAATACTACTAGTTAAGGGAATGTACGATAATGCTTCGGAAATATTTATCATTTATTTCTTGAACCTCCATCTAATTATCAAAAATACCTACATTATAAACAAGGAAATAATACGCATTAGTTTCTTCGGCGTAGTCGAGTTTTCTATATAGCATATAATGCTGTATGAAAAACTCAGACACGGCCCATGAAATTCAGCCGCGGCCCATGAAACTTTCAGCCACATCTCGGTGGTGGCCTGTGTTGTTGGCACCTATAGCGGTGCCAGACACACGATCATGGATAACTTTAACCTTAAATTTGGTATGTTTGATGGTTGGAGGGTGGACGATCAACATACCAATTTGCAGCCCTCTAACCTCAGTAGTTTTTTAGATCTGAGGGCGGACAGAAAAAGTGCGAACGGACAGACAAAGCCGGCACAATAGTTTTCTTGTACAGAAAACTATAAAACTGCTGAGGCTAGAGGGCTGCAAATGGTACGTTGATCATCCACCGTTCAGTCATCAAACATACCAAATTCAAGATTAAAGTTAGCCATGATCGTGCGTCTGGCGCCGCTATAGATGCCAACAACACTGGCCACCACCGGGCCGTGGCTGAAAGTTTCATGGGCCGTGGCTGAAAGGTTCATGGGCCATGGTCAAGAGTATCATGGGCCATGGCCAAGAGTATCATGGACCGTGGCTGAGAGTTTCATACAGCATTATACGCTGTACAGAAAACTCGATAGCGCCGACGAAACTTAGGCGCATTTTTTACTTGTTTATACGTATTTCTAATAATTAGGTGATGGTTCAAGAAGTAAATTATAAATATTTCCGAAGCATTTTCATACATTCCCTTAGCTAGTTGTATTTTACTTTGTTTTTTAGAAGGAAAGGAAATAAATGAGTAAGCTTTAAACCAGATCTTCTAGTATATTTTATGCCGTTTTATAGAAGGAAAAGACATAAATCATCAAGTTTTGAACCAGATCTCCTGGATATAGACAGTGTTATTTACAATTTACCTATGAATAATGAAACAAGTTTCCATTTACTCGGATGTATGCAGGGCGTCCCTGTATTCCTCGCTGGGTGAGCGGGTTCCGTTCTCAGCTACCACTCTGTTGGTCGGGAGTTCGAATCTCCGACCGGCCAGTGAAGAACAAGAGGAATTTGTTTCTGGTGATCTATATTCAGTTCTCGCTATAATGTGGTTCGGATTCCACAATAAGCTGTAGGTCCCGTTGCTAGGTAACCAGTTGGTTCTTAGCCACGTAAAAAAAAATCTAATCCTTCGGGCCAGCCCTAGGAGAGCTGTTAATCAGCTCAGTGGTCTGGTTAAACTAAGATATACTTTTTTGTATTACATCGCTTTTAAAAACAGACTACTGTAGACTCAGTCCAATTCCCACACTCTTGAGTCTAGACCCACCGCGGTATCTCTTCTTGGTTTAGTCCCTACCACCATCGAACAACACTTGGATATTGATCGCTATGTTTGTGTAAGACATTCCATTGTCTGTGTATCTTTTGTTAGGTGTTACGACGGTGAAGAAAAATGGAATGTTAAAGGGATTTTTCGCTGCATTTCCTTGGAACACCTGTAGCAAGTAACAGATAGTTGTACGAGAGATTGAAAGCCTTGCCTGTTCTGACTCGGACAGTTGTGGGTCGTACTATCTTTTGGTTCTTGGAAGTCAGTCATACTCAAGAGATTTAGCGGTAATTATGCAAAGGACACTTGCATGAACAGTAGTACAGTAAGTGTATTTTCTTAAATGGACGTCCTTCATTCTCGTAGATTTAATTTTCACGACTTAAGAATGTCGTCTGATATTGCTAAGAACGTAGGAATGTTAAGCAAAACTCCCTATATCAACCGATATACTAATGCCACGTACTTCAGATCGATTGTTTTAACAATGATGGAGTATATTCGTCTTTAAAAACCATCGTTTTTAAACTTATCATCTTTAAAGGATCGTAGGATATTCTGCTTTGCTGCCACCCGTAAGCTTCATTTCAAAATAGAACATACACTAGACCTATATCGCCTTTAATGTTTGTGGCTCTGTGGTTGTTTAGTTGCTGTAGACGAAACTGGCCCTATGGAAGTAAGATGCTTATGTTAATGAGAGGGAAGAGAAGGGAATATAGAGTTTAGGCCAGAGACCAAGCAATGGGACCTATGAGCATTCAACGCTGGAAAGGAAATTGAGAGTAGGTAGGTTTGAAAGGTGTGACGGGAGGAAAAAACCTCGCAGTTGCACTTTGAAATAATTGTCAGGAGAGGGTGGATAGCAAGATGGAGGAAAAAGAATATGAATGGAGGTACGGTAAAAGGAATGAAAGCGGTTGCATCTAGGGGCCGAAGGGACGCTGCAAAGAACCTTTAATAATGCCTACAGTGCACCCTGTGAGGAAGGATAGGTTAATGAGAGGCCTGGTGTGGAACTGTTGACTTAGTCCCATCCCAACCGCGCTCTTGGAAATTGAATGTACCAACTGGTTTTCCCAGTAACAGGTGATCTCTTCCTGTTCAGTTTAGTTTCATGGCGTTGGGCGCGGGGGGAGGACGATAACAGTTTTACATTTATATTTTATTTACCAATGCTGTCTTGAGTCATAAACATCCATTTTTAGGTGTATTAATTATCAGTGTATCTGGGCAATTTTCATTACTTTTACTTGTTCAATTTTGCCTGTAACATCTCTCAACTACTTTTTCTCGCCTTCCCCAAGTTGGTATTTGAATCTGCTTGTTAGGTATGTCAGTTTTTTGTCTAGTCTTTTAAGACAGAGCTTTTATAGCGAGCATGTTTTATAGTGTGTGTTTGTTAAGCATTGAAATGTTATATTAAGCATTTTCGAGCAATTTTTAGGACCAGTCAGCATTGCTGGAACGTCGCCTAATTATTATTGAAGATACCAGTAGTAGAACAGTGGTTTATCCATAGTTAAAATAGAATATAGAATTTAGGTCAAAGGCCAAGTGCTGGGAGCTATGAGGTCATTTAGCGCTGAAGCGGAAATTGACGGTAAAAAGGTCTGAGAGGTGTAACAGGAGGAAAACCTCGCAGTTGCACTATGAAACAATTGTTAGGAGAGGGTGGATAGCAAGATGGAAGAGAGAGAGTATGAACGGAGGTACAGTAAGAGGAATAAAAGAGGTTGCAGCTAGAGACCGAATTAGGGACGCTGCAAAGAACCCTGAGTAATTGCCCACAGTGTACGGCATGAGTTTCACTGATGGCGCTACCCCCGGTTTAACTAAGCTCCCTCTTGAGGCTGTTATTACAATGGCTTTCGACGTACAAAACTCAACATAGTAATACACTCTCCATGAGATTTTTAAAGAGGGGCGTTGTTTTTGCATCGTTTGACTTCAGCGACCCATGAAATTCAGGTGTTTCTCTTTTGGCGACGCCCCGGTTTCCAAAATTACAATAAAAAAGAAACCATCAGTTTTCTCTTTTGCTTTGAGTTAAAATCAAAGCGCTTTTCATTTTCACTTTTAAGATGCTTCGATTGTGCTTGTCAGTGAGCGCGTGTATTGTATACATGTGACGCTGCTTCTATTCTGCTCCTTTCTCGTGAAAATGCTTTGATTGTGCTTGTCTGTGGGTGCGTGTTTTGTACATTAACATTAAATTCTGTTCTGCTTCTTTCTCGTGAAAATAACGAGAATAATTTTGTTGTAGCATACCATTTCTTGCGTTTGCTATTTTGTAATTTCAGTTAACAGAGGATAGTTCTCTAATTTGAAGTCCTCTTCCGTTATACAGTATTCTTTCTCACTAAGTTCTCTCAGTTCATTTACTTTCAATGCGAAGGATTTGTCAGCTTCTCTGGTGGAATAGACATTTTTTCAGTTGTGTGCGCTTTTGCAATTTTGTCATGTTGGTGTATTAAAGCAATAGAGTGGCTGGTCTTCTTTGCGTTTAAAAGTTGACGTCAATAATTATTCTGAGAAAGTACTCAGAAATCCAGTCATTTTTCAATTAGTTGCTGTGCCAGATTCGCAGTGTATATTATGCGGGCAACAGTTTTGTACATTTTATTCAGATTTTTTTATTAGCACCGTCATTGCTTTATTGTCTTGTTTTTGGAAGACTATTGAATTCTATTTGTCTTAATTATTAGAATAGTGGTAAAATTTTATCATAATACAGCAGAACTCTTGGGTTTTAATTGATAACTATTTTCGAGTTCACAGCAGAACTCTTGGGTTTTAATTGATAACTATTTTCGAGTTCATTCAGTACCATAATGCTACATTGAATAACTCAAAAACTGCTGTTTCCACCACCCATTATTCCCTCCTCACTTGCCCCCAAATTTATTCTTCCCTCTTGCTACTCTACCTCACTGACTTGTGCTCCACCTCGTTCCCCAGTTTATTCTTCCCTCTTTCTCATCTACCTCACTGACAAGTGTCTTCGCTAATCTCGCATCCTGTCATGTTCACCTAGTTCAAACCCACTACCAGAGACAAAAAACAAAGGCCAAAATCAAGGGCTGATTCTTCTTTATTTGTACAGTACTAGGAGAACTGGTGAAAAGCTGCAATAAAAAATACAGTCAACAGAATTACAATGTTTAAAAATTAAATTGCGGACATCAAACTTGAGATACACCAAAATTTGACCATGTAGCATTGGTAATGTCTGATGATGGTAGAATTTGACCATGTAGCATTGGTAATGTCTGATGATGGTAGTCACACGAATCCGGTAATAAATGGACGAATTTTCACAGTTTTCACCTAGAAATACAGTATACAAAAACGCTCACAATTACACTGGCAGTGTTGTTTGACACTGACTGTGTTCTAATCAAAGATTCAAGTCTTCTAATTCTTCTTCTTTGTGACGCAATGGTGGAGCAACCTCTGGGTCTTGTTTTCGAGAATTTTACTCATGAATGTGTTCCTTCTTCATGGGATTTCTTCATAAGCTTACATCTAACAAGTTTCGCTCGTTGAACAGCTTGCACTCTGTTGTTTGGCAACGGTTGCTGTTGTGTGTTAGGGTAAAGGATCTCCCTTAACTTCCTGTGGAGTCTTGCGTTGAGTCAGTCTTGTCCTTGTAAGAACGTCCTGGTTTGTCGTCATCTTTGGTTCTTGATGAAAATTGAAGATTTGTCCAAAAGTGAGAGTCCTGGAAGTAAACGAATCTCGCATTTCAAACTCCATGAAGCACGGTTTCAATATTTTGCTGGTTGGCCTGTTGGCAGCAGACATTCACTTCAGGAGGTACATGTTAATTGTCAAGAAAAGTCTCTTCTATAATTACCCATCGTAGTTTCAGCTGCTGTGCATAAGGTGCCTTTTATGGTCCATAACACTTGATGTGCCAGAATGTGACAATTGTCATTGACAGGCATGATGTTTCCACTGATTTATCTGATATGTGGGTCAATGTTGGCAGTTTCTTATAACCGACTGACAAGTCTTTTTTTTTTTTTTTTTTTTTCTCCACATGGTAGAACTTTGCCAGTACATGTCGACAAGATATAATTTTCTGGAGAGTCCCAGATATCCAGTAATTGGAAGAATTCCGGTGACAAGTAATCTAGTCATTGATGATCACATACAAACCATCTTTTCCCTGTTACCTTCACGAAACGACCACAGGTAGGCACATGATTTTCCACTGTATAACAGTCCCCATATGATCACATACAAACCATCTTTTCCCTGTTGCCTTCACGAAACAGCCACAGGTAGGCACATGATTTTCCACTGTATAACAGTCTCCATACACTTCATTACAAGTTGAACTTAATGAAGGAACAGCAGCGGACTTTGTAAGTGCTCCTCGTCTCCCCACATGTTCCCTCACATGTGAGCTTGACGAACTTGTTGGTCTGTCACTTGTAATATGTAGTATGGCAGTATGTTGTTTACTCCTGCCCTCCTTGCACATATATTTCAGGGCTCTTCTGCATGTTGGAAGGGCAACATTTGTATTAGATGTGTTCTTTCATATTATATCTCTCTCTCTCCTCTGTGTTTGATCTGTACAGTCATCAAGTAAATGTTTTGTATTGTGAAGTATGCACCATTTCAATGGTTGGGCTTCACTGCCACTGACTCTGGAGTCCTCAGATTTTTGGTTGACAGTTTTCTTTATGATGACTGTTTATAGTGAGTGTTTTACTTTCCAAATGGCCTTTTAAGGAGGTGATGGTTCTTCAATTTCACGTGGAGTTCCTCTTTCTTGAGAGCTGCGTTCTGTTCCCTTTCAGCTATTCTGTTTTAACATAATGGCATCTTTCTCAACAAAAGCCAGTTTAGCATTTGCAACTTCTCCACTGGCTTTCTCTTATGCCTGAAGCTCCACCGTGGACCTTTTACCTTTTACCTCGACTGCCTGTTGATCTTAATTGCATGTGCCCAGCCTGTGTCATCGATTGGCATTTACGTCGACAGTTCTTTTTTTCTGTGATGTCAGGGAGTCTAAATCTTTGGAACTTTCTTCTGTGTTCCCTAGTGGCTTGCAGAAAATTCAGTCTGCTGCTGATTGTAAATCTTTGGAACTTTCTTCTGTGTTCCCTAGTGGCTTGCAGAAATTCACTGTATATCCAGTCTGCTGCTGATGTTTTTATGTACTAAATCTTTGGAACTTTCTTCTGACCTAGTAGCTTGCAGAATATCCAGTCTGCTATTGATGTTTTATGTAGACTTGTATGATTTTCCTCTTAAATAAAATCAGGTTTATTATATTTTCCTGTTCCCTCTGTTTCTTGAAGCCAGGAATCAAAAATATACCCCCGCAAAAATGCTGAATTACCTAAGAGTTTACATCTTTGTGCTTGAAGCAACTCAGTCCCTTCTTCCATTAACAAAAGTTCGGATCTCTTCATTTGGAATTTGTATCTACCTCCAGAATCATCTCCGTAGTTTGGGTGTTGTTCTCTGCTTCCATACTGAAGTATGTCTTTGTTGTCATTAGTTGATAAATACAAAAGATTGGAACACAAGTGAGCAGTGTTCCATAAGCCAGGAATGGTGCTCCAGTCTCTGGATTCTGATGAAGACAACAGGCATGCTGGACTATTTTCACTGTATTGGCACATCCGTATAGTTTAAAGCCACTACCAGGGACAACACTAAGGCAGTATAAGGGGCTGTTGGTTCTTTATTTGCACTGGCAGTACTGGTGAAAGCCTACAATGAAAAATGCATATTAATAAAAAATGCAGATGTATAAAATTGCTGTTGTATAAAACAGTTAAATTGTAGAAATTAAACCTGAAATACCCAAAATTTTATAATTTAGCAGTGGTATAATATCTGCTGGTAGAACTGCACATCACACAAATCCAGTAACAATTGGATGAATATCTCACAATTGTCACTGAGGAATACAGTATATACTAAATGTTGACAATTAACTTACACTGTAATTCGCCACATATTGTGTTCTGATCCAAAGATATACTTTTTTATCTTGAGAATTGTGCCCACAGATCACGAGACGGCCACTCCAGTAACAAAAAATCTTGATTATTGCGTCCACAGATCACGAGACGGTCATTCCGGTTAAGATCTGAGAGATTTCTGTAAATTCCAAGTATTCTTGAGTAAGTTCACTTGCATATTTCTCAGATAAGTTGGTAATGTAATCCTCATTACAATTAAAAATCAAAGTATTGAAATAGTGTGATCCAAATAAACCAAATATAGCAATCCCAGTAAAAGCAAATATAAAGTGTTGTATGAGTATACAGCATACTTTCCATCTGATCTGTTAGATATCACTTATTCCATTTATATTCAGTGCTGAATAGTGGAACATTATATGCAGCATACACAGTTAAACACAGTACACACATTTGTTCAGGAGGAGAACCATATCCACAATGTGTCAAGTGAGTGTAGGCCCTTCCATTGATCTCAAGTTTGAGCTATGTTTCCCTCTTTAATATTACAGCCAGAAAGACTACTCCAGTCTCTGGATTCTGGCGAATAGAACAGGCACGTTGGGCCATTTTCACTGTACTGGCAAATCCATCTAGTTTAAACCCAACACCAGGAATAAAATAAGGCTAGTATAAAGGGATGACGGTCCTTTGTTTGCACTCGCAGTTCTGGTGAAAACATAGGATAAAAATGCAGATTAGTAGAATTACAATGCATAAAATAATTAAAGTGCAGATATTAAACACGAAATTCTAAGAGTTTGACAATCCAGCATTGGTATTGTCTGGTGGTAGAACTGTGTTCTTTTACTTCCACTTGAATCCAAAAATAAATTAATGTAGTATATATTCCATAGTTGTCCCTTAGAGGTACATTATACACAAATGTTGATATTTACACCTACAGTTTGGTTCTCAACAGAACGTGTTCTAATCCAAAGGTATACTTGAATAAATCTCGAGATGCATATCCACAGATCAATTACAGACAGTGAGGTTAAGATCCGAGACAAGAGATCTGTAAATACCAAGGATTCTCGAATTAGGATCACACATATATTTCTGAAATAAGGTGATAATATAATCACCTTGACAATTTTACAGTTAAAAATCAAAGTACTGAAATACTGTGATCCAAATACACAATATATATTAGTCCATGGAAATGCAAATAATATACAGCACCACACTTCTCTTCTCCCAGTGCTACAGCCAAGCCACTGGCTTGCTGCTTTAAACTGTAAACCTTATCCCATGAAGTCTTATTTATCGTCCTCTTCTCCGTCCATCTACATAACAAATCTAATTAGTAATCACTACTGCATTATAATGTTTCACCTAGTGCTACTTACCAGTCTTTCATCTGAGATTTCTCTCTGTATTAATTTGACATCGGGCTACATCTACGCCATTTTCATTCAAGATGTTCATCTCTCCTCTTGCATGTTGTCATTCAAGATATTCATCTCTCCTCTTGCATGATGTGTTTGCAGTCACCAAGTCTGCGGCTCTCTCATTTCTAATATCAGTCGTCTTTCAATTTCTTCCCCAATATCCACGTTCTTCATACTTTCTGCCCCAGTCCTTTCTCTGGCTGCTTCTCATTATCATCACTTACTTGTTGTCTGTGAGCTTCATTTTCCCCTTTGGTGAATCATTTTCTTGGGTCATGTTCGTTTACAACATTCCAGCTTTGTAGCTCTACTCGATTAGGCTACTTGACGTTCACATCGAACACATTACACAATCCCTCCAGTTTTCTAAATGTCACCCAAACATCATTCCTTTCCTTGTCTCTCTAACTCTACTACTTGTGGTTAAGGCTACGTTTCGAACTTGATCTCATGCATCTTTCCTGGTTCATCTCAAGTTTGATTTTCTCCACACACGACACATTTGTTTTCCGTTACATCCCATCTTCCTGGGTCCTTTCAGCACCCCCATAATTGGCTGTAAATTCAAGGAACCCGTTCTACCGGTGCTCACCAAAACATCTTTAGCTGTAGTCCTGATCTAATCCTGGTGTGGGGAACCCAAGACTCGTCCCATATGAGGAATGCCTTCACCCTGCCACAGTACCGATGACTCATAACTTGCCATGAAGTAGGGCTAAATTATCTGGTTCTCTGCTCTTGTTATTGCTAACCAGAAAGTTTTGGTGGTGATCTTGACCTTTTTCGCTTAAAAATCTACCTATAAAGTAGCACGTAGTTTTCACTCCAATTTTCTTGTCTTGCCTTCACCTAAGCGAGAATTTTGAACCATGCAAGGCAAAGCCAGGTATCATTTAGCCAACTGAAAAATCTGTTCTTCTTCTTTCTCTGTTCTTCTGCTTCTTCCGCATCTAATAATTATTATGTTTCTTCCTTTTATAACATTATTATTATGTTTCTTCCTCTTCTATTATTATTATTCTTTCCTCTTCTATTATTATTATTATTATTATTATTATCATCTTCCACAGGCGATGGTTGTGTGGACAAGCCTTTGGCGACTCTTTGGAGGAACTACTGCCAGAGCAACCGGCAAGATATATCAATGAAGGTATGATGGAGTTTTTAACTTGTGATTTTACTAACTTCCCTCATTTATCAACATGTTCTGTAGCAGTAGCACGCCCAGTTTGAATGTGCTGTAGAGGAATCCTTTAGTTTTTATTTAATTCAGGGCTAAGTAATTTTGCTTGTATGAAGTTCAAGCGAATTTCGCTTTTTTTTTTTCTTTCAAGTTTTCAGTGCTAGAGAAAACATGAAGATATAACTTATTACCATTCTCGGAAGCTTTCCTTCTATAACGTGGTGCTCGTCCAGAAACTTTATAATAATAATAATCTGGCAGAGGTGCTCACGCTTCATTACATCCAGCCGGATTTCACTTTGTTGGTTCAAGATGAATGACCCTCTCTCGCTCCAATTAACCCGTGGGTGTAAGTCATTCTTCGAATTTCCAGATGGCAGATATGAGCAGCAAAATTTATTGTTCATTGTTTTCCAGGTGACGATATGTGGGGCGGGCCTTCGCGCAGTTACCCACGAGCATGGACTGACCGAGTACTGGGCCCACAGGGTCACTTACTGCGCGGCCCATCCAGCATACCCCAGGGTCTTCTGCTGGGTCTACCGTCACGAAGGGCGGAGGCTGAAACAGGAGCTTCGCTGCCATGCTGTGTTGTGTCCTAAGAATGAGAAAGCGGAGGTGAGTTTCTCGAGGAAGATATTACACTGGCAAGAAATCTATAAAAAATTATATTACACTGACAAGAAATCTGTAGAAACTAGAATCCTTCAACAGAAATTAAAAAACGCTTGAGAAGCACTCGAGTATTTAGAGACATTCTAAAGAAATAATTGTAAAAGGTGATGACTGACAGTGCTGTAATAAAATCAAATTGGCGTTAAATGTAAATTTTTTAATGAAAACGGTAATTTTATGTAATCTTTCATAGTAGTCTGTGATAACTAGAGGCTTACTTCCATCAGCATTTTATAAAGACTGCGAACGCTAGTCATTCTTTTTAATCTCGATCTCAACTGCGTTTTGGACAGTTGTCTCACAGTTTCAAGGTGTGCCGTTATTCAGAATACGGGTTTGTCATCGTCTAGTCGGTGAGGTTCAGAATTCTATGTACCACTGGAAAATTTTTGTCATTTTTGATAAACACTTTCGTAATTGTTTACACAATTTTTTTTTTCTCAACCAAAATTGTAATGTACTTGATATGATTACTATATTTTTGTTACAAAAATAGTAATATAATTGATACATTTAATTCAGTTTATTTTACCCTCATGACCAGTGTGCATTCCTTAAACTTTTCCTTTTGTTTAGAACTGAACCTCCGCCTGATATTCCACTTGTTTACCTGAAACATATACACACATTATTATTCAGAAAAAAACTGTTAAAATGATTTTCACAAAAAAACTAAGCAAAAGCTTCAAATGTTTGTCTACATACGCCCATTAATATGTTTAAATCCTTACCCAAAGTTATTTTATTCTATAAAAAATGGATTTCATATTTGCCGAAAAAGCAAGTTTCTGGAATTTGGTTACTGAAAAATACTTTCCTGTTTTCAGCATGTTTTTGTGAACATTGGTGTGACTTTTTCATCATAGATATGAGTACAAGAGTTGTATTGGATAATATTTCCTTTCCCGATACACAGAAGCAGACTTTAGCATTAGATTTATCAAAGCTAAAATTCATACTTTTTTTGTCTTTGCATTACTTGGCAACTGGAAGTCAAGGGAGCTAGAATAGTTATGTAAAGCATTTAATTTGTCAGACACAACCAGTGCCCCTTATTTATTAGTATTTTTCGTTCTAGCCACTTCTGGTGTTTTTGTACACATTAATCACCCCAAGGTTCAGTGGCTTACATGTAAGAACCGCATTGCAGTGTTGCCAGTCAGCATTACCTAGTAAACAATGATGAAATCAGAGATAAAAAGTCTTGTAATGTCTGCAAGGTATTTTTCTCGTCACTGAATTATACATAGAACAACTAGCTGGAATTGCTTTTGGTATCATGGGTTAGGAGCATAGATGTTTAAAATCTGAATAAGCAGTCTTAGCATGATTACTTCATTTCATTCTGTCAATACAATTAAGAATATATTTTGAAATTTATATATGTTTGTTGGCGAAGTGCGTATTCTGAATATTGAAAACCAAATTATATTTTGAAATTTATATGTTTGTTGGCCAAGCACATGTTCTGAATATTGAAAAGCAAATTTAAAAACCAGTCACCATATTCCAGGCTTGAAACCCCAGTGTAAAACTAAAACTATTCACCATATTCCAAGCTGTGATGAAAAACCAAGACTAAAACTAAAACCTGTCACCATATTCCAGACAAATTTAAAGCTAAAACTATTCACCATATTCCAGGCTGTGATGAAACCAAATCTAAAACTAAAACCTGTCACCATATTCCAGGCTATGTTAAAGTCTAAAACTAAAACCTGTTACCATATTCCAGGCTATGTTAAAGTCTACAACTAAAACCTGTTACCATATTCCAGGCTATGTTAAAGTCTCCAGCTAAAACAAATTACCATATTCCAGGCTATGTTAAAGTCTACAACTAAAACCTGTTACCATATTCCAGGCTATGTTAAAGTCTACAACTAAAACAAGTTACCATATTCCAGGCTATGTTAAAGTCTACAACTAAAACCTGTTACCATATTCCAGGCTATGTTAAAGTCTACAACTAAAACCTGTTACCATATTCCAGACTATGTTAAAGTCTCCAGCTAAAACAAATTACCATATTCCAGGCTATGTTAAAAACCAGGTCTAAAAACTAACACCACTCACCATATTCCAAGCTATGATGATAACCAAGTTTAAACTAAAACCACTCACCATATTCAGAACTATGTTGAAAACCAAGTTTAAAACTAAAACCAATCTCTATATTCCAGGCTATGGCAGCACAGCTGAGGGTACGCTTAGCCTCAGCATTGCAGGAGTTCCGCCGAGAGAAGGTTGTGCGACAGAATGCTCGTCTTTCCCTCATGCATGCCATATACGACTCTGCAGCCATCCCGCGACGCCGGCTCCTCCTGTCAACTGGTGCTGCAAACTACAGGCCTCCCCTTGAGCGGTCAAAGAGCGCACCAAAATTAGGGGCCATTGAGGAGAGTATTGAAGAGGAGGATGAAGAGGACCTGGGGCATAGTGATGACGAAGATATCGATGGCATAGAAGGAGCTTCAGTTCACCTCCGACCAGAGGAAGATGGAGGTGGTTCGAGCACTGTGTCCGAAACGATATCTGACATTGTGGTGGACTATGATTCTAGTAGTGAGGCAGCCAGTGCCGGCCAAGACAATTACGGTCTTGATGATGAGTTTGAGGGCACTCCACATTATTCTTCTGCATTCCGTCACTCTGATAGTCTTTTGTATTGCCCAGTACCTTCTCTTTCACCTCTTACTGAACAGTCAAAGCACGAAACCTTAGTGGTTGCTGAAGAGCCTGGAGGAGTAGAAGGTGGTGGTGGGAGTGGAGTGGTGAGTAACTGTGGAAGAGAGGATCTGGGACTTCTTGCTTCCCTCACTCGCGAGTTGAGTCTTGGTGCACCGACAGAAGAATCTCTTACTTCAGATCAGCCCGAGTCTCTTGGTTCGCACTGTGATTCATGTAGTTCTTCATGTGGAGCTTGTAGTGACCCTTGTGATGTTGCGGTGGAACAGGAGCATCTGATGAGTGAAAGTGACCATATGAATGAGGATCGTTCAATAAATGGAAACAGTGGACCGGGTAAAATGGTCCATATGGATGGGGACAACATTAGTGAGGAAAGTGGATATTCTGAAGACAAAGACTCACTCCAGAATCTAGATGCTACAAAACTGTAGCAGATTGTTGTACATTAATCACAGTGCTCAACGACTGTGAATCAAGTAATCTCTGATACTTCATATTATTTAGATTACCATATAGGTCCCTTTCCTCTGTGTGATTACAGTTAGGAATGCGTGCGACATATGCATGAACACAAAAGTGCTTCCTCGTTTGCCTCTCCTGTTCATGGTTTGCTCTTTTGTTACTAGTCCAGTGAAGTTCAAACTTCCTTGTCATTAAAGGAAAAGAAAGCACACTCTCTTGATGGTGAAAGATTCTCACGAATCCAAAGCAGAAAGTTGGGACAAAATGCTGAGAATGGATTGGATCTCCCGCGAGTTTGATGTTTCCAATATTTGCCGTACGGACTCGCCTAATGGTAATCTTATAGTCTAACTATAACACATACCCCTAGAATGTGAAGGCTACATTTTGAATTAAATAATGTATGCATTTTATTTGTAAATTATGTATATCTGAACTTGAATGATAATATACATATAGTTGTTATGACTGTATAATTTAACTGCAAATCTCTCCTGTAGTGAATCACAAGAGTGGGCCTTAGCTAGCATCTCCTAGACTGTTGGTCTAGGACCTTTATATTAAGTATTTATATGTGATGCTATTACTGTTTCAATGTAGCTAGGCCAGCTGTTTTTTAAGCTTTTTAAGAGAGTCTCAGATATATATGCCAGTTATTTCTTTTACAAGCAACCTACTTAGTATTCAAAATACATAAGTTAAGGCAGCCCATGTATAGATTATGACAGTTTGTTAAGGTAATATACAAGTAACATACTGGCGTTATAAAGATTTGTCACTACCTACCTTAAGCAGAGCAAAACTGAAACTACTGTACTGTTGGTGGATTACTAATTATTTATAATACCGTGTTTAAGGTCAACAGTGTTCGCGAATGTTGAAGCATACATTCACTTTTTATAATACGATATTTGTGAAAAATAAATGTCACAGAATGGCTAAGCCATAAGGTACGTTAATCTTTAAAAGCAATTTTTTGATGTATAACTATTTTAAAATTTTCTTCAAACTTAGCATTATTAATTTATGCATAGGGCCCTTACTATAAATAATTTGCAGTGTGGCTAAGTGAGAAGTTGATCGGTTTTATTTTGTAGAGAGTTGACTGAGAAGTGCCATATACAGTATATTATATGCCAATGCTGCCACGTAGTTCTATCCTCTTTTATTGCAATTCAAATAAAACTGCAGGATAGCTTTACTTCCCAACCATCCATTTCCCAGCTTTGCCTACTAGACAAGTGCAGGAGTGACAGAACTGACACAGTTTTTGTGCGAGACCATAAAATACCATGTGTGGTTCTGCGCTCAGGAGGCTTTTTCTGAAGTTCACGGAATGTTAGCTTCTTCTCTGTTCTGTGCAAAAGTTCCCGTTCCATAGCGAAGAATTGTTGACATTTTCCAGGAGGCTTGCACTCATTTGCTGATTTGGGGGGGGACTGCAGTGGAGAACAGAATCCCGTCTAGTAAGTTGATTAGCTGTTTACCCCAAAGGAATTCTCAATGTTCCAGCGGTTACGGAAAAGCTGCATTTTATCGTATGAAGATTTTCCAGGTTTAACTGGTTTCAAAAATTCTGGCTTTATCATTTTTTTGTATTCTAATGGATCACCTTATCTGTATGACTTAAATGTGTGATAATTAAGTATGGCTTGGTAATTTTAACATGATATACTTATATTTTAACAAAGGGTGAAGGACTGAAAGTTGACTCTTTTAGAACTTGGCTGCAGGTCAGATCATCAAAGTGGCTGCTATTTTTTATGGTCCTGAAGAGACTAGGAAAGGCATTTTTATTGTTTCTCATTCATTAATGTTATTTATTATTCAGCGATATACTCATTTCTTTATTTTTTATTGAACATCTGATCTTTCTCATCCTGTTCATTCATAAGGGAAACCATGAGTAGTGGAGGAGAGATACAGCCAATATTCTGCAGCGAGTCGTTGCTATTAGATTATCATTCTTGGCACTGTATTGGTTCTAGTGTGTAACACACTGTACTGTTACAAATTGGTATTGATTCTCATCAGTGTCACTTGCGCTGGCAATCATGTAATTATGCTGTATTGTATGGACAATTTTCTGTGTTCATTTTCATTTTTCTGCCTAGAAAACATTGGTGCTTACTTTCTTTTATAGTGTTTTCATTCATTTGTAATCGAGGTGTAAAATTCAAAGCGTAGTTCTTCATAATGCCCCAGTGTTCAGTACTTAAATCTGTATGGAAGTGGTTTAAAATTGCGGATTGAATTACTCTTGCAGAAGTCCTTAAGCTAAATTGCTCTATTACTTAACCGTTATGAGGTCACAGTCCTTTCCTGAAATGCTGCTGATAACATTTTGTTCACTGGTTTCTATAAATGTCGATACGGCGCGGAATATATATATATATATATTTTTTTTTGTAGTTTCCTATACTGTAACTGTTTGTCATCAACATAGAATTTTCATTGTCGATTGCGTAAGAATCATTTAGATGAGGATATAAATTATTCTTATACTATAGTTACAATATTATCATTAACTCTCCTATATCATAAGTTTATGTCTTCAGCAGGATCTGCGTGGAATGCGCACTTTACTTGTGGTTTCTCTCCACACTTGTACTGATTTATAATAACTGAGATACACAAATGACTGACATTTATTTTAGTAGGAAATCTCCCCTGTAGTATTTCCTATTTAGACTTGTAACTCGTATGATGAAATTATTTGTCGTGCATTCTTACTAAACGATAACTTATTATTCATTTACCACTTCAAACATTACACTCATTCCAAACAGTGATACTAACATTTATTGTGGGAGAGAGTGCAGTATAGTGCATTCACCTTTGTTATCTTAAGTGTCCTCTCAATTTCGAATCGAGTCATTTTAGATGTTAATGTAAACAACAATTTCAAGATTTCTCGAAAGTGTCTTATTGCAACATCGTAATTGTTTTCGCTTTACGATCAATGTACTGTGAAAAATGCGCATTCTTTGGGGGAAAAAATGGAATTTTCGTACGTGCTTAGTAAAAATCATGCAGATTGCATTATCTTCCTAAGGCTTTAGAAATGTCACAAGGAACATACTTACTGTATTTTCACCGGAGCTTTTTTAGTGGTTCAAAGAAAAAAAAATGAGCTTTAATGTGTTTTTCTTTGCACTGTTTTACATGTGCTGCAAGCAATCCTCTGTAGAAATTTTATATATATAGATTTTTCCACGAAACACAGTCCTCTGATGAACTTCTTCTTTATTTTAAAAGTCAATTTACTGATGAAATATGTAATCTGCTCCCATTCAGCACTACTATCTCGTACCTTTTGCAAAATGCTGATAAAGGAAGATATACTGTGAGCTTAACAGTGCCCTTTGTATGGTCAAGATGTCTGCCAGGATCATATTTTTGTGTAATCTCTAAGGCAGATGATGCAATGCATCGATAGACTATCTAACGAAACTTCTTAATTAAGCTAAAGTAATGGAAATTTAAGAAGTCAGTGGAAAATAGGTTCTCAGGTTATTTGGCATTAGAAATTTTACTGTGAAGCACTTGAAAACTTTCCTTCGGTTTTGAATGTAACTCAAAGGAGATCTTAAATGTTTATTTTCAAGTTGGTAAAGTATTACAGTATGTTAATGATTACATAAGGTTATATGGGCTTTTGATATAGCTATTTATATAGTCTACATTTTTTTTTTTGTCTCTTACTGGACCCTGGTGTTTCAGAGGAAGGTGACGAGACAAACAGACTTTCAACACAAGTAAATTAGGTTAATATTATCATCATCATCATAGTATCATTACTCTGGCAGTAATGGTACACGCTTTATAAATATCTAAATGAAGCAATTGAATGATTTAAGGTTGTTCAGTGATGGAGCAAGAGAATGCATTCTTTCTAAGAATGTTGTTTCATCTTTCATTATCATGATCTGAGAATGCATTCTTTCAGTGTTGTTTCTTCTATTATTATCTGTCTTGTTGAATATTCTGCGCGTTGGGGGAATAACGATATTCCAGATGCAGTTCGAGATGTCAATATTATAAAGCGAGATACTGGTGCTACTACTGTGTTTTTTCAGGCAGTGGCAAGATCAGGGCTGAGTGAGAGAGAAAGAGTGAGAAATGTTGTTCTTGAAAATTACAACCAAGACGGAAAAAAAGGGGAGGTACTTGAACCGCCATCAGAAAATCCATGGCTTACTTTACTCATTGTGATGCAAGCTACATTCCATGTATATATATAGCTATTAAAAATGTCAGGGATGTACATAAGAAATGTAATTTTGTATCATATAAGTAGATGTTATCTATAGAATTACCAAATAAACTTATTACCCTATTGCACGTTTTTCTTTGCATCTGAATCCTACCTTTTTTTTTTTTTAATCAAGGTCATACTCCAAAATATTTGAGAGGCAAAAATCATTCTGAGAGTATTGCTAAAGCAGTACTGGTCTGACCCTTAATGACCACCAACCAAATTCTCTCGTGGTGCACTGCAGGCACTGCTGAACGGTGCCTTCAATGTCCCTTCGGATCCTGGGTGCACACATTTTAGCATTTTACTTGACCTCCATTTCCTCTTCCTTCAGTCTTGCTGTCCATGCTCCTTAAGTGTCCATGCTCCATAAGTGTCCATGCTCCTTAAGTATTACTCCTCAGTGCAAGTGCGTGGGTTTCTCCCAATTCCACCTTTAGATCCGTGTTATTCATCTCCTCTAAGTACTGAATAAAAAAAGGTTGAAAAGCAGGTCATCAGACCATGAATCAATCTCCTTCATTTTCTGGATCTCTTCTGGATCTCTTCATCTTGCTGTCGAATAACTCTAACTCCTCCTTGTCATTGGCTTAAGCCCTGAATGGCCGAAAGTGGCCCGGTGCTTGGCAGATCAGCCTAAATTTCATGAAACAAAATAAACTTCTCTCTGTGAGCATTCTCGGTTATGAAACGCTGAAAAGGCTCAGGTGATTCTTGTAAAGGCGAGTAATCCGACAATTTTCTCTCTTCAAAACGTGTCTGGGAAGCACTACTGACCCCGTGGCAGATGTTTTTAGCATCAAGGTCAAGGTCACTAATCTTGGCTTCTACCTGAAGGGGCTTCATCAACGTTTGCAAACCAGATTCGAACTTTACATCTTCAAGTTCTAATGTCATGACCAAGATTAAGGTTGTGTACAGAATCGAAAATATTTAAAACAAGTAATTCCACCTTTTGGCAAAGTACAGTATATGAAAAAAAAAGGTAGATGCACACTAATCAACAGATACGTCAGTTGATCTCCATGCACACCTATGCATCACATTCTACCTTTGTTTTAAGTCTGACAAATCCCATCAGTCTTGAAGCAGGACATCAATCTTGAAGCAGGACATGCGATGACGACATCAGAAAGGCAGACGAATGGAGTGGATATCACTTTTAGGCTCAGTAATGTGAACACCTTAAAATTTTCGAAAAATATTGCTTTACACAAACTACTCTCTGGCAGTTGTATCTCGTTAAATCATAATTATGAAGAGAATTATCGGTAGTTGTTACCTAATGGCAACTACCAAGAACTATCCAAGAACTCTCACCATTGTTGGTGCGCAAAAGGGAACGTTACCGTCTGTTGATTCACAAGTTTATCGCTTTTTGAATAATATTAAATGCAGTTAAAATCTGAGTGTCGACTAAGAATTAAATGGTGGTTTAAAAACGTGTTCTTGCACAAAGAATCAAAAGTTTTTTTTTTCAGATTGTAAAACAGTTTTGACACAAGGAATTCATAAGTATTTTCTGATTTTATGAGTTTTGTTTTGACAGGGCGTTTTCCGATTTTAAGAGTTTTGGCACAAGAACTCAAGCGTTTTATTTTAAGGCACAGTTTTGGCACATAAATTTTCAAAAGTGCTTCCTGATTTTAAGATAGTTTCGGTACAAACACTCAAAAGGTGATTTCTGATTTTAAGACAGTTGTGGCATAAAGAATTCATAGCTGTTTTCTGATTTAAAATCAAAGAAAGAGTTTTGGCACGAAAAAATCAAAGATGCTTCCTACTGTAAGACAGTTTTGGCAAAAATACGTCACTTCTAAGAGACCAAAATCTCAAATATAAACACCGCAGATCCAACGCAACTGATATGATATGACACAAGCAATCCACCTAAAGAAACCCACTTACAAAACGTTCTACCCACCAGCTACTGTCTACAGAGATGCCCAGTAATTTTCTTTTGCTTGCTGAAACCCTCAGCGAGGTCACATACCTTTCGTTATCCTCCATCATAATGGTCCGGTAGTTATCTGTCGAAACACAGCTGCATTAAGCACTTCAACGGTCTCATTTTTTTACATTATTCTAAGCTTATCAGTTGCTTCCCTCTGTCCCTGTCCCCTTATATCTCCTTATCTCTTGCATTCAGCATGTTGTCACAAAGCATCCACATCTGGAAATAGCAAAATTTCAACCTTAGCCTTTGAAATACCTTCAAGACCGCTCTGTTACCACGCCAAACCCCAACTGGGTGCAGAGAGGCAATATGAAACAAAACAGCAACATTCTCACTCATATATTATATAACTGTAATCTTAAAAGCAAGACACGGCATCTTTTTTACCTGGCAAGATGTCAGTCGTAGAAATGCTGTTATCTGCTTCAATTACGTCCCCGCCTATGTAGGTATTGTTATCTAACAAACCACTGCCTTATACAATGGAACGTTTCGCTTCCCTTGGCATGGACGCCAAGCTTCAGTACTGAAATGGCGTGTATATAGGTTGATGAGCAGCGGGAAGGTGGAGAGGGGAGAGGAAGAGGGGGGGGGGGTGGCCGCCAAGCGAGAGACAAACGGTTGTTACCCCTGTAAAAGGGATTGTCTCCTACACCTGGTGCTACCGAATCGTGGTCTTTTGATAAATGAGGGATACGACCGGCCATTTCGACCAGAAGAGCAATTCTTTGCACTTGATACTCGAGCATGAAATGTTATCAATAATTCTACTGTATATCCCTCAATACACTCAAGGCCAAATGTTTTAGCCAGGGTCTAGAGAGCTTGGTTTTAACGCCAGTAAGTATATTAATTCTAAGTTTGAATTAGTCCCTTAACAATAACATACAGTACATCTATATAAGCCAGACCTGTGCCTTTTCTACCTTAGCCGTAAAGTCGTTATATCTCGGTCTACTCTGCTCTTCTTGATCTCCCAATTATCAAAAGATAACGAAGAAACAAATAATAGGCCTAACAAAATAACAAGTAAGCGTTGAAACCACACTATTATAAGAAAGCTATGCCCATGAAATTTCTTGGTTTTCAAAATATTTTAAGGCCGTAATTGTGGTAATAAGGTGTCATATGGACTACTGGACTCACTAACCACCAGAGACTGCGATGTGGCATTGCCCAACAAGAACAGTGAACCAGCTAAAGATAAGCAGACTAAATTCTTATTCACGAAGTGTTAAACAATTTTAACGAAAATTAAATTAAATATATGTACAGAGTCATTATTATGTAAAAGCTGTGATCTTAGTTTTAAAATTCTAAACGTGCATAAGAAAAATTAAAAATACTTTAAGAACCTGTTATTTTCATATAGCCATGTATACAGAAAATGTCATCAAAGTATGTTTAAGCTACATTCGAATTCAGTATCTGCATTTCAAGGCACAGAACTATCAACGTTACATAATCTTTCTAAACAATAGGCCTGTACCACATAAAAGCAGGAGAGAGAGAGAGAGAGAGAGAGAGAGAGAGAGAGAGAGAGAGAGAGAGAGAGAGAGAGAGAGAGAGAGAGAGAGAGAGAGAGAGAGAGAGAGAGAGATAACGTGCAAGTTGTACTCTATATTTTAAAATCCCACCCCGTATCTTATCATTCAGAGGAGACTCTCAAATGATAAGCACTCGAGTATCATATACCTTCTGTAGCAAGCGAGCCGTTCCCGTTACCAGTGTTGTGTGATATTCTTCCCAATAAGCCTGCACCTTTTCACAAGTAAGTAGGCTACAGATATCCAAGAGCCTCATGCATTCCAGATTATCTATGTTTTACTGATCACTTTAAAGCAACAGGTGTTGGCATGTGCCTAGA
The DNA here is from genome assembly GCF_040412425.1 of Macrobrachium rosenbergii. NCBI lineage: Eukaryota > Metazoa > Arthropoda > Malacostraca > Decapoda > Palaemonidae > Macrobrachium > Macrobrachium rosenbergii. The sequence continues at coordinate 13,172,575 of NC_089768.1, read as the reverse complement.
TCGAAGTTAGAAGCGAAGCCGATTTCTCCGTGAAAATCTGCATGTCTTGTGAGCTTCTTACAAACTTCTGGTGAGCTTGTGAACCTTTTATTTTTAAACAAAGTGGGTAAAACGGGTTACAACTGCTGTCAGGCACAAGAGCCAAAACAGTTGCATGATAGGCACATTTATTCCACATTTGTTTTTGTTTTTTTTTTTATTAAAAATGTCTTCAGTGGAATCATGAACAACTTTACGGTTTTTACCGGTATTCGCTTTCTTCCGGGTTAATGTTGGTAATAAATTTTGTTACAGGAGTCTGCAGGTACTGCTTTGAAATCGAGATAGCAATCTACGACAGTCTATAATCAAATGGCGCAGATACTGATTGTTGACTAGGAAGCTTAAATGCCATACCTAATCTAACCTAACCTAACCTACGGCACTGTAATTTAAAATGAATATGGTTGTAACTTAGCCAAGCCACACCTAACCTACTGTGCATTTCAGGGCCTTGTCTAATAGATTTTCGTCGATAAAATCTTACCAAAGTCAGATATGGATCATATTTTGGAAATAGCTATTTGAAGCCAAGCCTAATTGGCAAAAATATGCAGTGATGTCTACTGTGGATAATTAAGGCACTTATCAGAGTAAATCAAGGAAATTTAAAGGGAACTTAGTTAAATTTATTAAGCACCAGAGAGTGGCTACTTGTGACGTAAACTATGACATCAAACGTAATAGCAGGGTTCCCAGTAGTATGATAATGATCGTAGAAACACAAATATTTGACCCTCTTCTACAATAAGCCATACCATGAGTAGGATATGCGATAATTATCGAAATTGTAAGATAATATACTATAAATGGATTAGTGGATTAAAAAATTTAGGGCATAGCCCAAGTGCTTAGACTATGAGTTACGAGTATCATCCAGCACTACAATGTGGTTATGATTAAATGAAATATATATATAATAAACGATGTAAATGAAATAATGAAAATAACTGAAAATTGAACGAATGAGTAACTTCAAATCCATAAAAGAATAAATAAATAGATAAAACCGGGAATACATAGACTCACTGATAACCACTCAACAGCCCTACAACAAACATTAGTGTCAGTTTCAAGTCAGTGAATCAAGCGTGTAGAGGCAACAAAACTGACACAGGCGCACACATAAAATAATGAAGGGGGAGTATAGCACATTACTATACCAAGCACTGTGGATTTATTATGGGACTGATCATGCATTAAAGAAGTTACGGTTAGAACACTTGCGTTGTTACATTCATTTAGCAGGACTAAGCAGGTATACACGTGAACTGGAACTTTTGAGACAATAAGAAGCAACAGAAACTCCAGAGTAACAATGGTTTTCACAGAGTGTTACTGTAAGACTTGGTGCATATTTCAAGTTAAAGGAAGCGTGAATTGCGCCATGGAACTGTATTACACAATTAATATTCTCATTTCATGCCCATTCTCTTATTGTACCCTACTTAGATTATTATTATTAAAGTAGTTTAACCAGACCACTGAGCTGACTTTCAGCTCTCATAGGGCTAGCCCGAAGGATTAGATTAAAATATCAGGTCTAGGCCAGAGGCCAAGCACTGGAACCCAATGGATCATTCAGTATGATGATGAACGAATTAAAATGAAATTAAAAACTACACATAGGAACATGCTCTCATACTGGAACACGTACATACAATAAATACATTTACTAACGCTTCCTTACATACACACTAACAAGGTATATTAAAATTCAGAACATAAGTTGAGAGACTCATCGAAAAGATGAGAGAGAGAGAGAGAGAGAGAGAGAGAGAGAGAGAGAGAGAGAGAGAGAGAGAGAGAGAGAGAGAGAGAGAGAGAGAGTGTAAGGTAGGTGTTTAAGTGTGTGAAGCAATGTAAAAATTCCTTATACTACTACTACCAACATCTGAGTCTAGTAAAGTACGTCAATGAGTGGGAGGGCCTTCAGTAATGACGTTTTACTAGCCTCTATCTACAAGCCTGCCGGATTTAGCTAAGTTTCCCTTTAAATTTCTTTGATTTACTCTGATAAGTGCCTTAATTATCCACATTAGACATCCCTGCATATGTTTGCCAATTAGGCTGTGGCTTCAAATAGCTGTTTCCAAAATACGATCCATATCCGAGGCTTTGGTAAGATTTTATCGACGAAAATCAATTAGACACGGCCCTGCAATGCACAGTAGGTTGCCTTTTCCTTATCAGGGTAGGAGCAGGATTAACAGAGCTCAGTATGTTAATCCTGGCTGGGAGGAGCTTCCCCTTAGACCCCCATTCTCGAATAACATAATTTGGGGTACCAGGTCCTACTTCTCTACTGTGTAGTGTCACTTTAAAAACGTTCAGTAAACCTTACCTTAGTCAGAAATAGAACTCAGAAGAATTATCATGTGGATGTTAGAATACACCTTCTTGTACTTCACTCGTGTATTTTCTCCCATCCAGAAATCCTACTCTCTTACTGCGGTCCCCCATAATTTTAGGAGATAAGGTGTTTCAGTTATCTTTAAAACCCCGCATTTGTTATCCAAATGAACATCAGAAATATTCAAAATATGCTAAAAAAAATTAATCAAATCAACTGAAATAATCTAAGGAACACCAAAAGAACCATGATCAAGAACTGGAGCCAGTGTTTCAAGCAACGCCTGAATTCCAAATCCAACTTGATTTGAGAAACCTTAGAAACTTAAGAAATAATCAGGTTTTAGCACTGCCCATGTACCTAAATTTCCAGATGAAAATAAAACTCATTCAAAATATGCAAATCATCCTTAACCAAATTGCACTGGGGCAAAAAATCGGATTGGATTTGGGAGCCCTCTCTCTAACTAGCAAGACCGTCGAAAGTCATAAAAAAACTAAAAATAGAACAAGTAGGTAACATTTGTCGGTAAATATCTCTGTAAAAGTAAATATTAAATTTGCAATACATTTTAGTATGATTTTCTTACTAAACATTGAGGAGCATTAAGGAGACTTGAGAACAAAGTAAAAACTTCAATATCGAGACCTGATATTAAAAAAATACCTTTATTTTTCTTGCAGACGCAAAGTTTTTCCAAGTTCAACTATCTAAAATTGATCTGCATATTCTTTGTGATGGTGTATTGGTTAGCTAACACAGTTGTTTGTTAACTGACATAGTGCCATAGTTAATACTTAAATACTTGAGTAGCACTTAGGCCTATTTGCGTTCATTTGAATCATATTAACCTATTCCAGCACATAGCAGATCATACTACTATGTAACTGTTTCCATTCTACAAATACACCAATAATTGAAAATCGTGTTTGACCATAAATCACCAATTCTGATAAGACTATGATTTGAGCCCACTATACTTGCACATGAAAGTATTCAGCTCTATCAGTTTGTGGCTTGAGAGTAGGACCTAGGGTAGGTTTCACTGCACCTGACCCTCTCTGGCCTTGAAGTTTACGAAGACTGTTCTTAAGTATAATATTTCTGATATTGTAAAGTACCCTGGTGGTAAACTAAATGACTACCTATGCTTAAGTATGGCCTATACCAAATTTACACTGCAAAACACAACCTTTATCTATCAGGAGAAAGATTTATGGATGGTCACATTGGAACATTTCCCACACTCACTGTCCACTGTGCATAAATGCATTATCCAATCTCTGTTTTATATGAGCAAAGCCTAATTTACCTTTCATCAACCAATAACTGAATAATAACATCTGATATGCATCCACAATTCATAATACAGGCCATTATCGATAAATTCAACCATTTACTTAGCATGTTTGAAATTTCTCAGAGGATGACTGGGAGGGCCTCAAGAGGCAGGGCAAGGGGCCGCCAACAACAGCCCCAGGAACAACCAGAAAATGTGCGAAGGCCTGGCCAGGTAGGCAACATTTCTTCTCTCAAACAAAATTGAATCTTAACGTTTGTCCCACGGTAGGTGTATAATAATTTCACTGCTATATGATGAAATAGTGTTCAAAACAAGATAAAGCGTGGATCTGATGTTCTGATCTATAATTAAACGAGTACTGGAAATAATTATGCATACGATTAACTAAACTATTGATGAAGAATGAACTAGGCCTACTCGAGTATTTCTTCATGCAAAGCTGCTCATGTTCAATGTCCATGTGCTGATGACCGCTGAGTTATGTCCAAATCAAAGAACTCTTCCTGTAATCTTTCAGGGTTTGGACCAACAAATGGCCAATTTGCAAGTCAGACAGCAACCTCCGGGAGGAAGTGGGGGCGGGGGGGCGAGAGGCGGAAGGGTGGACTTTGGTGGAAGAGGTAGGGGAAGAGGAAGAGGCAGCGGGGGAGCTCGTGGACGGGGAAGAGGTCGAGGCTATTCGAACGTCAACAGGCCGGACGCACTTACGAAAATGAGCGAAACGCTGGAAACGGTCGTCTGGACGAAACCCCCGACTTTCACAAGCAAGAAAGGTTAGAAGAGAGGAAGGCATTCTGTCATCCATGACTTTACCTTAGAAATTAATGATAATGCATTTGTTCCTATTTCTCTTAACTATGATACCTCAATATCAACTCAGTGCTGCTACATATGCAAAAAAAAAAGAGTCCAAAATCAATATAAATTCTGACTCGAAGAAGTGACCAAAACACTAGTTTAAAAAACCAATAATCTGACCTATGAAAGAAAGCAATCATCCCTTCGGTGTAAGCAACGAGCTGGAGTGACCTGAAAGCATTTTATTCCCCAAGTGTCCTTCACTTTTCTGTTCCCGAGACAGGGATAACTGGGCAACCCATCATGCTGCATTCCAACTACTACCAAGTGAATGCCCGTCCGGACTGGGCACTCTGCATGTACCACGTCGATTTCACGCCAGACGAAGAGAGGACGCACGTGAAAAAGCAGCTGATGAGGCAGCATACACAAGCACTCGGAAATTACATTTTCGATGGCAATCAGCTCTACACATCATACAAAATCCAGGATGACGTACTTATCTGTCAGTTTGACCATTTCCAGCAAAAGCTGGGAAAACAATATCACTTTAAGGAAGTTATATTGTTTTCCTACTTTTAGCCAGTGGCATACATTTGATCATTCTGTCAATTGTGATTTTCGAGAGCAGCTGGTAAAACAAATCTGATGGCAGCAAAATTTCACTGGCAGATTTTTACAATGGCCGTATAGTTTGATAAACATGAAACACACATTAAATAAACGATTTCCCTTCAAGTTTTGTCAGTGGTCCTAACTGCGAAATTAATGCCAGATATTGATACTTCTAATTTTCCAACAGCCGCTGGAATTGGCTTCAAAGCGACCGGAGGATGGTTCCCCGTACACTGTCAAAATTCGTTTCATCAAGGAAATCCCTTCGTCCGATACCCAGTTTTTACAGGTAAATAAAAAAAAACCGCAGTTTCATTGACCAAGAATAGTATTATAGTGCTGCTGGCTGTGCACCTAAACCTGTCGTTCGTTTTTTTTTTTTCTCCAAAATTTAGAGAGAGAGAGAGAGAGAGAGAGAGAGAGAGAGAGAGAGAGAGAGAGAGAGAGAGAGAGAGAGAGAGAGAGAGAGAGAATTAGTGGAAACGAAGGGGTATTTGACAATTTTTAATCTCTGCCACCACCTTGCAATTTGAAAATATTCTTCCAGCACAGCTATTGTATAAAAATAACCAGAATGATTACCAGTTTATCAACTTTATTTGGTAATTGATTTTATAAAACTATTTTGTAATTGATTTTATAAAACTATTTTGCAATTGATTTTATAAAACTTTTTGTAATTGATTTTATAGTGTCAGTGCTGTTGCAATACCCCGACGTTACAATTTTGGCCACTTAAAAGATAAAATAACAAATTTATGTAAAAAAAATAGATTAGTAATTACCTATGACGAAAACACCGTAGCTGATACAGTGCTTGGTGGAACTGAATCCATAATTTTTTTTTTTTTACTTAGAATTTTACGAATTGTTCCTCTCTTTCTGCTATATCCATGAGACTTTGATTTAATGTGTCCATTCAAGCCACTTTTTGACAATGACACCAGACGAATACAAAGATGTTACAAGAAAAAAAATAAAATAAAGTTAGTGAGGAGGGACCTATTTTATTCTTCATACCCTCAGGCTCATATCTTCAATTATCAATATAATTTTCGTCAATATTATACGCTTGCAGATTTTCTCGATATTGATACGAAGATGCTACGAATACCTGGGGCTCACTCAAATAGGCCGACATTACTTCGACAGCAAGGCTGAAATACAGAATCAGAAATACAGGTAAGCATAGAATAGGAATATAAGATTTAGGCTAAAGGTCCAAGCGCTGGGACCTATGAGGTCATTCAACGCTGAAACGAAAACAGAGTAAAGGAGGTTTAAAAGGTGTAACAGGAGGAAAACCTCGCAGTTGCACTATGAAAAAACTGTTAAGAAAGGGTGGATAGCAAGATGGAAGAAAGATAATGTGAATGGAGGCACAGTAAAAGGAACGAAAGGGGTTGCAGTTAGGGGCCGCAGGGACGCTGCAAAGAACCTTTAGTAATGCCTACAGTGCACCCTGTGAGGTGCACTGACGGCACTACCTCCCTACGGGAGAAATACTGTTGCGTCATTTTCAAGCACAGTACACGTTAATTACAGACGTATAAAGTCAGTCTAATTCTATAAAGCCTTAACTGAGGCAGCATTCCTTTACCATGTACTGGATGAAACATTAACAAATGCGTAATTATGAATAATTTTGTTGGTGGAACATTGTTTTTACGAACAAACATTACAGGTGTGTACCATCGCATTCTCCACCTTACCACAGACTCAAAAGAGCTAACTAAAATCTTGGGTTAGCTGAGCCACATTGTGTGTGTGTGTGTGTGTGTGTGTGTGTGTGTGTGTGTGTGTGTGTGTGTGTGTGTGTGTGTGTGTGTAAATTTTTGTCACTCATACACTCGTGACATTTTTCTGTTAACATATTAAGCCACGCATATCATTTAGCACTGAGTTCACTACCTTCAGATGAACTTACACCTAAGGGGAATTATAACTGATAAGGATCAGGATTCGAAACTGGGCCTTTTTACTGTGACAAGTCCATAATCATTCGATATTGCATGATATTTGTGAGTGTGTGTATGTACTGTACTGTATGTATGTATTGTATGTATGTATATAATGTTATTTCTACAAAGGTTTTAAGACCTAAGTTCATACTTTTAGTTCCCAACAGGCAAGACAGTTTTGAGAGAGAGAGAGAGAGAGAGAGAGAGAGAGAGAGAGAGAGAGAGAGAGAGAGAAAAAAATTTTCTTATTGTCTTCCACAGGTTAGCCATTTGGCCAGGCTATATCTCGAGCATACGACAACACGAACATAACATCCTCATGTGTTCGGACACCATACACAAGTTCCTGAGGCTAGACTCAATCTACGACATCATGAGAAAGATAAAGAACGAACGACCGGACACCTTCGTAAGTACTCGTGCCAAGGTGTGAACTTCTAAGACTTCTAATCCGTTAATGTACCCTTTGCCCGGTGCTATTTTGGCATGTTATCTACACCGTCACCCTCTCCGAGGTGCTAGTACTAAACACCGTATGGTAAATATATAACGTATAAAGTAGGCAGCCGTAGGAAGATATCGTTTATTAATATAATTTGTCGCCCACACAATACAGAAATGGGTGTATATAATACTTTGATCCCCGAGGGGCTAGTACTAAACACGGCGTCCCAAGGAGCTTCCGCCATGTTTCGTACTCGCGTAGATAACAGGCCAAACTAGCACAATATATTCTTTGCAAAGATGACAATGCCAATGAAATAACATTATCCATGTTTCGTTGCCTTAAAACACGAATGTTCGCCGTGTTTTTTTCCCTTAAGAATATCAGTACATCTGCTTGTTTTTTTAGCTATAGACATTAATTGTAATATGCAATTCTGTGGCATTGAAATTAATACTCTCAAAGTAACTTCAGAATATATCTTGAAAGCTTATCAAATGTATATCATATGAGCATAAATATTGATATATATATATATATATATATATATATATATATATATATATATATATATATATATATATATATATATATGACTTTTTATCACATCACCGTGATTCATATACAATCAGTAAGCTTTGTCCTTTAATACATCACCTCGGAAATAATATATTCATATATGTTACCGAAGGGGAATTTTTAGTTGATAATAAGTTCGTCGTCCCGTGGGCTCGAACCAGCGAAGGACAAGAACTCAGGACTACAGTTAAAAACTGTAGTCCTGAGTTCTGTAAAGGCCCTTTCTGAGCCTATACTTGATTTAAGTCTCTGTTTTATGAACAGAGGTTTGATCTCGCTTATTCCGAGACATTGTGTGATAGCAGTAACGTGAGCCGGCATCATAAGTTATATCTTTCCCTAACTAAAATCTAAGGACTACTGGACTGAGATACTAAGTACAAAACTAAAACCCTTTATTGACAAAATCAACGAAAAATAACTTCTTAAAAATTACGAAGAATGAAATCCAATGTTTCACATAACTATCAGAAAATCTTCTAAGGAAATAATGCTCCAAAATCATAAACCCCCAATTACAGAAAATAACTCATCTGTCAAAACATGAACACGTCAATCAATTAAAACAGGTCATCTCAAATGTCACACCACTCTCATCCTCGTAGGAGGAGAGAGGAAAAAGGAATAGGAATGGAGTGGAACAGAAATACCTGAAAAAAACAAACGTCACATTAAAAATCATAAAATGTAAAAAATTGCAGAAATACATCTTCCACTGTCACAGGAGACACCGTGTATTCACAGTTCTGAAAAACAAAGTCTAAAAACGTATATGTATTCTTACTCACTCCACAAGTCCTCTGGGACAGTCTCCATGTGAAAAATCACACATCTTCAGACACACATGAAACGGATCTCACAAGTCCGATTCGAACAACGGTTCCTCCCATTATATTCATTATGTAACGCACGAACGAACGTACTTTTGTAACATATATGAAAATATATTATTTCCGAGGTAGAGCGAATTGGATATTAAAGGACGTTTGTAGCTGATTGATATATATATATATATATATATATATATATATATATATATATATATATATATATATATATATATATATATATAAGCAGCTTCGTGGCTACTGATTCAGTATTGACTTTTATTTCTATTACATTACATTCTCTACTAACTTCCAGTTTTTTAACTCTTAAGGAGAACACCGAATTGCCTTTTGTAATGGTTTCCTAAGCCTACATCAACTACAAATCCTCAGCATATCCAAAAAACATTAACTAAGCGATCACTGGGGAGCCACTGCAATTGACTGTTCACGATATAATTTTAGTATACACAGCTTATATAAAAGTCCATGAATATCTAGGTACTTCTACATTTATACATTTACGTATATGTGCTTTAGCGTGAACATTCGATTCCATGGAAGAGCGTTTAAATCTAGCCAACGATGAAGCTGAGAAAGAGTCAAAATTTAAAGAGGCCTGGAGCACATTAGCTTCTCATAAGCGAATCTCGGTACGGAATTCATAACAAGGATGGCTGCAACACAGTTAATACTCGATAGAAAAACATATGTATAGACACGAATAGTTTCAAATACATTCATTTATCCACGTAGTACCACACACACGTGGATAAATAAATATATTTGAAACTATTCGTATCTATTCATGAGTTTTTCCTCAAGCGTAATAACTGTCCTGTGTGCACATGCGCAACTATTATAGTTGGTATAAACACTGCATTTTTTAGACGCATATAATATGCGTCTAAAAAATACAGTACCGTATTTATACTAACGACGTACTTCCCCGATGTCAAATAACACTAAACCCCCTGTATCTTCAGAAAGCTGTAGCGTGCAGGCAGCTGCTCGGGATGATAGTGATGACGACTTACAACCAGCGGACATACAGAATCGATGACATTGCGTGGAGCATCACCGCCAGAAGCAAGTTCACTTGTCAGGGGGAAGACATCACCTACATGGATTATTACCAGAAGGTCCGTCCACTTGGCTAAAACTGCCTGAACACTTTACACAATTAGTGGAAAGTGGCTGGCCACTAAGGGGTCAGCCCCTAGTGGTCAGCTGATAATACCAGCTTGCACAGTGGTGTGCCCAATAAACAGACCCTGTAACCACTTCGTATCCACTCTTTTAGTGTCGTCCACGTGGGTTCCATTTTTTATTTTAGTGGCCGACCACTTTCCACTAAAAGTATTTAAGTATTTTAAATAATTAGTCTGTACTGATGGAGCGACTTTAACCCCCAAACATAATCAAACCCGTTGTGTTTTTAATTTATGAAAAAGTAAATTTAGGTTCGAATGAAAATTTTACACAGTTGAAGTTTTTTAACTTCCACTACACCTCAACTGCAGAGACACTGGTGGTAACTACTGCTACTACTTGTAGTAACAATAAAAACAGTAATTAAGAAAGTGAGATACATGACCGAAGCCTTGATAGATATAGTGAGCAGTGTGGGGAAGACAAATGGTATATGAATCAGTGTTTATAATAAAACACTTCTTTGGGAATACTGAGGTAAAAAAAAACTTGGCAAATTACGATGCAAGCATAACTCTTAGCGAAAGTCTGTTATGAAACTAATAGGATGTTGAGTACATTAATGAGGTTAGGTGTAGAGTTTGTCTTAAGAATGGTTAGGCAGTTTAATACGAGAGCGAAACCAGTGTGAAACTATGCTATTGGAATAATGACTAGTTTAGACCCTTATATAAAATATTCTAAGGCGTGGTAAGTTATTGCGGCTCCTAAAATGAAAAGAGGGAGCAGTTAAATTATGTGGGTAATTTGTACGGTAGATGATACAGCGTTAATTAGAGGGAAAGAGAAGAGAAGTGCATAAAAAAGTTTAAACGTGAGTCTTCCTATGAAAAGTTGATAATGTGTGTTAGAGAAGAAATCAGAAAATGGATGTTACAGGGAGGGTATTTCAGGAGATAACCAAAGAAAAGTGCGTAACGAATATCAACGTAGATGTAAAGAGGTTGGAAGTGGTCAACTCATTTCACTACTTCCAAGCAGAAAGGAAGCACAGATAGACGATAGAGCAAGGCAAGGAAGGTGTCTAGATCAATGCAAAACTTTTGGAATAGAGTAAGCGGGGCTAAAAGGGGGAAAGCAGAAAACTATATGTACATGTGTATATACATATATATATGTACATACACACACACATACACATATATATATATATATATATATATATATATATATATATATATATATATATATTTATATATATATATATATATATATATATATATATATATATATATAATTTATATATATATATATATATATATATATATATAATATATATATATAATATATATATATATAATATATATATATATAATATATATATATATATATATATATTTATATATATATATATATATATATATATATATATATATATATATATATATATATATATATATATATATATATATATATACTATACTATATGGAAACAAGCAGATTCTAAGACAGGAAGGAAGAGGAAAGGGAGACCTAGAAATTGCTGGGTTGACGGTAGGACAAATAGTTAAAACGAAACATCTTCACAATTCCTGTAGGAATGGGATGGAATGGACTATAGAATTTAGGCCAAAGGCCGAGCACTGGGACCTATGAGGTCATTCAGCGTTGGAAAGGAAGTTTAGAGTAGGTAGGTCTCCAGGTTGTAACAGGAGGAAAACCTGGCAGTTGCACTATAAAATAATTGTTAGGAGAGGGTGGATATAACAAGATGAAGAAAGATATGAATGGAGTATAGTAAAAGGAATGAAAGGGGTTGCAGCTAGGGGCCGAAGGGACGCTGCAAAGAACCTTTAGCAATGCCTACAGTGCATCCCGTGAGGCGCACTGACGACACTAACCCCCTACGGGGACAATTCCTGTAGACTGAGAGTGAGCTGATGTACGAGGTAGTCAAGGGGTAAGGCTGTGGAAATTTATTTTGCATACAGTTTTCTTCCCTAATTCACCAGTTAGATGCACGTAGCAGCGGCTGCTCTTTGCTTTTTTTTGTAATGTCAGCTCCTTCAAGAAGGGACAACCGACTGAAAATAATAATATATCGTTGAGCAATATAGCTGTAGAGCAAGCATTATTCTGGTAATTATTGTATTCCGTTTTTCTCGGGATTTGTTTCTCCTCATCGGAGAGTAAATGTAACAATAAGCTTCTATAGGATGGCCTAAGAAACAAGTCATCGTTAACTAATAATAAAAGTAAAATATAAAATTCAACATCAAAAATATCAACGATAATTTTGTCTAACATAGCCACAAATAAGTTCCGCTTCACTAAAGAATAAAATAAAGGTTGGTGACCTCATTCGCAGACCTACCAGGTGAGGATACGTGACCCTTTCCAACCCCTGCTGATGTCGAAGCCCAAGAAGAGGGACCTGCGCAGGGGGCAAGGCAACATTTACCTCATCCCTGAGCTGTGCGTTGCCACCGGACTTTCCGAGGACATGAGGAATGACTATTGTCTCATGAGGGACTTCGCCGGGTGGACGCGCATGTCTCCCGACAAGAGGGTGACAGCCCTGAAGAAATTCAACCACAGACTCTTCGAAAATGAACAGGTATATTGACTGATTCCCAGTGGGTCGACAGCAAACTCAGTGTCTGGTGGCATTTATTAATGATGGCACGGAAGAGTGTATTTATAGCCCTTTATTTCAACTCTTCTAAGTGAACCTTTCTTCATTGGCCGGGTGGGTATCGTTCTCAGTTAGCACTCTGTTGGGCCCGCGTTCGATTCTCCGACCGGCCAATGAAGAATTAGAGGAATTTATTTCTGGTGATAGAAAATCATTTCTCGTTATAATGTGGTTCGGATTCCACAATAAGCTGTAGGTCCCGTTGCTAGGTAACCAATTGGTTCTTAGCCACGTAAAATAAATCTAATCCTTCGGGCCAGCCCTAGGAGAGCTGTTAATCAGCTCAGTGGTCTGGTTAAACAAAGGGATACTTAACTTTTTTCCTTTAAGGGGCTTGGTGAAACATAGCCAACTTAGGACTAAAATATATGTGCAGTATTGCTTACGTTTCATCAATGATGTTATCACTTATTTTTATGATTACTCTCTTATTCACTGCAGGCTTACAATACTTCGCTTTGAAACAACCACAAAAAAATAGTCTCAGTATTCTTAGCTTCCAGATATCAAAAACAAAACCTAAAAATTTTTTAATTCGTTAAAACTTAGCCCAACAGGTAACCCAATTATATTTTAGCACAGCAGATAACCCAATCTCATGATAAAAGATTATTCTTTACAAATTATAATTTTATAATGACAAAATTATAACTACAGTATTCAATTAAGCTTACAATCTTATACAAGCATATGAGAAAACTTCAAATGTTAGCCACGATGAAAATGATCTCCATTTCAGTAAGTTAAAGATATATATCTAAGACGTTCTTGTACAAAACTACAAAAACTGGAAGCGCATGTTATTGTAACAAAAAAATAATAATAATAAAAATAATAATAATACGATGCGACTCGTTGCAGCGTTTATTAGAATTTTGAGTCTAAGGATGCGAGCTCCAATCTTTCTTTTTTTTTTTTTATTGTATATCAGGCGAAAGCAGAGCTTCAGCAATGGGGCCTGAGCTTTTCCCAAGTCTTGTGCCAGGTGAAAGGAAGAGTTTTACCTCCGGAAGTGGTCACGCAAGGGACGCAAAACATCACCTTCAGAGGAATTGACCCCGACTGGACTAAGGATGTAAAAGGTATTTCACATTCTCAAAGAGTTTCAGGTAACTGCTTTACTCTTAATCTTTCTGAGGCGTCATGTTCCAGTCCGGCTGGCATTTGCACTCTTTGGGACCAACTCTCATGGTCACTATCGCATCATTATCAGGATGATAACTTATGATACACATGAGATCACTATATGAAGACATGCTTAAAAACAAAACAAAACTTAAATAAAATTGCCGATATTAATGTTCTGATTGGTAAGGCAACATTTAAATTTTATGTTCCATTATTAAGAAGGCTAAAAAATATATTTACAGACGAACCAAAAATAAAGTAAATGTACTAGAACGCGGGCGTTCTCATTTGAATTTTTTTTTTTACAAAATGAAACTCATTTATTGGTTACCCTTACCTTTCCTGCCATGTAACGTTCCCCTGATTGATGATTATGCAGAAAGGCAGTTAAGTAAGAAACAAAGGTGAACAACGCGAAAATTACCTTTGAAATTCAATCTACCTTTTCATCCTAGAATAACCTTGTAACAGACCAGATTCAACAGAAATTCTGCCAATGTAACCAGAAAGGATCTTGGCTGGAGATTAGGCCTAGCTATCCCCTTTGCTTTCAATGCTTGTACCAAAAATCTATAAAGGAGCTCCAAGAGTATCTTAGGGCCTCCTATATACTCGTATCAGTTCCTCTAACGTTCTTGCAGTGTCTAGTCATATGTTAAAAACTCAACAGCTCACTTTCGAGTCTTGGGTAAATCATTCACTTACCCCCACAGTTCTAAATGACCAGTGTGTGCTGGCTCATTGACTGAAGTATCCAGGACAGTTTCTCCCGATTTGATGAATTTTTCATGTCAGTCCTCTTGGGATCTCGTTCTGGAAGAGAGAAATATATATATATTAAATATATATATATTTAAATATATAATATATATATATATATATATATATATATATATATATATATATATATATATATATATATATATATATATATATATATTACTAAGAATGAGTAATACAAGCTCACCTGTTGCTATATATAGCTACAGTCATGTACTCACTAAAGGGCTATTTCACTTCCAGTACTTTCATGACTAATATTGAAGTTTAAACCCAGTCTTTCCATCATGTTCTTTCTCTAAACGAGAAATTACTTAAAATATGATACTGTAAATTATATTCATGTCAATGATGAGTTCTAATTCATTTTAAATATATTTTTAAACACTGATAATGCTATACCAAACTTTTAACTTTTAATGGCGCCACGTGCGTGAAACCTCACAAATTGACCTTCACATACTTTCTCGTCCCACTCAATAAAATAAAATCTTCATAATTCAAAAGAAAAACAAATTTTTCCTTCAAAAAAGTTTTTGTCCTTCAAAAAAGTAACATAAGTATAGAATAAGTTGTGAGACTCACTGACGACAAATTATAAGAGAAAGGCTACAGTGTTTCTTTCTATGTCAAAACGAGGGTATATGTAATTAAAACTTTTAACAAAAATACCTAAACAACAATACTTAGCAGAGTATTTCATGCATCAGGGTATCTAATTATTATACTTTTACAATGACCACACAGATTTGCCTTTGAACGTACCGCAGAAAATCACCAACTGGGTGTTGGTATATCCACTACGACAGAAGCAGGAGGCTGAAGATCTTTTAATGGGGCTTAAAAGAGTCAGCCGATCATTAGGCATGGTGTTCACCCAGCCAGCGCTGTAAGTTCTTTTCCCTTTGTTTACATTCATTAATTCAGCTTTCCCGATTGTCAGTCCAACAGACATTATGTAGGAAAGTGAATAACCAGCGTGAATTCGAAGTCATATTTCGAGGCAAAACCGCCAAGTCTTGGAAGCAATAGTCTTCACAAACTACTAATAGAGGTGCAAAAGAACTACTCAAAACATCCTCCAACCCCGTCCTCTTTAAAGATACAATAACGTAATGATGGATTGAAGTTAGCTTAACTAAATTCAATTTTGTTGTTAAAGAAATGTTGAAACGTTGTGTTTTTATCTTACTTATGTTGATAAGCCTTTGCATTTTTAGTAATGTGAAGCATGTTTATTGGTGTACCAGGCACACTGCTAGTTAATTTTTAAAATGACTGCTCGCAGATCTGCGAACTGTTTAGGATTCGTAAAAATTCTAATGCCCCTCAAACTCGTTTAATGATCATCCACTCTAGTGAACTTAACGTACTGCTCTCAGCGTAATTGCCGATACAATTTTGGACTGGAAATCATTATTCCCAATAGTAATAATACCTACCTTCCCCTGAGTAGTAATCTTAACTGGGATTTCTTGTGAGAGGATTGGATCACTGCGAGATTAGTTTCGTGAGCACTCGTTTAAGTCCACCATAACTTTACATTTTCTTTCTAAACCGTTTTCTTTGTCAACTAAGGCTGAATACAAGAAATTGCTGGTTTCAGTTCCATCTACCTTAATGTATTTCTCGTAAATCTGCATTTTTATGACTCCACATAAAATGTCAGCGGCGTCATTAGAAAAATTAATGCACATTTCTTTACTTCTGAAACCTAATACTTTGACTCACTCCGCAGTGAATGTCTGCAACAGGATTTCACCCAAGATTACATAAGGGCAGTTTCAAAGCACAAAGCAGTTCAGCTTTTTGTGTGCTTGCTTCCTAACAGCAGACTTGATCGCTACGCAGCCATCAAAAAACACATTTCGGTCGTCATGGCTACTCCTTCACAGGTACGTTCCAAATGTTATTCCATCGTTACTGCAATAAAACTTCTTTCCAAAGTGTTGCTCACATTCAGGATAAGGTTATTCTGACTGGCATTCAAAGTAAATAAAAAAAAAGTTTAAATAGCAGCACATGAAACTAAGGTCAATAACAGGTAAGGTGGCATAAAAATGGAGTGATAAGCAAGCACCTAACTTGACCAAACAAGGGACGCTACCTGCTTGCAATTTTTGGTTGTACCTCTCTCTTTCTTGTTACACAAAGACCTATGCAACTATTTCATGATGTGTCAAGCACTAGTGATGTAAATGTCAAATTATAAGTCCGATTACACCCGTACACTTCATAACAATCAAAGCAATTTCATTCACTGACATTTACATTTACAGATGGTTCTAGCTAAGAGTCTGCAAAACAAGCAAAGGCAACTGAGTGTCGTCAACAAAATCGCGATTCAGATCAACTGCAAACTTGGAGGCGAAATTTGGAACGTGCAAATTCCATTCCAGGTGATAAATACTTAGAAAATTAATTCAAGAAAAGCGTTTGAATGAGCGGTGGCCGTTAATAAAGTCACAAAAAAGGTCATAAATTGGGCTAAGGAAAAAAGTAACAGGAAAAAGCGTCTCAATTTATGGTGGCAATTACAGCAACTAAAGTAATAAAACAGAAAATATTTTGGATCTTTCCTACATAGTGACGCCCAAGGGCTTTGGGGGTCATTATCTACGACTATATTTCTTGGAGGTCATTATCTTATCTTTATGATATTTACAGTCTTTTGTTTATGTTTTTACGGTCATTCCCAACGGGCTTGTACTGAACACGCCGCAAAGGTGGATGCATGCAGGGTTAAAACCCTTAGGGGTCGCTATCTATTAAAGATTGTGACTTTTTTTCCTGTGACACTTTTTCCTATGACGTTTTTTACCTGAATTCGAATGAGCATATTGAATTCTTACGCTTTATCCATTTTGTACTGCATTTCTGATGGTTTCTAATCATCTTCCTGAATGTCATTCATATCAAGAGCTCCATGGTTAATTCATATGAAAAACTTTTTCAGAATACAATGGTGGTTGGGTATGATGCCTACCACGACAGCACAAGGAGGGGCTCTTCCTGGGGAGCTGTTGTGGCTTCGTTCAACAAGAATCTGACTCGATATTATGGTCAAGTATCCAGACACATCAACCACGAAGAACTGACTTCTAACTTCTGTACTAATATTCAAAGTAACTTTGCTATTGCTTGTGCTTTCCCAATCAATTCACTTGGTGTAAAGTCGTCTCAGAAATTTGCCCCAAACTGCACTGCATAACCCAGAATTTTAGGATTACGGCATCATTTTTCATCCTTACCCTGTAAATGCTAAGACCGATAAGCCTGATATTTATCTTTCACTGGGAGCTTTATGATAAACCCATTGAGTGTACTTTGATACTGGAAGTACACCAAAATGTACTATTATAACATCTGAACAGTAATATATCTCGATTTAAACAATTTTCTGTAAATGCTTCCATCTAACTTTGTACCTAAAAGGAACTGTAAAACTTATGAAAAGCCCGAAGTACAGCCCTTCCCCCCCCAAAAAAAAAAAAATTAGCTAACGGTTTCACAACAAAAGCACCGGTCTTTAACTTTGTAAATAGATATAATTTCTTATTTTTAGCAGCAGTTTCAGACTTCCTCAACAACAATGGATCATTTCACAGAACCTTTATCTACTGTGCTGTTAACAGTAGTTCGAGAAAGCTCTAATGCTGAAATTTATTGCAGATGCCCTGTATCACTACAGTAAAGTCAACGGGACGCTCCCTGAACGAGTCATCGTGTACAGGGATGGTGTTGGCCAGGGTCAGCTGGAGTATGTCAAGAATATCGAAATAAATGCGATAAAGGTGAGAGACTATCGCTGTCAAGTAGTTACACCATGTACTACTATCCATTTCAGTGACTGCGAGTCATTGTTTTTCTCAAATATCTTTCAAACTAATTATTTGATCGAAATGGTGCTTTGACAGTGTACAAGACACCTCTCGCTAATTTTTGGTAATATAGTCAAATGATTTTAGTTAAGGCGTTTACTCTTGACTTTTAAAGGCAAATTCGCAGGAGTCAGCGGGACTCTTCTACGCAATCGAACGTCCACTATCCCCCCTAGACAGGAAAGGGGGGCCGGAGAGGGGAGGCCAGGAAAGTGGGCTGAGGGAGGGATGAGGATGGGAAGGGAGAGGGAGGAAAGGGATGTGGATAAAGGACGATCGAATGCATAGGTTGGCGATGCTTGGCAACACCATGTAAGTCAGGAGTAAACGCCTTAACCAAAAAATTTGACAATGCACTATATTACCAAAAATAACGGGAGGTGTTTTGTACACTGTCAAAGTACCATTTCGATCAAATAATTAGTCTGATATTTGAGAAAAACGATGACTCACGGTCCCTGAAATGGATAGTAGAAGCTGCTCGTTTACTATTATTGTTATCTGCATCAGTCAGCACAGTCGACATAAGTTGTCTGTCAAATCATCAAGTTCAACTGAAAACTAAATGGGGTTTATTCAAAGCGCCTATACATTAACAATACTAATCTCATTGCACGTACTCAATACCGTTATAGTTCACTTCTGTAAATGAAGACTTAGAAGGTTGCGATGTGACATGAGTACATAATGCTAATTTACGTTGTCTAAGCAAATGATGAAAATTACGTAAACAACAAAAAAACGGTCGTAGAATTCTCATACCTAGTGGAGAAATTTTATGTTAACACTAAGCAATACTGGAAAACCCCGTTATTTATAGGTCAAAAGCCATATTTTCTGAGTAAGCAATAAAGTATAAACTCTGAAGCATAAAGAGTATCCTCTAAAATAACCTTCGACTATACTAAGACAATGCATTCTGATACAGACATCAGTGCACATAGGCATTTGTACAGAAAGTAAAACTTACCATGACTCCTTTCCTTTCAGGCCTGTTTTGAAGCAAACAACTTTTCTCCTCGCTTTAGCTTCCTTGTGGTTAGCAAGAGGATCAATACACGGTTGTTTGCACAAGGAGCACAGTCTGGCAACCCTATTAACCCTCCCTCAGGAACGGTTTGTGACGATGTTCTAACACTTCCAGAGAGGTAATTGAGGCCCGTTTGATATCTCCTTACTGTCTTATATGATGTTATCATCCCTCTGATTCTTAAAAAAGACAAATTTCATATTTACTGAGAGAGAGAGAGAGAGAGAGAGAGAGAGAGAGAGAGAGAGAGAGAGAGAGAGAGAGAGAGAGAGAGAGAGAGAGAGAGAGAGAGTTTAGGCCAGAGGCCAAGTCCTGAAAACGGAAATTGACGGTACAAATTTTGAAAGGTGTGACTGAAGGAAAACCTAGCAGTTGCACCATGAATCAACTGATAGGAGTTGGTGGAAAGTAAGATGGAAGAAAGAATATGAACAGGGGTACAATGAAAGATACGAAAGGGGTTGCAGCTAGGGGCCGAAGTGACGCTGCAAAGAACCTTAAGTAATGCCCACAGTGCACTGCATGAGAGATATTTACTGAGAAATCACAACTTAACAATCAGGTCTACCTACACTACGAAAGTTCTACAGTCAAACAACAAAATTATTGGTACAGAACAACCCCAAACAACGCACATCACCAAGCACGTTTAAATACACGTAACTTAGAAAACAAATATTCATATCCTGTTAGTTTGCAGCAAAAATATGATGCAAATGATACCAAGAAAACTCGTCACGGTGATGTTCTTGAAAAAAATTTCTAAGGTCAAATGAGTTCACAAGATTCAATCCAGCAGTGCGGAACGCCCTTGAAAGCACCAGTCTATAACCTTAAATAGTAGGAACAGGTTATCAAGAGTACGCGGGTTTTTTTTTCAGTGGACACTGAACTTTAACACTACGTTTTCTGCCGCGGAAATGGTAGATAATGCACGAAAGACTATAGACATGACACACTAAAATATAAGTAAAACAAACACAGCTAACTGACTTCGATCGGCTAAGGCCCCGTTCTTAAGGTAATGACCACTCTGCCGAAAACCAAGCGGATAATCCAAAACATATTCTCAACACATTTTTCATAATCATGCTGTAAAAAGACGGGAACAAAAAAATACACGATATGAAAGCCAAAGAAAGCAGCTATGTAAAAGTAATGGATATTTGCTTGGTGGGTATTACACCACCACACACAAAAACCTCTCAAAGCATATAAAAACAGCCACAGTGACCAAAGGTTAAAGATAATACCGATATCAAGATGATAAAAAGAATTAGAATGAAGCAGGAAATTAAGGTACAATACATAGTTGGAAGAACATTCGTATATATGCTAAAATTAGATAAACAGTTTAGGGACTGTATTTAACGGGTCAGACTAAGGACTGCATAGTGGCAGATCTTACCAATCACAAAGGTTCACTTTGCTAGTTCTAGGCTACTAGTCGGCAACAAGTTAGTGCAGCCTCAAATATGCGGTCAGACATAAATAGAATACATAGGTGTTTAACCTATATGGAGACGCTAGGTTCGGTATACGGAGATTACTTTGTCCTTAAACTTTAAACCAATGAAAGACTAACTAATGAACCGCTATAAGAGGTCACTGAAGAATACCTGGGTCACGGGAAGAAGACAATTAATAAAGGTAATCAAAGTTCTTCTGATGTGAAGTTTTTCTTGGATATAAGCAGGATGGAAGTAAAAAGTGGACATCCACTGGAGGTGCCAGAGATAGAGTTACCGTTGTCAGCTTCAAAAGAAAGGAAAAATTAATCAGGTACCGATAAAGAAAGACTATTTAAAGAAATTGAGCAGCTTTAAATTGGGCAGTATACAGAGAAGGCATACTACTGCAAGGATGGTTCTCCAATGGAGGAGGGAGGAGCAGGTAGTAGTTACTTTTCAAGCTGGAGAAGAGGCATAGTCTCGCAATAGTCGAGAGGCATTACCAACAGCCAGACCATCCGATGCAAGGTGCAAGATATGTGATGATCCAAGGAAACAACAAATCGTTACCTCACGAAGATTATCTGAGCGAAATCGACTTGGTAACACACTTCCCACGACCAAATGTACTTCAAAAGAGTGTATATTGGGTGCATTCCAAAACACTGTTCTAGAAGTCAGAAGCACGTAATTGCTTCTACTGAATGCATGCAAAAGAACCAATACGAATTAAGTACCTTAGTTTCATCCAGACGGATATCTTTCTAGTTCGGACATGGGACGGTTGTGTAAGTCATATCGAAGTTGTTTGGTAACAGCTCTCACTTAATTCAAGATTATATAACTTACCGTTTGATACTTTTTTTGCAGTGTCACCAAATCCTCTAAAATTCATGTAATCATTTGTAACACAACCTTGTACCCTAACAGCCTGATGAAAAAACTGTCCAGTAATCAACAGGGTGGAATACATGTGACCCATTATCCCACAAATACTTGACGTTTTTGTGAGCTGTTGAGCTGTATCTTGACAGTGAGCTCGCGAGTGTTCTCTGAATATGCAATATTTCTCTAGTGCTATAGTGTAATATGCTAATAAAATGTCTTTCTCCTCCACAGGTATGATTTTTACCTTATAAGCCAAAAGGTTTTACAGGGAACTGCAACGCCGACATCGTACAACATTCTGGAAGACATTAACTCCAACCTGGATGCTGATAGACACCAGCGCCTTGCCTACAAACTCACCTACTTGTACTACAACTGGATGGTAAGGATGTATACATCTTTACTATTATTTCTCATATTCTTATCAAGATTCCCTTTGTCCATTACGTTTGCAAATGTCACAGTCATGAAAATCATCCTCTTGGACGTCCTAAATAGTAAATTTAATACACGGGAACCTTACGTAAGTATAGCTCTAGCTTCGTGAACATTTGATTGCTTCGAGCATGCAGTCCTGTTCTGAGACTGGCGGGACAGCCATATGGATACCACTTCTTATCAAAAAAGATAGATGGTGTTCTTTCTACGTCTGTGGAGCATTAACATAAATGAGCAGTCTAGAGGGTCTGTGCAAACGAAGATCTCTTCTGCAGTTCTCAAACGTCATCCTTAATTTTAGTAGTTTCGAAATTCGCTCTCCAAGCGATTTCAATTAGAACCAAAACTCGGAAACCTGGTTTCTATACCAGGGGAGACCCGACCCTCTCGCGTTTACGCTGCTATAGTTGTAAATTAATTCTAAAAGCCAGAGGAGAAACAAGTCGCAGATTACAATCAATTGCCTAAAGAGTATTTTTCTAGTTGAAAGACAGGAGACATGTTACAATGTGCAAGGCATCTGATGAAACGAAAAAAAAATCTAACTGCAAGAGAAAGGCAATGGCAGGCTCCTCGTTACCTAGCTAGGAAAATCTTATTAGCCACGTGATTTTAATACTCGATGACGCCAACCTTTCGTCCATTACCTAGAACTAGTTGTGAATTCGAACCCAATAAACAATTTCTGAAGTGTAATAAGCAGCATTCTAACAACAAATATGTATATAATTTGGTGAAGGATGGCCTAAAACTTCTTAAACTGTAGCTTACCCCAGATTGAACTGTATGGATTTCTGATATTCAACATATGAACATGTACAAGATACGTAGGGAAATGCACAATTACCCAATACAGTACTATAATGGAGAGCATTATTAGGTTCACAATATTAGCTATGTCCAAACTTAAAAACTTTTTTTGCGCATACTACCACCCCACCTTAACTTGTTAACATCTTAATTCTATGCGTTACACTCATTTGCACATTTCTCCACACTTGTAGAGTTAAGTATATCTTAGTTTAACCAGACCACTGATCTGATTAACAGCTCTCCTAGGGCTGGCCCGAAGGATTAAATTTATTTCACGTAGCTAAGAACCAACTGGTTACCTAGCAACGGGACCTACAACTTATCGTGGAATCCGAACCACATTATGACGAGAAACGAATTTCTATCACCAGAAAATTTAATTCCTCTAATTCTTCATTGGCCGGCCGGAGAGTCGAACGCTGGGCCAACAGCGTGCTAGCCGAGATCCACACTTGTAACTTTAACGTTGTTAAAGGTATATATTTCCTTTTCATGAAATAATTACCACTGTGACTTACTCCTCTTAAGTTATTCATTGGACCGGTCGATACCGTACTCGGTGCACTCTGCTGGGCCCGCGTTCGACTCTCCGACCGGCCAATGAAGAATTAGGGGAATTTATTTCTGGTGATAGAAATACATTTCTCGGTATAATGTGGTTCGGATTCCACAATAAGCTGTAGGTCCCGTTGCTAGGTAACCAATTGGTTCTTAGCCACGTAAAATAAGTCTAATCCTTCGGGCCAGCCCTAGGGGAGCTGTTAATCAGCTCAGTGGTCTGGTTAAACTAAGGTATACTTTTACTGTTAACCAGTCTTTTTATTTTAGAAAATACCCGACGCTTCCTTAACTTATTGCGCCCATAATCAGTAATTAGTTTCAAGGGGCTCTGGGCTTCCAGACTATAATACTCTACACACACACACACACACACACACACACACACACACACACACACACACACACACACACACACATATATATATATATATAATATATATATATATATATATATACCGTATGTATAATTATATATATGCACACATGTATACATATACATATATTTTATATATTTATATACATGCACGTACGCATACATATTCTTTAGGTTCATAATCCCTCATCCGAAACTGTATAGGGCCAGCTGTTTCGGATTTCGGAATTGAAGCTCGCCCATAAATACACACTCTAGTACATTCTATTTCCTTAAAAATATATACAGCATCAAAATAACCGTAATTAACGTACATACTCTGTCTCATTCGATCTCGAGAATGCGACCCTGAAAATTTTGTCAGCAAAACATCGTTAAGTTGCATTTTCGCTAGGTTAAACTATGCTATGTTTAATTAGCGAGCGTCGTATCGGTATATTATACTGGGATAGGCTTCCTATGCCTGTGAGTGTCGGTAGATTCCGTATGCAATACATATTACATCCAAGCTAGCTTCTGACTAAGTAACAGGCCTAAAAGCTAAGTTCAGTAGGCTAAATGCAAACAGGAAAATTCAACTAGGCTTACCAAACTTGCGGCTTGTCTAATGATTAATTATATCTTAAAATTAACAACCACTTAGTATTTCATGCAAAACACTGTTTATAAACAACAGCGAGTACTGACCTAACAACCGAATCACGAAACAGCTGTTTGCCGGTGGCATTTATCGAAGTTATTAACGTTAGTTAACAGTTACGCGAGTTGTCAACTTACTAATTCTCAGTGGTGACTCTCATAAATAGATATCAATTTTTATTCATCTTTCACGCAACTGAGAAGGTCATAAGACGGTATACCTAGCTGCAGACGAAAAAAAAAAAGAATTAAATGCTGGAGTAATTGAAATCGACGCCTGCAGCTGGAGATATCATCCCTTTAAATAATTTAAAATTTACTGAATTAATATTTTGCACATTCAAAACCCAATTTTGTTAATTTACAATTAGTATGAGTTTCATCTAGCAACTAATGGCAATGAGGATGTCAGCACGACTCAGATGAGATTTTGAGAATGTAAACACTGCAATGTTTATATTCTGTAATATGTCGATAATATAAGCAATTTACTGTATTTGGATACAGTAGGAAAAACAGGTTTCATTATATTATTTCAAATATAGCTGCACTGCCTGACTTTTGCAAATAGACACTTCACTCCAAAAAACAAAACAAAATCGGATTTTAGAGCTTTTCGGTATATAATATATATATATATATATATATATATATATATATATATATATATATATATAATATATATATATATAATGTATACACGTCTATTTTCTACAAGCACATACTGTCTGTCTTTTTCAGGGGCCCGTGCGTGTTCCAGCACCTTGTTTGTATGCACACAAACTAGCATACATAACCGGACAGGCGATTCATGATGTGCCTCATCATTCTCTTGCTGACAAACTCTGGTATTTGTGAGCTCAGTCCTTCGTAAAGAAGTGTAATCAGAAATCACTGCATGGTGGTTTCTGCTATTTCCCAAACAAGAGAAGCACGACAACAGTACGGTGTACAAGCCCATTCTCACCATCGTACCTGCATGGGAACATGTTGGAAACCTTGTTGTTTGTGCAGGTGTGACTGTTTGATTGGTTATTTACATTCCAACGAGTTTATCGGTTTTTTCATGTATCCTGGGGTTTTGAAGACGGGGTAGCTTGTCACCCCCCACCCCCCCGGCAACACACCACACCCACCCACACACACCTGCATTATCGTCAGGGACTGGTTTCATACGTCCTTCCAACCTCGGCTACACATCAAGAACATTCATCACGTTCTCCAAGAACTAAGGCTTTGTTACCACTAAGAATGGAATTACGATCAAGGTTAACATGAGATATTCTACTGTATCTTATTTACATATACTGGGAAATAAGACATTGTGGATTACATGTGAAATCGAAAGAATATTCAAATAGGATATTGAGGAATGTTTAACTTTTTTTTCAGATCCGCATGTTTTGATAATGATTAGAGATTTACATGCATAATATACAGTACATAATGCGTTTTTGCGAGTTTTATATTCGATGCATGCAGAAAGCAACAGCTATTTCTCTGATAGTTTTGTGATAAAAATATATTCCTTATTACATAGTCCTAAAACTGTTTTTTTCAGATTTCAGATAACCCAACAAATTACATGTAGTAATTATACACTAAATAACGTCTAAAAACACACTGTGTTTATGATTTAGTTAAAGTGAACGAAGAGAATTCAGTGGCTCATGGCATTAAGGAAGCGTACTGAATAACGTTGCAAGCATGGAAAATAATGCTGTATATTGACAAGCTGTAACGGTTGTATTGCTCATTCGTTCCTACGTAACTCAACCAGTCCTCTGACGTTAATCTTATTTCATCAATCGAGTTTGTAAGTGATGAGAATGTTGGTCTATTGTCAAAAACAAATCCTTTGCTCCCCAAGATAGTTTATCATTTTTCCTCGTTTAAAGTTTATCTGTTACGCCAGCTGCTATCAACCGCTCTTAAGCAACGTTATTGTCTGTCAGTTACACAGTACCGAATGGGGTTTGCTGTAAACTGGTATTTGCGGCTGAAATCCTTACAAATAATTGTCAAGTACGTATGATGATCGTGTGAAGAGGCCTCGGTGAACCGTGTTTTTGCTGCTTATCATCAAACAGACTCAGGTACTTGCGTAATTCACAGCTATAGCAGTGATTATTAGAAATCCCATTAGAACTTTTCCGACGATTTCCTAGACAGACTTCAACGGTATGTATATTTAGTATTCTAGAAAGCATTATTAATGCACTTGGTGTATCTTGCTTGGTTTGGATAGTCACCAATAAAACTTTTTAAGCGTCGTGTGCTAACAGTTTGCTGGGGTTTTATGAGCTTAAGACAAAAAAAAACCATGTTATTCATAAAATAATTATGTATTTCAAATGCTCAAGCATTAGAATGCCGTAATTATCATGGTTTACATGAATAAATATGAGAGATTTTTCAACAGAGAAAACTAGATCTTAAGTTATCAACGACTAATTCAAGGATTCAGTCAAATGTGCCAAAACCAATTTATAGAGGCCCAGCGTCCATGTCAGGGCAAGTGCCCTACGTGAGGTTAGGAGGGTAAGGTCTGGTTAGGTCAGGACATTTCATTCTGGGAAAGGTTTGTTTGTTTTCGTCAGCGGAACCTGTTCCCGTCGTTCTACAGTAGCATTACTTAAAGAAAAGGGTTCCTTGACAGAATGTGTAGAGATATGACATATTATTGTCCTTTGCTTCATGTTTGTCGGGAATGGAATGGAATAATAAAACTAGGCACAAAGCCAAGCACTGCAACCCAGTGGGTCATTCAGCGTGGTTCATTTAAAATTTTAATTTGTTTACCATATTTTATTTTTCGTTTTCGACGCGAGTAAGAACCGTTTTCTATTAATCCTATTCATGCGGGACTTGAGGATAAAGTCTTATATTTTGTTTACATAGTTAATTATTATTATTATTCAGAAGATGAACCCTATTCGTGTGGAACAATCTCACCAAAGGGGCCATTAACTTGAAATTAAGCTTCCAAGAATATGGTGCTCATTAGGAAGCAGTAAGAGAAAGTAAAGGAAAATACAGGAAGACGAGATCTCGCCTATTACAGTAAAAAGAAAATAAATTAATAAATTAATGACGGCACTAAAACAGAAGTCCATGAGTTTAGACTTTAGACCTGCCTAAAAACATTCCAGTTCTGTCTTTCCCAGGCTGCACCTACCCAGGCAGAGTAAGTTCTTTTGAATTCATAACAATCCAAAGCTAACACAAAACTCTGTTGCCATGTCAAGAACTTGTTTCGGGAGCATGGCCCTTACATTTAAACAAGCGAATATTAAAAGCTATAATAATATACAGGGCAATGAGAAGACTGGAAACCGTATCTTCATTTTAATTTCATCAATGTTTAGGGATTCTCTTCCCATCATCAATGCTACTATAAAATTAATTTGTATAATTTTAAAAAATGTGCTTGGATAGCTAATATTTATAAGATACTTAGTTAGGTAATACAACCGTCGTTAAGCTAACAAAATTTACAGTGGTCTTAAACTAAAAGTAAACCCAAATTACACACAATTTAGGAAATAACAAAAATGCACGAAAAAAAAAATGTTGCCGCATTTACAGTTAAGAGGAGTGCCTGCTAACTTTTGAGGAAAAGCATACTCAAAGATGACGTCAGTACAAAGAAAGGGAGTGAGAGAAAGAGAGGGACATATGAGTAATAGACAGTTAGGCAATGTGTACTGATGTGGGAGTAGTTTGGTTGTTTAAGGAAGGCGACAGTTGCTCGATATAATGAGATTCTAAAAAGAGGTACAGAAAGCAATCGTGGTTTGAAACAGAACTTTGAAATTTATATACATAATACCAGTTTTACACCAATTTGAATACAGTAATTCCTTGTGGCTGAAAATTATTTTAAAATGCAACGGGTATTTGAGCAAAGTTGTCCTTTTGGTACAGAAAAATGCCAAGTTACTGAATTTCCTGTATGTCGTGCAAAAGCCTAAATTCCTTTTAACTACTTGCCACACACTGGGAGATCAAAACCCACTTAATTTAACAGTATTTACAGTGGTCTGAATGCCAGGATACTTACACTTCCCATGATAAAACTCCACAGTCTATTCAGTTAACTTATGATTCTTAGCAAGCAGTAAGGATTCAACACATCATAGTAATATTTTAATGTTCCCCCTAATTCAATCTCTTGACCGTATAATACCATTGTCGTCCAAAAAAACTGGTCCATATTGTTGACCTACGCTGGCACTTCACTGGGAATCGTGTCATCCGAATTTTCCAAGTAGAACCGACTTTGTGAATTTCATTTATACAATACAACTCCATTTGATTTCTTAGTAAATACATAAATTTCCTTGAAAATATAACTTGCCTTGTAACCCTGAAAAGTCTGTTGAGATCAGAATATTTCTGAATGTCGACCAAGGTTCCTATATGTTGACAGTGAAAGATGTAAATCTACGCACGAGTTTGCTGCTACACACAGGAGAGCGCCCAAAATACTTTCTGGCCAGGAACTTTGTTGACTGTGAAAGTCAATATAGACCATTCAACCAGAAGGAAAGCTGTTTGATGAGTTCAGCATATGAAAAACCTCTCATGATGAGGTCTCAAAGATAATCTCAACTTCCGATAAACTTTAAGCCGATTGAGTTACCATAGTTATACACTAGGCTGTTCTTGAACACTGAAATATTTTGATGTAAATGTAAGTGAAAATACTCTTGGTTGTGACAGAGCCAGCAAGTAGCCACTGCCACTGCAGCATCATCATCTGAGAGTCAAACCAATTGTATTATGAAATCTGACTGTATAAGTCTTGAACCATAAGTTAGCGATTACAGTAATTGCTAAGTACGCCCCCAACAGTTCCAGCATAAGTAGCAACTCAAGATTTCGCAAACATTAACTGTGAACTGCCACAATAGAAATAATTGGCAAAGCCACAGCTTGGTTTGGAAGCATCACAAAAGATGCACACTGAGTTGCCTTAATCTTCATGGACATATGGCGAGGAAGTTTATTGCAAGAGGTCAGAACAATATTTCATTCTTTTTGTAACTTCTCCAGTATAATTTCAACCTATGACAGCTTTCAATCCTACAGTTCTCTCATGAGTAGTTTCCCCTTGTAGCAGTAGGCAAGAAAACACGGGGGTAAAAAAAATTGCTGAAATGTGAGATAAAATTGATCTCTTTGTTAGCTGAGGGATCCAACACATTGTCAGACAACTGAACGGAACATTTTCCATGAAATATTTGATAACTAGGACACTTTCATAACTATTGCCATGAGTGGCAAGACCATAACAGACAAAT
The DNA here is from genome assembly GCF_040412425.1 of Macrobrachium rosenbergii. Lineage (NCBI taxonomy): Eukaryota > Metazoa > Arthropoda > Malacostraca > Decapoda > Palaemonidae > Macrobrachium > Macrobrachium rosenbergii. The sequence goes on along the minus strand of NC_089768.1, from coordinate 13,142,520 downwards.
TCTAAATATACATTCTCGAGAAATACAGTCGAGTCCTGAAGAGGTGGTCTACATAACAGTTTTGTCTGGGTATTTGTGAGAACTCATCACCACCAAACAGATTAGCATGGTGCTTGATAAAATAGTTTAAAAATTAAAGGACTAGCATTAAAGCCAAAATTTATGAATTATACCTATATGCAACCAACTCATCTCCCTCCTTCATGAATAAAAAACTTGTTTTTGTCTTATTCTCTAGCATAATTTGTAAAAATGCTTCCTTGATGTCACTTGGCATGATCATATAATTAGATCTGAAACAAACCTTAGTGGTGAGATTGGTCTTGTCCTTGAGAACAGAATTATGTGGAGTCCAAGCATACTTTTCAAAAGCTTAATGATTCCACCATCTAGCTGTTTACAGAAGACTAGACTTTTTGATAAAGCAGTCAACAATCCCTTCAGTTCCAACTTATTGACCTTTCAGTTCAAAACAGAGAGTACTGCTCTATGACTGGATGGGACCTTCCCTATTAGGTCATCCTTCCAAGGGAGATTGATATATTTACTATCCTTGGAAATAATGCCCTTTTTGAATCCTTCAATTTCAAGTGTTGTATTGAGAAAGTTGATCAGACTCTTCTTGACAACCTAAGAAGTCTAAGCTGCACATGTTTTCGAGGCCTTGTTCAACAGAACTAAGCCTCTAATGTAAAAAAAAAAAAAAAAAAAATCTTGGACGAGAACAAAAGTTACCCAAGTAGAGGGAATGTCTTCCTGATATGGAAGGACATCCCAATATTCCAACCTTCGACATTTTGATGGTTGATGATGAGAGTTGACAAGTGTCACTTGGTTTGGGTAAAGAAAATGCACTACATTTGCAACAAGAACAAGGCCAAAAAGCATTTTCCAAGCAGAGCCTAACTGAACTTGGTTATGTGAAGAACATGAATAAATTGTGGTACGTCCTCTTGCTACACCTTCAGTGAGTATACATTCACCACTCGTACCTAAAGTTGGCACAGCTAGGGAGTAGCCTTCTTGAAGGACGTTACCGACAGCCCCGTCAAGTTGTGAAACATGCAACCAACGTCAAAATACGTCAGAGAATAGCAACTGGTTGTTTCCTGCCCTAAGGGGCATACACATGTATCAGGCACTCTCCAAGGAAAAAGGCTACATCATAACAGGTAGAAGGCAGGTTTATATGGCCCCCAAGTTCATCAACTGGCATAGACAAATAAGTTTGCTGACTTCATAGGTCCAATAAGCACCTAACAATGCCAAGTACTTACAACTAGAAACATGATAGATACACAGGAGGCTGAAAAGGTTGATGACTGGTTTTCATGTGCTGTATATCTTTACAAAAGTTTGTTGAAGACCCTCCACCACTGGTGTCAGAGCACAAAGCTGAGACATGAGTTTTCTTAAAAGTAGTACATTAAAGCAGAGTTTATTGCCATTACTTTTATCACGCTGCACCCGATGCACAACGCACACAGTCCTAATGAAAAACTCCTCTTTTGGTGATCTGCCACCTTCATCAAATTTGGTACAACTGAGCAATTTCCTGTACAGTTTTGTTTTTTTTTACAAGGTTGCCTTTTCAATTTTAACACTGCTTTTAGGATTAGACATATTAATCAAAATCTAGAGATCTCTGTAAAGTGCAAACAACGCACTGACGGTAGAATATTTATGACTTTAATGTACTAATTCTCTCTTGACAGAAGGCAACTTACAAATACTTATGTAACAAAATCTGCAACCCGAGGAGTTAACATTTAACAGATCTACTTGGTATTGTCTTATTTCATAAACTATAGCTATGTATTCATTGATAAAAGAGCATACGCCACTAAAAGTAAGATCAAATTTGGGTGAATGCGCAAGCAGTTACTTGAAATTTTCATCAGTAATGTTAAGAATATCAAGAAATTCATCTTCAAGCAAGGCTAGAGCTAGATAGTAATCAACATCAGAAATTAAATGATGATTAATTACCCAGAAAGCACAGCCTGACAAAACACGGGGCAAATATTTAAGTCTATTAGTATCCGACAATTTTCCACAAGCTTCAACCCAGTTGCAAAACCAACAAAAAATTCTAGAACTTCAGTTTATCAGTAGACTTCCCATTAAATTCCTTACAAGTTAATTTAAGCAGTTTGACAGCCATTACAGGCTTGCTTCCATCATTGTTGGGTCAAGATTTGGAATCTATCCTTAATTCAATCTCGGCTAGTTTGTCAAGAACCTGATCATTATATTTTAATTAAGTAATTAACTTTACCTTGCTAAGATCTTCACTAGCATCCTCAACTACGAATAAGTATAAAATATCTTCATTCACAATTTGAATCTCCTGTAAATACTGATAGTTCTTTACCAAGGCAAGAAGCTTTGATTTAATTCATCATTAGAAAGAGCACACAATTCCTTAAGTCACCTGGAATTAGAATTGTAGTTTGTTTGCTTCTCAATAAAAGTTGTTACAGTGCAAGTGTCTACAAATCTGTCTTTTTTGGTGAAATACCAATGGTCAGAAGGCATTAGCCTCATTTAAACCACAATCACTAAAACACCATGCTTCCTACTTAGGAAAACACAAAACTTCATATAAAAATCAATACTCAGGGAGATTCAAAGATACAGCCAATACTTTAAGAGGCACTACACAGAACTAATACAAAGAAAAATGCATAATTTCTGCAAAAATACAAACCGGAAAACTAAAATATTAGGAAAATAATGATTCAGCACCAACTGCAGCAAAATTTTCTTACAGAACACTATTATTTTAAACCATCATTCATGGTTGGCGCGTTTTACTTGTGATCTGAAGTTCCTTGGCATGCATAACTCCAAAATCATGGTCATATCTTCCTCAGTTTACCATTACAAAAATTTTTCCAACTAATGTTGTTACCTACTCAGTATTTTTCTCAGTTGTTTGTTTATATTATCACCACCATGAAAGTGGAACTCCGAGTCAGATTTTGTTTATCCGAGTGCGTTATGGGTAAAGATGGCTTATGTACCAGGAATGTTTTCTGTTGTTTTCACCAGGAACTATGGATACACAGGAAAATACAAGTGCAATTCTTCCTTAAATTGTAGTAAAGACTGGCATTTATAATGAAACTTACAAAGATGAAGACAACTTAAATTTCTCGGTTGGTTATTCCAAAGGTAGCTTCTTGGAGGGTTCTCACCCACTACCTTGGAAGTTAATTTTGTCGTTAATCACTGATTAACCCTCAGCAGTTTGGAACCTAAAAGCCTTCAACATCTAGGGAAGATCCTGACCAGCTGGAAGACATCAATCCTACCCGTAGTTCTGATTCAGATCAAGTTTATGGAATATTTTCAAACTAATATAATGCACTAGGGCAAGGACCTGGTGCCCTAAGTTAGGTTGGGTTGGGTGTCATGGTTGGTTGGGTAGTAACCATGTTAACAGTCATTTGCAGTGCCCTAGATTAAGTTAGGTAGTTGATCTAGGGTTACGCAAGGACCTGGTGTCCTTGGTTAGGTTAGGTGGAGGGTCCAGGGGGCAACAACCCCTTGTTTTAAGGACTTGAACCCCTAGGACAGCTTAGGTAGGGGGATCTATTTCTAGGTAAGGACTCTACATCCTACATTAGGTTACATAGCGGCATCTGGGAGGCATTTTCCCGAGATGTAACACAGTACCTGGACCTTTCCCTGAAAAAAGCGGGATGCCACATCTTTGAAACTAACCATAAAAGTTTCTTGAAAATACTCATTATGTTTCCTACACCCAAATCACTACAGAGGTACTAATCTAACCTAACCTAACCTAGGGGCATGGCAAAAAAAACCTGGGCTGGTGCAATACCAGCATACATCTCGGGAAATTGCATCCGGGAGGGGCGAAGCCCTCCAGCATGGTGGGGATGCAGCCTGCTGGGTTTAATTAGGTTAATTCAACCCCCTATATTTTACACAATCTATATCTTTCCCCATCCCAAAACCCCCCTTTCCCACTTTGGCCCCCCTAAGTTGTAGGATAGAGGGGCAAATAAAAATTGGTAATAAAAAGTGTCAAGACACATTCAAAGCACACATTAAAACATTGAAAAAATAATATTTCCATGTTCGAAATGCAATAATGGTTTGAAGCAAAATTTTACCATCAACACATGTGCAATGGCCTAGACTACTACCTAACCTAATTCTTAAAGAAAAACCAGCAATTTGGTTCAAAACTAACAAAAACCTGGAATATTCTCACAATTAGGCCTGTGGATAAACAAAACTTTATTTAGGCCTTGACCATAACTAGTTAGCACCAGCCGAGACTGAACACTGACAGCCTACAGTAACTAACCTTGCCTAATACACATCCCAAATGGTCTACTTGCCAAACAGATAGTAACATAGTTCAACAAAATGGCATGTTTATTCGCACAAAGCAGAGACAGGACTATAACTTAAAATGAATATTTGAGCATCAAAACAATAAGCGAGAAATTTTTCAAAGAAGCATACGCCCACCAAGGGTAGGCTAATCATGTTCGAAACAAATGAATAAGGAAATCCACAAAAGTACAAAACTAAATGGATACTGGGACTTATTTAAGACGGCTCTGTATTGTTTAAGAACTCTTAACAAATGTAAGTATTCTGAAAAGATAAGTAACCTTTAAAGAATTAAGATTAACAATGTGCAAGGCTAGTATGCTCTCCTGAAACGTTGAATTGACTATCTAAATTGACCTTGCACGCAACGCTGTACATTCTTATGACCTAAATCGTTTTCGAGGATTATGGTACTTACCTTTCCTTCTTGAACTGATGGGGCGCCATGGGACACCTGTGATCTTGTAGGCTATCACTTGAAGTTTGCTGATAAAGAAAATTCATGTTGAATAGACGCTCTTATTGCATTCGGCTTATCTTGCTTTATTGCACATCTTTATGATTGTATTCAAGTTGCTTCACTTTGGTCTGAATTTCAGATGAACGGCGATACGGTCGAAAAACTTTCGAGTAAGTTCGCAGAGCGAAAGTGTGACGTGTAACAACAACCGAGCTGTTCTTTGTTTTGTGACGTCACATTCAGAACTCGGGCACTCCAGTTTTCAAAAGAGCAGAAATGGTGCAATTTAAGGGAACTGAATTAACACAACGAAAAAATGGCAGAACGAATAAATTACTACATGACATGGAATGTGTGAAAAAATAATATTTCATGCCTTTGAAATGTAAATGAAATATTCCTTGAATGGAACAAGGTGAGTAGAAAACAGATGTGTGCAAAGGAGATAATACTGTCGCATAAACACCAATGTATTAATGTATTTCTATAGCAACTTCCCAGATTTCTTCATCGAATTTCATCCTACAGTATTATAAAATTGGAAACAATGATTGGATACCCAATAGAAGGAACTGCCCAATATTAATGGCCAATATTTCAACAATTACATGTGAGCGTGCTGAGAAGTGTACCTTGCCGATAAACTCATTCATACTACTGTACACCTAATCCCATTCTCTTTTCTCAAGTACAATTAAATCTTTTTATAACGATTCCATGGACGGAAAAATCATAACAATATTCCATTTATCAGAAAAAAAGAGATAAATTTCTTTTGTTAGCGTAGCTTTAATACAAAAACGGTACCCAAAATAAGTCGTTCTTTACTTTGCGTTCGACCAGCCACCAAATTTTGGCGCCGTTACACTAAATCATCCGAGAACATCAAAAAACAACTGCCTAAGATATTCTGGCACTGCGGATGAGTTAAATAATTCCGTAGAAATAACTGTGATTCCGTCTAACACTTCGCAAAATTACAAGCCATCCGGAGAAGTTGGTGGACAAAATGAGACAGAAGTACCATTTGCTCTATTCCAGATTTATTCAGGAGAATGTATACAGGGCATCCTTCCATTCTAAGAAATTCATAGTAATAAAAACACAATATTATCTGAACTGAAATCATTTGATACAGATGAAAATTTTGAATTTTAGTACGCAGATACGGCAGTCATACTATAAAGACGTTTGTCTTTTAATATAGGCTACCAAATCAGACACATCTGCATATACATTAAAACATGGATCAAGACAAAACATTCTCTTTTGACAACAAGAAATGCAAGCTCTGCTTTTCCACGAGCCATAGTTTCTGTAAACATAAATGTTAATCTAAAATGTAATATAAAACAGAAAATTAAATGATCTACAAGATATGATTGATATGTAGTCTATAATACTTGCTTATTCTCTCCAACATTTCCGGTAGCGGAGACAGTTTCCTCACCATCTTCATTTATTTATTTTTTACCTCACAAACTAATTTCATGATTTTAGCCTTTAAATCTACTTAAGTTTACAATAACAACGGCAGCTTCTTGAATTTGTTGCTTCCCAAAATCTTTAATCAACTCATCTCCAAGGGAGAAGAGTTTTAAAAGTTCTAGTTATAGATCGTGAAAGTGCTTTTGGAACTTTCAGACAGGCTACCTTACATTAAATATAAGATCACTCAAAACTTCCTCTGTGGTATTGTAAGCATAAATTCTATATTGGGTAACTGTATAGTCACAATAAATCATTTCACGCTGCATAATCTTCCTACATAAAATGCAATATCTATTCGTATGTTTTTTTTTTCTCTATGTAATACAGATAGGCAATGGAAAACATGTTTCGCCTTGTAGACTTGCTATCTTCCAGCCAAGAACGAGCCTCATTCAATTTTGGCCCTTACAAGGCTACAGAATGGAGGAACATTGACCTGGGTGTCAGAACGACTCTTGTATCATTATCATACACAGGTTTGTACTGAAGGACCTCTCACAACTATTTTGACACTCACACAGTGCCATTACATGCAAGATTACCATTCTATAACGGAAAAAAATGCATTTAAGTAAGGCTATGAATACATTTTCAACAGTTGTCCATTCTGAAATGCTATCTTGTCGTATTTACAATGAAGAGTTCATTCCATACTATTCTCGTCCATTTGTACTGTTCTTCAGCATTATCATCAGGTGCAATAAGGCTTCAGGTTATGCCTCTCCAAAATAATTTAGTATTAGTATAGACATGACATCTTTTAAAGTTTCACCTCAGCTTATCTCTGTTTTTTTTTTTCCAATACATTTTCAGTCATCTTCTTACCAGTCTTGGATTGGAATCAACAACCAGTTACCTAGAGAAGTCACAGAAATAACCGAAGCACCCTGCTTGAAGGACCGCTAGTGGGGAATGGCGTTAATACCCATGGACATTTGACTCTCCTGGTTTTCTTTGCATGGGAAAGCCATCCTCGTCCCCTTCCTGAGCTCCTCTCTGAAGTTCGGGTTCAGTAATGCTAGAAAAACAATTGTAAACACGTGTTCAAGCAACTGAAGAATGTTAGCAATACCTCTAAATAACTCATGATCTCCATAACATTCATTCTGATGGAGATCAGCAAAGTTGGTCATATAGACTGCTTCTGGAAAAGTGAAGCTCACGGTTGAACAAATGATTAGAATAAGAGTTACGGTAAGGTTAAATTCCATCTTTCCATCATTGCTGCTTGATAGATCTGGGTTACTTAATTTACCCCTGGCAATAGCTATAATTAATCCAATGTTAAATACAGCGAGGGCTACCCAAGGAAGCCATCGAACTAGGGTTTCATGAAAATACACGAATATCACATGCCACGTTTTCTCCTTATTCAAACGAACAGCATCTTCAATGACATAACGAGGCTTCGGGTGGCCATCCGCGCAGGAAATATTCACATTGACGAAGAAAAATATGTGAAGGACGATGTCAGCTACAAGCACAATAACAACCCTGCGCCAGAAGACCTTGTTTTTGTCGTGGTTTCTATAGTACTGAAAGTTCCAAACCGCTAGAAATCTGTCGAAGGACAGAAACAGCAATATGTAAGAACCCAGAGGTTGCAAAATCTCAAGGAATGACCAACAGAAGTATCCGTAATAAATAGCTTCGCCGTATGAATTGATGGAGCACCCGTTAATGGAAGTGGCCACAGGAATACTCATCACACACACCGCAAGGTCTATCACTGCAAGAACAAGAAAATACCTGAAAATACAAGAAATGAAAAGTTCATCAGTTGGTTCCTCTTACGCTCGCTTATCGGCATAGTTGCCTTTGATTTGTCTGTTAGAAATTCTCGAAATTCACGTGCCATAACAAATTATATTTCTTTTGCGACTGTCAATAAACTGAAAATGTGATATGAAGACTAATCCTAAGATAACTCTCAAAGAATTTCTAGTACTTGTGTTAAGATTTTGTCCCTACTGCCTAGGCATGAGAAAAAGAGGTCACTCGAGGTCTTCTGTTTAGTAATGGCCTGGCCAAACTAAAGAATAAAACGCAACCCTACTCACCGATTAGCCAGCACAAGTTGCATCTTCGGTTTCTGGAGGATGGCTATGCAGATCGAACTGTTTACCACACCTATAACAATGATCAGGGGGTAGACGATTCTGTAGATTATGAACTGTTCTTCAGTATATGAGTTATATTCTGCTTCCAACCCCTGACATGGGTAGGAGTCATTTGGATATGCCTCCGACATGATATTTGAGATTTAGGAGCTACTTATGGAGAGCCAATGTTTATTACAGTCTAATCCGTCTTCCCTCAACTTTGCAAGATATCTTTCTCAGTTATGCTGGAATCTTTGCAGTTCCCTCGGGATACTTCGCTGCGGTCTTTCTCGATTCTACAGAGCTGTAAGGAGGAAGCAACAATATGAGAACTGATAAGATAGAAGAATGAGCTTTGTATTTGACACTGTTATTACTTAGTAGTCAACTCTCCAGAATCATTACAAAGAGCTACCATTCCGAGGCTATGTTTTACTTTTCTCTAATGTTACCTGAAATATTTAGAGTTCAAAAAAACTAGATTACTCTAATACACATACATGCGGACTATATTGGTCCAATGACTTTCAATCCTTAAAAAGAATAAAGAATAAAAAAATAAAAATTCCAGCGTCAACACGGTAAAAGAGAAAGAACTTCATTCTGCTGTGCAAACCTGGAGTTTGGTGTCGTTGAAAAGGAGTTCTTACTGAGTTGCTTTCCTTCAGGTATACTGTCATTCCTCCTTCCAGACATTTGTTCTTTAATAAAAATTCCTGTTGAGTAACAAACAGAGGAAGAGTGTGAGGGATATAAACCATACGGCATTTTGCATCATCTGCATCCTGATTCAATGCGCGGAGAGAGAACCTATAACTGTGAAGTTCATTATACAGACTCCCTCTTCTGACATCTGATTGAATTGAATATAGAATTTAGGCCAAATGGATCTACATTTCGTCGTTGTATATGACATTCACCCCAACTTCCTTCTGGTTATGATTGCTACTATTAAGAGGGAAAACTGTTGCGGTTAAACTATTCCCTGTTATCGTACAGCATTTCATTAATCTCTAAACTAAGTTGGCAATTTAAGATACACGAATGTAAACAAAAAAGTAACAATTTATACAAAGCGATGAACTTGCAAGGCTTGGAACTGACGTGAAAGATTGCGATTGGGAATTTCAAATAGAAAGCAAAATCAATCTATTTTTTCTTTTATATACAATATATATATATATATATATATATATATATATATATATATATATATATATATATATATATATATATATATATATATACTGTATATATATATATACCTTTTCCCTTTATTCCTGACCGGGAAATATATTGTAGCCTAAATCCCTGATCTGGTAATATGCATCCAGACTGGACAGTACAGAAGTCAATTCCAGACAGAGTTCGAAAGTTGTTCAAAGTTCATTTCAACTGCTCAGAAGAGAAAATAGTTATTTTTACTCGTTCTATTCACCCCTTTCACCCATTTTCCGCTCACTCGAACTTAATTCCCTCTAAAGACAGGATTTACTCTCGTATGGTATACACATAACTTTGTTACTTATTTTCAGCGTAAGGAATTGCAAGAGAAAACAAGTAAAAAATGTGCCAAAGTTTCTTCGGCGCAATCGAGTTCTCTGTACAGCCTATACAGCGTTTAATCAAGGACAACGAAAGTAGATCTATCTTTCGGTGGTCTCGGTATAATGCTGTATGAGCCGCGGCCCATGAAACTTTAACCGCGGCCGGATGGTGACCTGGCTATATCGATGCCATAAGCACGATTATGGCTAACTTAAACCTTAAATAAAATAAAAACTACTGAAGCCAGAGGGCTGCAATTTGGTATATTTGATGATTTGTGGGTAGATGATCAACTTACCAATTTGCAGCCCTCTAGCCTCAGTAGTTTTTAATATCTGAGGGTAGACAGAAAAAGTGCGGACAAAATAAAGTGCGGACGGGCAGACAAAGCCGGCACAATAGTTTTCTTTAACAGAAAACTAAAAAGGAACAAGAATTTTTCTTTAATAAATGATGAATAATGAATAACCATCGAGACAGATCAAACTGATTTTTCAGACAACAACATTAAAACGACTTAACTATACTTTGACACCAAAATCATCAACATAGGAAGTGGTCGATATTTTATCTAAAAAACGTTTGGCTCATGATAGTATTTACTGCCGAGTCATTTCAGACGAGGCAGGTGGTAAGTTTATAAAATTTCGTTTAAGTTTGTGCCCTGCGATAATAAATGTATATTTTGACATCCTGGGCTATGGAGTTAATAAACATGGGAGATCGATACCAAAGACAGAAAAGCATGCCATTGCATATTCAAAGCTATTTAGGCCAACTACTTTTTAGAAGCATGAATACATTTCTCGAAAGGGCTTCTTCATTCACATACTACTGCATGCTGTCCCACACAGGAGAGAAGTGTCATGACCAGCTGGATTAATGGTTTATGATATATACATTAGTTTTCTTTCCCGGTTAACTAAGTCACAGCCATATTCATACATTATATCTGATAATTCGATTTGTAATTCATGTGCCATATAATAGCGTCAAACTAAATTTTGAGAAAATCTGAGGTTATTAAGGTCAGGATTATAGGAGGTTTTTACATCACCTTAGGTGCAAAGACGTTCGGCAAGGGGAGGAGCGATTAATTAGTGAGATAAACGACAGATGATGGAAGCGGTAAAATGCCAGCCAGTGCGAAGTCCCAGAAAAATCTTAAATTAGAAGCCATAGCTGGGAACTTGGACCAGATGTCCCACAGAACGATAATAAATAAGACTTCTCTCAATGTTAACATGAACGGGTGAGCAAGTCATGGAAAGCGAATACCATCCCTCTTGGAATACCGGTTTCCATTACTCAGTAAACCTTAACGATTTCACGGCACATTTAGTCTGTCAGTTGATGCTAGGGTAATCGACATAAAAAGATATGACAACACAAAATTCAATATTATAATTTTTAATTTAGCAACGAAATAAGACGATAGTGCAGTGAGGCAAAAGCTCTTGCTAAATATTTGTTTATAATGCTAACACGAAAATTGTGAGGCATTCAGCATTAGAAAGGCCTCTCGCAACAATAAAAATGTTTTGAGTTATAAGTCATCAAAGTTTTGGAAATTCAACCTGCTTTAGTTTCTATATTTTTCAAGATACACAGCTGAATTTGGTATGAGATGAAGTATTTGCGATCAAGAATAGAATAGTATGGATGAAAAAAATTATAGTTCACCCCCACCCCCTTCTTAGGACAAAAAAAAAAAAGGGGGGGATTATTTTTAAAGCTGGTCTTCGCGAAAAACGCCATTTTCAAAAGTTGGGGCGAGAGGCCTGCTAATGCTGAACACCTGAAATAATCTTCATTATACCTTACCTTAACACCATTAAAAACGTATTGAATACCAGAATGGATATTGCTAAGTAAACAAGCAACGTTGTCATCGCTGATCCGACAGATTTAAATCTGCAAACAATTTCCCTTCTTTTTCTTTGATGCACAGAAACAGACAACGGTACTTGCTCTGGGCAGAAACTCCACTATACTAACTATGATATCCAACATTAGGGGAAAAAAACCGCAGCGTATGATCGTCCCTGATGTTAAAAAAAAAAAAACACACACTTCCTGTCAGCTAAGCTTAATCTGAAATTGTATCTTCGTCTGTCGCTTTTGTGTCTTGACAGCGCTGTAACTTCAATATACCATACTAAATAAAACTGCACGCATATTCACGGCAATGATGACTGTTCCTTACTCTTCTGGGTAGAGTTGTTTTATGGAAATCTGGAGTTCTTCGTTAGAGAGGTGGATAGAGCTGTCGCCTGGCCCAGCGTTCGACTCTCCTACCCGGCTAATGAAGAATTAGAGGAATTTATTTCTGGTGATAGAAATTCATTTCTCGTCATAATGTGGTTCGGATCCCACAATAAGCTGTAGGTCCCGTTGCTAGGTAAGCAGTTGGTTCTTAGCCACGTAAAATAAATCTAATCCTTCGGGCCAGCCGTAGGAGAGCTGTTAATCAGCTCAGTGGTCTGGTTAAACTAAGATATACTTAACTTATGGAAATCTGGAACTGTCTCGCAAAGAGTGTAAGCCAAGCACAGATTACGTCTTGTCAAAAAGACTTGCAGATATTCGAGTAGTAGTAGTATTAAATTAGTTTAACCAGACCACTGAACTGAATTTAACCCTCAAATTACAGCTCTGTATAATTTAGTATGAACAGTCGTTAGAAATTAAGATATAATTCAATGCGCAGCTAAGGAAAAAAAAGATTAGTTTCTATGCTTCCCATTAAGAACATTACTGGGTAATTTTCATGTGCAGAGAAAAGGAAATCTATCATTAATGCAAACTTTAATTAATACTGTAATATTTAAATGGACATGCCAGTACAGACACACGTACTCATATACACTCACACGCAAACGCACACAATACACACACACACACTATAGTGTTTCTATATATATATATATATATATATATATATATATATATATATATATATATATATATATATATATATATAATGTACGTATGTATGTGTGGGTGTATAAAACGATTACTATGATGGAAATTTTCTGTTTATGCACGATTCAGCTGTTAAACAATGAACTTGACAGAGACCATTACATTGTTTGTTTTCTAGAACCACCCGGGTTAGAACCAACATTGCTCGTGAGAACCAGAAAGTGCTATTCATATGGCACTCCTTAAAAAACACAAATGTTGGGAATACCTACGTGTTGTAGGTATGTTCGTTTGCTCTCGTATGCTTTTTAACTCTGGTCAATTATTCCTTTGATATCAAATTCATTATACCTTGGCAATAACTTCAACGTAAATGGGATCGTATTATGATAGATGCATCTACCACTGACCATATATATAAATATATATATGTGTGTGCGTGTGTGCGCGTATATATATATATATATATATATATATATATATATATATATATATATATATATATATATATATATATATATATATATATATATATATATATATATATATATATATATATATATATATATATATATATATATAACTTTATCACATACACAATTGTTCTGTGCATTAGTAGAATTACTAAAAGGACCTCATTCAAACTGGATGGTATCTAATGGAGTTTTTATTCAAAAAGTTACAAGCTTTCTTGGACAAACAGTCCACATTATCAAGTATCCGTACGGATGCTTGATAATGTGGACTGTTTGTCCAAGAAAGCTTGTAAGTTTTTGAATGGAGTCCATCCAGTTTGAATGAGGTCCTTTAATAATATATATATATTTTATATATATATATATATATATATATATATATATATATATATATATATATATATATATATATATATATATATATATACCAGTGATTTTAAAATCCACAAGGTCCTATACAAATCTGAGAACTGAAGTCTTACGTAATATACTGCAGGATGAACTTTCAGCTACTCTATCGTTTAGTCAAAACTTCCGCTCAAACAATCGTGGTTTCTGCAAGGAGTTACCAAACAAGTTTCTCGACATTCGGAAGTCAAGTCAATCCTCAAAAATATCTTTCACATCATTACTATGTTTTTTTTTTTTTTTTTTTAGCAAGCCAACTTAACACATTCATGTTGACTGGTAGTCATAATAATTCTTAAATACTCATCTACGGTTCACAACTAATTTCCTCTGCTGCACAACAATAGTATCTCACAAGCCCTCAGCTCTTGGTCTGGGATTAATAAATACAGAAATATCTGGAACAGCTTGACTGAAGGACTACTGATTGTGACTTTCGATTGACTTTCCAGGCGCTCTTGGCAGAAGGCTTCGCCTACAGAATTACTGAACTCCTTTCTGAAAGCTGGGTTTACAGTGGTTAAAAACGCGGTAGATGAAGATGTTGACGCAGATGAAGAATTTAGATTAGATGGCTCTAAATAACTCATGATTTTCTTGGAGAGAAACAATGTTGGTTGTATTGATTGTTATTGGAAAGCTGTAAATCGTTGGTGAAAAAAAAAAAACGTTGAAATAAGTTATAACGAGGCTACATTCTATCTTTCAGTTATTGCTGCTCGATATATCAAATAAACGTAACAGGTACTTCTTGGCATCTTATATAATTTCATCTTAATCTTTCTGAGCTTCCAAAATAATTATTTGTCGAAACAGAACGAACTGATATCAAAGAAATCAAGACTAGAATTTAGCTAAGATATGAGACAAAATGACCAAAATCAGAAGATGGATTTTTCAGCCAAAACAAAGGCTTTGCCTGGAAATCAAGTGATGTGTTGGCTTTCATTTAAGGTCCACAACCCCCACGCCATTTTGTGAATATAAGGTTTTACTCTCTAAGGTTTTTGGAACTATAAACGTTATGAATTGAACTGAAAATAAAATTTAGGTCAACGGCCAAGCACTAAGACCTATGAGGTCATTCAGCGCTGAACGGATATTGACAGTAAGAAGGTATGAAAGGTGTGACAGGAGGAAAACCTCACAGTTGCACATGAATCAATTGTTAAGAGAGCGTTGAGGAAAGTAAGATGGGAGAAAGACAATATGAAAGGAGGTACAGTAAAAAGAATGAAAGGGTTAGCAGCTAGTGGCCCAAGGCACGCTGCAAAGAACCTTATGTAATGCCTACAGCGCACCGCATGAGGTGCACTGACGGCACTAACTCCCCCTACGGGAGATTATATATATAAACGTTATAAGACAACTACATCAAATTTTTACGGTAAGAAATGATCGTAAAGAAAACATTCTTCATTAACTTTGGTTTCGCATAGTTTATCGTCACTGATGGTGAAAATGTTTAAGAGACTCAAAAATAAATGCATCTAAAATAAAAAAAAATAAACTTGTTGAACCTCTCTAGAGCTCCTGTGAGACAGAGCGTATAGAGGCGTGAGATTCGAGAATTCGTATAATTGCATTCATGCGTTTAAAATAACAGAGCCCTTTAACAAATTTGTCAACATAAAAGCAGGGGGATACAAGACTTCACTTCAAATAAAAACGAATAAAAAATTGCTCTTACGGCCTTCCATTATCATTAAGATGTTATTTTTTTTTAAACTTCGTCCTTCGCCTTTGTTCTTATCATTACGAACTCACTGTGTACTTTCTATTCGTGCACATGCGTTTTATTTATTTATTTTTTTCTTTAGCTTGATGATGTCTGTTTGAAATCGAAGAAGGGAAGTGTACTAAAAAAAAAAAAAGTGCATGCGTTCTAAGTTCTATTTTTGTCTCTTGAGGGTGCGGTATCTAAAGACGTTATCATGGCTATTGCCGGATGCCGTTGTTTTGTTACAACTGAAAATTACTCTGGGAAGAGAGAGAGAGAGAGAGAGAGAGAGAGAGAGAGAGAGAGAGAGAAACAAAATAATCATCAGCATCAAATTTATTATTTGTATAACTTTTTTTATGAAGAGAGAGAGAGAGAGAGAGAGAGAGAGAGAGAGAGAGAGAGAGAGAGAGAGAGAAATATCATCAGCATGAAGTTTCTTATTATTGTATATAACTTCTTTTTACGACAAAGAGAGGTGTTTGCAATTTTTTACACCTCAAGCTAATAGTGATAATTGCATCAAGATTGGCACAAGTGATTTCTACTGAATGGGCAAATATGAATTTTTTTTAACCTAAGAGCAGACTGGGAAAGCAAGCATGGGCAGTACAAGGAACGTATGGAATTTTTTGATAAACACTAAGATTTTCATTGCGCATTTAGTCCTACAACTAAACTAGTGCGTTAGACATGAGAAATAAATCAAATACGTGGTCAATATGAGAGCTAGTAGTTTATCTAAATGAAGAACGATATAAAATAAAACCGACATAAAATACCTTGCTGCATTTTACAAAATTCTCACCAGGAATTAACGTTACACCACCTTGCCTACAGCAGTAAAAAAATGTATGATAATAAGATTGAGCAGTAATTGCTAACCTTTTGAAAATTTTACCATTTTCAGAACTCCTAAAGTTTCCTTGGGCAAGTGATGTGAGTTCTTTCTTGAGAACCAACTGAGGCACCTGGTCTACCGAAAAATTTTTGTTCTGAATAAGGTGATCATGCACTAGAACCTAGGACAATGAACTTCTACATATGTTGTGGACACTGCACTGATTAGATGAGACAATATCTTTTTTCTCATTTCCTGTTTGGTGTTTATCTCATTTTTCCTAGGTTTTCCCATCACCAGGACTAAAAGTGCACAAAGTAATCACTAAAATTTTCATTGCTTAACACATAATAAAAATTTCCCTCTGTACTCAACCCAAAAACTAAAAGTATTTGAATAAAATATCTTGAAGTCTCCTCATCATTTCCTCGTAAGTCATTCTTAGATTGCATACATACACAATTATATGTTATTTTTTAAACTAATAAATATGAAGATATACGACAATAATAAATAAACACATAAAGTATGTTCGAGAACCCCAGAGTAACCACTTGTGTGTGTTGGAGTGAAAATCTCCAGACTGTCTGATTCAAATTTTATGCCAGAACTACGAAGATTTCCTCAAGGAAAGATAAAGAATTTTACCTGCAAAATTAAGCACTCCAAAGACTTAAGAAATGTTTGTTAGGTCCTATGGGAAAATAAGTTTTAGCATTTCACTGTGAAACTCATTCGAGATTGTTTCAGCTGACAACTCGTATGCTTTTCCTTATCGGTAATTAATGGGAAAATCACCTCTGTTATCACAAGCATGAAAATGCTTTCCATTTTCTATATTAGATTTTGGTGAGCTCATTGATTGCCCAGGAACATTCTACAAAAATATGCTTTGAAACCTTTAATAATAATAAAAACATATCCTTCATGTAGCATATGAAAAACAGTCAGTTCTATCTAACATAACATGGGCTGGTTGGGGCAGCCCCACCCTGGGAGACCTTCCAGAGGGAGGGCACCTCCACCAGGAAGGGCCTCCTCCAGGGATGACTTCCCAGGATGGAGGCTGGGCTCCTGCCATGCTGGAAAGCATCCTCAGGGAAGGGTCTCACCACAAAGGTAAACCAAGAACTCTTAAGGAAAGAATCCTTTGAGGGGAGTCTCAGCCCCTAGAGGCCAAGACCTCCTAGGGAAGGCATCCCTTGAGGGGGATCTCAGCCCCTCCCCAATGAATGCCTTCCCAGAGGTAGTTCGGACACACCCACCATGAGGGTCCTCCTTCAGTACTGCCTTCCCAGGAGAGAGACAGGGCTCCTGCAAGGACAAGGAACATCCCTGTATTAAATCCTCACCAGAGATGTGAGACCCAAGGCTTCCTAGGAAAGGTAAACTTTAAGGAGGGATTTCAGCCCCTCATCATGGATGACTCCCTTGAGGAAGATAGGGTACCCCCAACTAGGAGGTCCTCCTCTAGGGATGCCTTTCCAGGAGGGAGGCAGGACTCCTGCCTGGTCAGAAGACATTCTTGGAAATGGGCCTCAACATGGGGCTGGAGGCCAAAGCTTCCTAGGGAAGGCATCTTTTGAGGACCTCCTCTATTCTCTCACCATAAATACCTTCTCAGAGGGAGCCAGGGAACCCCTACCAGGGAAGTGCTCCTCTGGAACTGCCTTCTTGGGAGAGGGGTAGGGCTCCTGCAAGGCCAAGAACCATCTCCACAGAGGTGGTGGCCATACACTCCTAGGAAGACATCCCTTCAGGTGCATCTCCAGCCATTGCCAGTGTGCCAAGGGTCACCTGTAAAAAGCTAGAAAGTCCAACTGTCTGAAAGGTGGGCAGCCCTGGCTGGCTCTTGTTGAAAGCAGCCATAGAAGTGAGGCCTCCAACTGGGTAAAGTATCCATGGTCCCTAGGTAAATGCAGACCTAGAGTCGGCTAACTGGTTAAGCAAAGGGCTTGGGATTTAAGAGGAAGGTAGCCCTAAAGGAAGATCCTCCTGTCAAGCAAAATCCTCAGGGCTTTCCTGGGAAAGGCAGCTCTGGTGGAAGGCCTCCTAGTTGGGTAAGAGCCTCTTGGCAAACACAGGGGAAGCTGCCCAAATAGAGAGATACTTTAGTGCTAAAGTGAAGTTTCAAGAGGTTAACATGGCGCACTAAGCTAACCAATCTGTGCATTACTAGGGTTTTTTTTATTCTAATCATAATACATTATTTTCACCATTCTTATGGGTCATCACTCATAGGTTCAATCAGTACATCTTAAAAGAACATCACATAACATAGAATGTTAATTGATTCTTCCCTGCTTTTGAATATGTTCTGAAGTGCAATTATATTACTGACAGACAACCTATGTAATAGATATTACATACATTTTTATGATACATTTCTGTTTTCTGTGAATTGCTATACTTTTGTGTATGCTTTCATGTCAACATAAATAGCATGTGGGTAAATTAAGTGTATTTTTCCTCATTTCAATTGCTTAAGGATGCACAGCATACATAAATACTTAAGGATTACCAGTAACTTGACCGAAAAATTTCCGACTTACTTTTTCGAGAATGATGTATTAATGCATGAGCAATCCAACGCATGAAAAAACACCATGGTAAAGAAATATCTTATTTATAACGAAAAATTTCTGACTTACTTTTTCGAGAATGATGTACTGTATTAATGCATGTGCAATTCAACACATGAAAAAACACCACGGTAAAGAAATATCTTGTTCATAAGTTATTTTTAACAAATTCACATATGTGCATGAAGGATGAAAATAATATTTTGAATACTTTACAAAGAGCTAAAATCTAATTTTCTTTTTCGTTTATAGATCCTAGGAATTTTCTAAATTTTATGGCCATTTCCAAGTAGGGATACGGATGGGTATCTGAAGGAGGTGAAGTGTATGTATATGTCACTTATACATAACATTGATGAAGAAAAATTCTTTGATGCAACATTATCATTCAGAGAAATTGGATATCCCAATATATAAATGATACTCAGGCATATTATGCATCAGTCATAAACTTGCAAAAGTTATTAGGATCCAGTGAACTTCCAAGAGGATTCAGATAATTACATCAATATGTGAGAGAAATTGTTAGGTTTTTCCTGATAAATTGTGCATATGTGCATTTGTCAACTCATGATGCCAGTTCAAATGTTTGAATATCATCCTGTTTCCTGTGCATTTCTCTATATGCAAATAAACTCAAACCAGTGCATGTCAAAAAGAGATAAAAAAGAAACATATTGTATGTACACAAAAGTTGATGATCAAGAGATTGCTGTAATGTACAGTTCCAAGCGCTAGCCAGTCAAATACGCAATCATTTTAAATTCAAAATATTGCTTGTATGAGTAATTCCTAATGAGGCAATCTTCAAGACACTAAGAAATCACTCTGTATGTTAGAAATGAATCTCAAATTCCATGAAAGTAAATTCTCTCAAATCTGCACTCTTAAATTCTTCACCCAAAATTAATTCATGATAATTCTAAGAAACTGTATTACAATTGTTTAGGGGGGCAATAGTCCAAGTATGCATTATTCCATCTATGTCTATGAGCCTAAACCTTTGCTGCAGCCAGGTTGCTACCCAGTGCTGTTTCAGGTTCTTCTGTTTCTGTTCCTGTATTTGTTGCTGATAATGCAGAAGCTGTGACACAGTAATTTAAACTGTATTTGACGAGGTCCCTTCAGGAGAACTTGCAATGCTTGATAGCAAGGACTACATAGACTGCATACCAATGATTGGAAGTTGATAGATCTATCCTCTGTTTAGAAAATACAAAGTCCAGATAGCCACCACAACCTTTGACACTCATGTCATTCTGACACCTAAATAACATTCTCCCTTGCCTTGCCAATGCAATTTGTCTGTACCTCCTGAGAACCAAAAGGATGGGGGGTTTCTTCCAAGGTTTTCTTGTAAACAGGGTGTATCATCACAGAGCATATAACCAGAAACACTACAAAATTGTATCCTGCTCTGAGGGATTAAATTATTTACAGGTAAACAAGAAATGGCAAATGATAAAGCAAGAGAAGTTACAGTGCTTGTGCACAAAATCAGTCTTTTCATCTCCTCTTCATATTGATACAGTTCCATGACCTGCGAAGTCTCCATATTCACCTTAACCATCCTTTAACTTATACATGACAGCATTCTCTTTGCTGTAAATTCTTCAGGGTTACTGTCTATGCATTACACTCAATGGATATGTTGTGTCCTCGACGACAGGCAAGTTTTCTTATAGTCATTGGGTCCTATGGTAGCAATGAGGTGGATACTTCTTTGGGTGAGGTCCCAGTCTTCATCTTCACCTTAACCATCTTATCACTTATCCATTACTGCTTTCTCTGAGATGTGAATTCTCCATGGGTTAGAGTCTCACATCACATTAACCACTCTCAGGAGAACACAACACAATATATACTGTTGCTCATATGGATATACAAACCATCACCTTTTATGCCGGAGTGTTCCATGGTGCATGCTGGAAGCAGTTAATGAATCTTGGTAACTAGGTGGTTAACTGGTAATAGATGGGTGGGTGTAGGGAATCTCACACTCATCTGTTACACCTCAGCACTCTTTTTTTTGGTTGCTATCAGGAGTGGAGGTCTTGCTGCCCTCCTCCCCCACTTCCTGTTGAAGTTATAGTAAAAGTTTTAGCAAATTGCTACTGAAATGAAGTTTGACAGGGATGTTTGTTGATTAGACATGCAAGCACGTGGTACATATATGGTTTGTGCAGGCTCCAAGCGTACACTATTGCAAATCAGACATCTAAAAATTATTAAAGGGTAATACAGGGAG
Source organism: Macrobrachium rosenbergii (assembly GCF_040412425.1). Taxonomy (NCBI): domain Eukaryota; kingdom Metazoa; phylum Arthropoda; class Malacostraca; order Decapoda; family Palaemonidae; genus Macrobrachium; species Macrobrachium rosenbergii. The sequence goes on along the minus strand of NC_089768.1, from coordinate 13,121,348 downwards.
CTATGATACTTTTCACATAAAACAAACAATATTTTTTTCAGACTGCTTAGCTTTTGTTTTATACAGTTCTGATCATTATTATTGGTGCAAACCACTCTTTTTGTTTCCTTAGCCCCATTTATAAAACAACTGCAGGAATACCCAAAGTGAAACTAGGCTTTCAGAGTGGGGAAAAACCAAACAAATTGACAACACACACAGGAATGGTCTACAATGAATAAACCACTAGATAAGCAGTCAGAATAATACATGTTTCAAGTCTAAAATGACTACTAACCAAAAATACATAGTAAAGAAGGTGTCACAATGCAAACTATCTTCCCAAACCTAGCCTAAGGTACTGGGCCCTACCAAAATCTGGCCCCTCCCCAACTTAACCTGAAAAAGACTAGCGTAAGTCATAAAAAAAATTAAGGGGTTGCAGCCTAGTCTTACCTCCCCTATCTTAATCTAGGGTACAAGTTCTACTTATTTCTAAGGGGTTGTTGACATCCGCCCCCATGGACACCCAATGCTAACCTTGCACTCCAGAGGTAACTAGTAAAGTTGGCACCCCTGCCTCCCCCTTAGCACTGTACACAGCATATTCCTTACCTTGGGTTAAGAAGACTAGAAGGCAAACATTTCTTCCTTTTTGTCCCAGTCTTGATACGATTTCAGTTAGCTGTACAGAGTGTTTTCTGGAGGAGAGGCATTTACAAGTGGAAAGGACTACTACTAGATGGACATAACGCTATTTTTCTATTTCTTGATTTTATAAGACTAATGTTACATTAACCATTGGCAAATATTGCACACAAGGCAGCAACTGTTTAACCGAACACAGTATACTACTGTGTAGTGAAAACATAGGGAATTCAGAAAACATTTGAGAGCTTCACCAGATGGTTGTTTTCAATGACCAAAAAGTTACCAAACTACTGTGTAACAGAAGAGCAAAACATCTGCTCCAATTGCTACAAGCAACTATCTCTTTCCAAACAACAACAATGGACTTGAAAAATTATGCATCTTCATATTTTTATTGTTAAATATGTAAATTAGCTTCTTGTCCCTCATTTTCTATATGGAAAAAATGCCAAAAATGACCATCATTTAACCATTTCTGATATTGAATTCCATAATGAGGAAGAATTAAAGTTGTAACTATTACATATTGCTTTTCATAATTCATTGCATCATGCTGTCTACTGCATTTAATTATTTCCATACTACTATTTGAGTAAATATTAGGTAGTGTAGGCATACATTTAGTGATTATCAAGTTTAGAGAAAAACTGGGAAAGTTTGACATCTTGGACAGGTGTATGCCCTATCCAATCTACGTAGGTTTATGGCAGAGTAAGATTATGTGTGACACATGTTTATAAAGTTATTGTTTTACCATTGTTGGAGCAAGGTTCTCCTGCCTGGATGCCTTCAACCTCCTAAGGGTGTAAGATTGTTCAATGTGATAGCTTCATTTTCCCTATCCATTGTAATTAACATGTGGATCATCACTTCAGAATAAGCTCAATTTCAACAAAGTATTGGTGCATGACCCTTTAACCTTACAGACTAAAATGAACTTATGAGCACTGGGCTCAGTAACATCAAGTGTGAAAGGAACTTAAAATTTTTAGTATTGGGTGGGCTCAGTAATACTGAGTGTGAAAGGAACTTAAGATTTTTAGAACTGGGTTGCTTGACAGTACCAATACTCTGCAACGCAAGTAACATGCACCAGTTGTTATGCCACCTTGATTTTTTAAATTAATGTAATGGCCTTTTGCACATGTTCCAAACACGAAAGTTTTCTAAATTTAAATAATAAGTAACCTATTTGATTCATATATAAATTCTAATCCCAGCTACAGAATAAGCCTTCTCCTTCTTGCCATGGAAGGAAATATCCACTCAATCTACACCTCAAAGAATTAGTTGAAAAAATGGATACTGAGACTTGAATCTGGAAATGAATTTCTGGTATTCCAGAGCTCAATCAAAAACCTATATGTCCTTTTCAGGGGAATGAGCTTATCATTGAGTCTGGTACAGACCGACCTCTAAAATTCGGCACTCCATGGTCCGGCAACTACCACGATCCAGGATTTTTTAATCAACCACCATTAGTTCTTGAGCGTTACAGGGCAGCGACACGTCATTTCAACTTTTTGATTTTTTCAGATTATGGAACTGAAGTTTGCTCCATAAATACATAAGCACAGCTTATTTCCAACGAAAGCATTCTGTGAAACTCAAAATATATAGACAGCACACTAAAGAACCGTAATTTGTGTATATATTCGTGTATCAAGTGAGCACTAAAATTTCACCCAAAAACATGATTTCATCACACACATCATTTATAGCCATGATGTAATTTCCGTATTTTACACTAGGCTACACTTTCTATGCCTGTCTGTTTCAGTAGATACCGCTCTTAATGCATATTATATCTGAGTTAGCTTTTAACTAATAAATAGGCCAAGAAGCAAAAGTTCATTACGTTAAATATGAATCTTCCTGCATTAAATCTGGTTTACCAACCTTGCCACTTGTCTAAGAATTAATTTACTTTCTTATAAGCAACAACCAATTACTACTGCGTGCGAGACACTAGCATAAACAACAGCAAGTACTGACATAAACAATCGAATAGAGAAACAGCCGTTCGCCTATGTCAGTCACCGTAACTAACATACATTTATCGAGGGTTGCATTAAAGTTGTCGGCTTGTTAAAAATTTGCTAATTTTCAATACAAATAAAATAAATCTTCATTCATTCCTCATGTAATGGAGAGGAATGTTATGAAAGTGTGCCACAACATTTGCAGTTGTAGCTGTGGCTGAAGAAATTAATAATGTGCTGGCCACAAAACATTTGGAAGAGGCAAAAGTAACATCTGATACTGGCGAAATTACACCTTTCCCTCATTTAATTTACTGCATTTATAAATAAAAGTTGCATTTTTAAACCAAGCTTTGATAATTTACACCAAAAAATACATCTTCGAAATGCATATCACTTAGCAACTAATACAGCGATATGTTGGTAAAACACAACCAGCTGATGATTTTAAGAACGTTAGCAGCACCAGAATGGAATGGCGCCTGATTGGTATGTTCATAAATTATAATACGATAACACTAATTATTATTCTTAATACAACTGTATTATGTGACTTTTGCAAATGGATATCCATCAGTGTAACAAGCTAACCAAGGCACACAAAACACACATGGAGGTTTATAGAAACAGAAGCAGTAGATTTTTAGGTTTTTGCTGAAAACGGAAGCCAGAAAACTTAGAAGTGCCAAAAAACACTGAAAGGTGCCAGATCAGAATTTTATAGTCCGCTTGTAAAGTGGTTTAAGTTCTGACGTAGCGAAGGTGTAAGCATTTCCAGGGAGGTGCTTATGGAGCAAGCCAGAATTTTCATAAGGAACTAAACCTAATGAATGACTGTGATTATTCATAAGCTTCATTCTACTTTTGAGAACACAGCAATATGTACGTGGGAGCTGGCAAGACTTTGTTCATATATAGGTTTTTTTGGGGAGATTGTCATCCAGAATTTTCTGCGGTCCAGCAGTGGCCTTGTCCTTAGGGTGCCAGTTTTAAGGGGTCGTGCTGTACCAGCTACAGGTTACCCTACATTACAGCTGAAAGTTCTGCTGGTAACAGCAATTAATATTTGAGATATATTTAATCTCAGATCATTACCTTACTTCCCAACCAATTTTACAAATTAGTAAAATACAACAAATTATACCAAAATAATAAAATGAATTCTATAATAAAACACTTAATTAAGTAATAATTATAATTTCATTCAAGTCTATCACTTATCAAAAAAATGAGACTTGACTCAAATGCACGGAATGCATTTGTCATTAGCTAAAGTGATGTTAATTAGCTAGTGTAGTCCACCAGATCACCGATGGCAAGTAAACCTGTCACTGCATCAAGTTTAAAAGATACTCATCACAGAAATCCACACCAAATACAGAGCACCCTAAGGATATTATTTGCATAACACATGTACAGATAGAACAAAGTCGAATCAAGTTATAATACCCTGTTTAACTGTGACTTCTATCACAACAAATTATAAGGGAACTTTTAAGTGTTTCAAACAACGGTGGAAATAACTGATTTCTGTATCCTAGCATCAGAAGGTTATGAAATGCTATTTCTTGGCTGCTGCAGCCTGGGCTGCCTTTTTGGCTTTTACCATTTCAACCAGCTCCTGAAATAAACAGAAGTAAACAATTAAGCAATTAATTTTACAACTACTGTAATACCCAAAATATTTCATCATTCAAAACTCTAGTATACTCTGATAGGTTCAAAAGCACAAAATTTCTAAATATTAAATTTAATTTTTTTTCCCTAAACATATATCTTTAAATAAACAAGACACCCATTTAATTTTATTTCAAGCTTTAAAATGATATAAAACGGAGACTGGAATTTGTTTCCACTTTCTGTAAAATATGAATCTGTTACCAAGAGGTCAGTTATCAGCTACTGCTTCTAGCTTTCTCATAGTAAATCTAGTATCCAGTCTATGATGGTTTGTTAGCAGTACTAATATGGAACTTACAACTTGAAAAAAAGTAGGGAATTACCACTTACATGGCACACTTATTCCTAATTTCTACCCAGTTTCCTCACTTTACTGTCTAGACTTTCAAATACAGAATATGATATGTAAATCAAACATTCTTCACACTTTTCAAGGTATAAGTCATCAGCAGTCCCCAATGCAAGCTCCATTGTAATTGTCCAATCTTTAATTCAGTGACATTTAGAAACTCCAATTCAGACAATTTTCAATGCATGGCACCATATTGCTCCAGTGTCCCAGGAACTTGAAGACACCACTAACAAAGGTCAATATAATTTCTTAAAACAATATAATTAGGAATTCCGCACAGCAGCTTTCATCCTGTACCATTTCTACTTCACTCTAAAATGAAGCTATTGCTCAAAATGTTCATTACAAAATGTAAATAGATGAACAACAGATTTTTATAAATTCAGAGAATAAAATGGCCATACTTACTTTGTATCGCCTCATGCAATCCTTTTTCGTACGATTTGGAACACATTCAGCAATCCTTTCCCACCGATCAGGCGTTGATACAGGGAACGTTTTCAAAGCTTGTTCTAAGAGGCGTTGTTCTTCAGCTCCCCATGCCATTGTATTCATTCCCAACATTTCCTGAGGCGCTGAAAGTAATGAAATTATTTCTTAAAGTTACTCATATTACATATTCATATTCTGTAATGTCTTAAATAGAAAACTGAATAAATCTTCATATAAAACCCTTTATATCATTAATTAATCACAGTAAAATAATACAGTTAAAACAGATATACCAAGGGCATAAAAAATATCTTTTAAAAAAATATTTCATATCATTAGTATTCCTGGTGCAAACAGCTGAATGGTTAACTCATGACACTTTCTTCAATAAAGGGCTATAGGTCATGGAATTTTACCTATAAAGCAAAATAAAACAAAAAACCATTTTAGGAAATAGAATTAAAATTAATTTTCTAAACAGCTGTTGACTCATAAGCTCCCTTGGATCACATTTTCTTTAGATATTCAACTGTATCTGCCACACAACCCACATTATGAAAGACTGGATAGAAATATAGGAAATCATTGGTTAACAGACACACAGCAATGAAGGAATAGTGCAAGGAAAAAATCAAGAGAAACAAAGAGGAAAAGAAGGAAGACTTTCCAGGCGAAAAGAAAAGAAGAAACATTAAGGTACATTTTATGACTGTACTTACTGTCAAATCTTTGTGATGCAGTAGAATCGCTAATCTGAGATTTTCCTTGGGCCTTCTCTACACTTTGATACGCATTCTTATTGGCTGCTTCTTTCATGTGTTGGTCTGAATGCTGTAACTCTTTAGCTTTGGCCAAAACCTCTTTAGCAACTCTTGAAATATTTGTTGCAGTGTGTTGATTGATATATTCAGCAACAACCTCCCACCTTTAAATAAAAATGTACAAAGAAATACAGTTTAGTTATTAACAATATGTACATAAATTGTTTTAATAATCTTTTTAAGCTCAACAGTTCAATATACCAGTAAAGATCTAATTTTTCTTTGATTTTGCTGAAAAGCAGATGTTCAAAATAAAAAAATGATTGAACTTAACTAGGCAAATACTGTAATGATGTTTATTACCTGTAGGAAGACTGAGCCATTGCATTACATTACTGTCATGTATTTGCACTACTTTTGAAACGTATCTAATCAATGTTTACACTTAAATCATCAAACAGGTTCTTATGGCCACCTTTTCCTTTCCGAGATCAGATGTGAAATATGATTTTTCCACTCTGTTCTGCGTATTTTCTGCCTAACTGTCCTTGTATGTTTAACCCTAGTACTCTAGCAAATAGTTATTTCAATTGCAGGAGACAATTATAAACACAAAAGCTTTTGGAGGTAAAAATTTTATAATTAAGAATGTTTGCTTGGATCCTATGGTACTAATGGGAAATACACTTCAGCTGACCAAATCACTTAGCCTCGCACAATGCCTATCATTTTAGCCATTCCAACAGATGGAATATGTAAATTACTTAAATCTTCAAAAGGCTCCTAAAAATATCTTCCTCCCTTCAAGGTTTTATTTTTGTCTACAGATGAACAGATCAAAGCATTTTTTTATTTCCACAGGCACCTAAACCTTGTGTGCAAATTACATGTAACCTGTTTCTAAGAAGGATGATCATATTAAACCTTCCAACTACTGTCTAAGTGTTCGTAGTTTAACCAACGCTATCCTTTGAAGCTAGTCAATATTCACCTTTTCAAACACTCAGCTCCCAAAGCCTTTTTCCTTGTCATCAGGATGGTTATGTTAAACAAACTCAACTGGTGATTTCCCCACTCACCTAACCAATATGAGGTAATTTTTTCTCAGTAACCTTGAAGGATCTTAAGTTAATGACCACAGCTTTTAAGTCTGGTACACTGCAGTGTCACACAAACTCACTGCTTATGATGTTTATTCTACCCCTCTGTAAACTAATATAAAGTTTCTTTGTAGATGATGGTGTTAATCTAGTTCTTTCCTTATTCCTACTGATGTCCTTTTGGGATTTATTTTCTTTAACCTTCTCCTCTCAAAAATAATCTCAATTAAATCCTCATGCCCCACCCTTGCCAAGAGAAACAATTCTCTTCCTAAAAAACCCATCCTTTCCTTCTGTGAGTCAATCAGCATGGTCTGTCTTTCTTTCTTTCTTTCTTTCTATTTCAATAACATGGAATATTCAGACTTCCACTATTTTTTAATATTTAAACAGGTATCTTAAGATGAGTCAAAAGTCACTTGGCATAGACCTTTCTTGCATTCAGTCTTTTACTTGGACAGATAAGGCATTTTGTCTCACCATAATTTTTTTTTCTATTAACATTGGTCTGAAACTGATCTCAATAAAAATTTCATAAAATTTACAAACCTTTTAGTTGTTCCAGCTGGGAAGAGATTCACAGCCTTGATAAGAAGCTGCAAATCCTCTTGGTTCCAAGGTTTACTGGAAGAACCATCACCCCCTGAACCACCTCCACCTTTATTTGCAGCTGCAGCTCCTTGTTCTCTTTCTCGTTTAATACGATTCTTGACTTCATCTATCTGGTAAAACAATAATGCAAGCTTATAAGTTAAAACAATTTTTAAACAAAGCTACTCTAAATTAAATAATAATACAGTAAAGGTACCTATATTTTACAAGTATCCCAATACCAGTGGTAATACATTACAGTAAATTCAAAAACTGATCATGAATTACATATATTTTCAAAGTATTTTACCATGTTTATCATAAACTCTAGAACAGCAGTCTTACTTGATATGCAACAATAATAACTATATAACATCTTAACAGTTTCGAAGGTTACTGATAATATAAGACCAAACTTGCAACAACGAATATTTTTGTATCACAAAAGGATGGTCATGCACTCTAACAATAAAATAAAACTTAAAGCACTTAGCACAAGTATATTTACAAAGTATATAGTAAATGACACTGATCACTTGACACAGAAGGATTTGACAGAGGCAATAATAACCATCCTTTATCATTAACATTTATGTTTTACATCAGGTTTTCCTGTTAGGGAAGTTAATTTCCAGTTTCATATCTAGCACACTTTCTACCTCAATCCCCACCTATTCCAAGTTTCCAGCCAGGCCTTAATTAAAGATTTTTTTCTGGGGCTCCCAACTAGCTGGCATTTTATCACTTCCATATGTCACCTATCTTACTGATTGCTCCTCACCCCTATCTTATCATGTGACAAATGTCAGTGCACCTCACATGGTGCACCACTGGCATACAGCCCTTTGCTACTTCCACATTTTAACATTTTACTTTACCTCCGTTCCTGTTTCCCTTCTTCCATTTTGCTAACCAACACCTTTAACTTTTACTTCTTAGGGCAACAGTGGGTTCATCTCAGTTTCACCTCGAGTTGATATATACTGTACTAACTATGATGAGCTCTGTATAAAAGTCTTGGAAGGTACAGTATATATACTCTACCAGTCCACTACAACACATTTGCCAAATTTATAGTAAAAAATCAGTTCAGGTATGTAAACATATGTAAAACTTACAGTACCAAGGTTCCTGAGCTATCACTAAATAAATTTGGCAGCAAAGATAAAAACAAATAATCTAATTTACTGATGATTTTTCTTTGTAAATTCATTTCCTATAATCAAATACCAGCATTTAATGTATATGATGATGAATGACAAAATAAAATTTGTGAGAATGAAAAGGAGCTGGTTACTGAAGAGTAGAAGACAGGTCTAACTGAACCCACACAAGCCACTGTACAACAAGTCATGAACTTTCATTTTAAAAGCATAACAGGTTAACTAAATCAAACAGCCAAGCAAGACTTACATTTCGAGATCATTCTCAAGAGTTAACACTTACCCCTTTCATTAAAACATCCTTTCCTTTAACCTTGTCTTTTCCTGCTGATGACAATTCTTTGTTGAGTTCCTCGATTCTTGTGAGTTCCAAAGCTTCACATAATAGCTCCACATCTGTCATCAACTGCACTTTCTCATCTTCGTCAGTCGTGTAATAATTATGATCCTTACACATGGTACGAAGATTCTGTATAAAGAAGTTACATTAGCATATTCAAGTGACCAATATAATCTATTATTTTCATATTTCAGCAAATGTTCCTCCTACTAATTCAACATTCATAGAATAGCTTAACATGATATTTGTGGCATATACTGTAGTTGACAAATCAACAGGATTTCGTACATAAATACCATATTGGCCAGCATATAAAACGCATCCAAATTTTGCAAGCACATTCTGGAAAAATACACATACCCATCTTCTCCCTAACCTTCAGTCTTTCCCACTAAAGTTATTCTGAAGCTCTTACCTACTGGTATTCAAGTATTACAGTGAAGAAGAAAAAACATTATTTCTTCTTCTGTATTATCAAGATATCAAGGACTCTGTCCTTTGCAAAATATGCATTTTTCTGAAGCATAGCTATAGCCTTTGCCTAAAAGGGTGACTACCATAAACCAAGCCTATCATATTTTGTCTTCTTCTATCTCTCTCCTTGCCACATGTTTATTAGTGATACTGTAATCTAAACCTACCCAAGACATATGCATTGCTGTTATTCATGTTTTATGACATTAAAAAAATCACTGTGGTACCAAAACACTTCATAGTTATTTTTAAGTGGTATGCTTCACAAAAACTTAACCACAGTACATGATTAAAAATCTGTTAAGAAGTTGACAACTAACAAAACGCAATGTTCAATAGACACAATCACCAATGCATGACGACTGAGTTTTACAAATGATGAAGTTAAGTTAATATTTACCAACATCTGGGAGAAATGAATGTAATACAACGTTTAGGAAAATCATACTGACACATGCACAGTGACTACTATTTAAACTGTTGGTGCAAGGTGACTACTATGTTATTTACAAAAGCACCTTATGATTAGAAATTTGTACATAAAGACAACTGGTATTTATTGAGACTCTGGATAATAGTGACAACTGAAAATTTGGTAGTTAATTGATAACAAAAACTGATAGAATGTTTTATTCCAGTAATATCTTTCATATTCAACTGTATTTCTTGTTTGTATATAAATTTCATTTCTTGTTTGTATGTAAATTTTATATCTGTAAAACAGTTCCAAATTGAAATGTAGTAGTACATTTGGTAGCACAGCTCTTATATCAGATGTCTAATTTTTTTATAAGAGACTGCAGTAGTTATGTGTAAATATGAGAGTAGGATTTATTACTAGTCACTGAAATTAGGTTCTCATAGCTCATAGGTTAAACTTGCAACATTTGACTTTCATCTTAACAATTCACCATGAATTTCCATGACCTTTTTCATATATACTGGCAATTATTATTATTATTAATAAGATAGTTTACCCAGACCACTGAGCTGACTATCAGCTCTCATAGGGCTGGCCTGAAGGATTAGGATGAAATACCAGGTCTAGGCCATAGGCCTAGAACTAGGACCAAATAGGTCATTTGAATGAGTGAAAATGAAGTTTAAAAGAAAAAACTGTATAATGAACATGGTTTTACACTGAAACACACGTATATGATAAATACAATTGCTCATTTCCTACATGCAAAAATAATAAAAAAAAGTAAAAAATTAAAGATTAAAAAAAAAAAAAAAATAAAAAAAATAAAATTAAAATTCAGAATAAATTACATCATTTTTTTTATTCATTAAACGCCATATGGGGTTCTGTGTTTTCATTATTTACTTCATGAATGTTAAAATTGGGATGACTGAAAATGTAAAAGATTCTGACAAAATTTCCCCCACTGATTTATTTCCAAAGGTTGATACTTGCTGTTGATTATATTTTGGACAGTCACACAACACATGTTTGACTGTTATCAACACTTTGCATTCTGGTCATTTGGGAGGAGGAGGGCCATGTGGACTGTTCATCAAGCATCCATGTGTCAAACAAGTATGGCCTATTCGCACAGGCGTCAGAATTACTTGTGTGCGTCTCTCTCTGACATCATGAGCTCCATTTTCCAACACTGGATTTTATCTGTTTCAATTTATTATTTAAAGGTTCCTTGTTCCATATATTTTGCCATTTATTTATGCAATCACTAATTGGGATTTCTGCATCTGCTCTTGCTATGTGGACTGCTTCTTTAGCTGCTTTATCAGCCTCTTCATTTCCTTTAATCCCTACATGCAAATATGGTAATTTAGGACAATACTGGATTCTATAGTTTCTTCATTAAAAGAACTGCCTCTGGTAGATCTTCATTAAAAGAACTGCCTCTGGTAGATTTTCAAGTGGCATTAGTTAGATTAGCAATCGTTACTTTTATTAACACTTCTTTTCTAACAATATTCTGAGCAAAAGATAAATTATAAACACTGGACAAGATAGGAGTCTTTCTTTGCTGCAACAGATCTTGCTGAGGAGTACAACCTCAAATGTTGATAAGATGAAATCCAGCACATGGCCCTTCCACCTATACCAGGTATTACAGCTTATGTGAATATAAGCTTATTTATTGTATGGGCACAAACAGTTTGACATAAATGATTGGTGTTAATGATGCCATACAAATCTAATTCTCCTGTGAATGTTATTAGAAAAACTGCAAAATGTAAAACTGTTCTATGCCTACTTTTCTCTCTTTCTTGAAAGCCTTTTTAAGTGCTTCTCTCTCCTTTTTCTCAGCATCTTGCTTTGCTTTCAGTTCTGCTTCTTCGGCTTCTCTCTTCTTTCTTTCTGCTTCCTCTGCTTCTCTACGTATCTGAAATTGCACAAATATATAATTACATATGATCAAACTTTTTAACATATGAAACAATGGCAAACACATATGTTTGGTCAGTTCTGTTGAATGGACACAAATGGCAGAGGATTAGTAAGATGATATGTAATTGGTATGTCACTGACAGTGAGTTACAAATGAGAGAATTTTAGGAGTGGGCGGAGAGACAGATATTTTGAAAATGCTAGAGGTATCTTCAAGTGCTAGGATGGAAGCATCTGAAAAGCTTATGTCTGGTAAGAAGGTGGGCACAAGGGAGAAACTTGGATAGAACTCATGCATCTGGAAAGGATCAGAAAATATCAGAAGCAATGACTGCCAATGTCTTGGAAGATATGGCATATTGAAAAGAAGATTAGTGTAACTTAAGCACCAATTGGATAAGTTTGTAGATGAAAAAATACCAGTTTATAAACCTAACATTTGATTTTTCAGTTACTACTTCAACTCTCTACCAGATGACATGGATGGAAGGATGGTCCCATCAATATAACAGATTAACCCATTCTTTAAAGGGTCCAACAGGATGGAAGAATAGTTTGCTAGCCAGAACATTTGGTACTTATAAGAGCTATTTAACAACTGCAAAAGACATTTATTTCAAGACCAACTAACAATGACTGTAATTAAATTATACCTCAAAATTTTTAAGCACATTTTTGCTAATCTTCACACTACTTTTAAAGTTTCTAAAAACTCCCAGTCAGTGAAAAAGATAAAGCACGTCTTCTAAATGAGCAGTTTTAGTACATTTTAAAAATACAGTATAGTTATATTATTGCATTGCACTGTAGTCCAACATCATGGTGACTATATCCACAATAATAGCAATTTTCAAGAAAAACTTGATGCATATAGCCTTTCATTTCTGAAAAAATATCTATAAATAAGAGATTTTCAACATAAATAATTTCACTCAATGATGGTTAACTTTTACCTACATCTGCTGTACATAAAACTAAAATTCAACAGATTTCTGACTTACTCTTTCCTCTTCTTCCTGTTTCTGTCTCTGGGCATCTGCCTTTGCCTTTTTCTGTGCTAATCTTCTTTCTCTCTCTTCTTCCTTAAACCTGTTGAAATGTGAACAATAATTTTAGACAAGGTACAACAATCACAAATCCAGTACTGTGCTACATTAAAATAAAACTTGTTCTTCATTACAGAAAATAACCAGCAAAACTACAACTAACTCAAGGAAACCTAATGAGATTCATAACTGTCTTCAGCACAAAGTCAATTTCAGACAATAAATACTATATACTTTAAATGATTTCATTATCTTTTGTGAGCAAAATGACAATCTCATAACTGAGATCTATTGCCCCAAAAATGGTAGTTTTACATGAAAACAATTGCTAAAATATATTTTTTCTACAGATGAACAAACTTACAAAACTTGGCAATTCTCAATGTCATCAAAGATAATTTGGGGTGCATAACATGTGCTAATCTAGTGTTCAGTGCCATTTAATTCCTCTCTACCGTCTTAAAAACCTAGATTTCTTAGTGCTTTGGGTCAGTTTAATAACTGGCTTTTTGTACAACACTTGTCCAACTGATTCACTTCTAGTTGATGCAAAACACCAAGATATCAAGTATCCTCTATGTTTCATAAATCTTCAGCAAAAACAAGAATTAATTTTCTCCTAGTGTTTCTGATACCCTTGGCACCTATTCATTTAAAGGACAGGCTTCATGGAGTCCCTTTGGTTGGGTTACACTTTCCCATTACTTCTATTTTTGCACTTTGGAGCCATATTCACCAATTTTCACTGAATGTAAAAAGAAAATTGGAAAAAATGGGGATATGAGCAACTGCTGATACATCTGTTTACAGCTGATACTCATGACAGACTGCTCTACATAAATATGAGTGGAATGAATTAAGATGTCTCAGATGACACACATAATATAAAATCAAATAATGCAGATTAACCTGAATTTTTCTAACTTAAATGTTTAATATTCTCAATACATACACACTGACTTGGCATATTATGCTGGACTACTGTTTATGTGAAATTCATTAATCACAATTAGATTCATTCCATGTGGAATAAACCCAGATCACAAGCTTGAAGAGTTGAAAGAAGAAAGGTGCCTTTACAGAAGCCCAGCAAAATGTCCACTGTCTGCCACCAACACCTCTTACTTCTGTTAGACTCTGACTGCATCAGACATATGTGGGGATTCTTATACTTAATACTAAGTTCTTTCCCTATTATTGTACTACTCCATCCTTTTCTTTCTAATGTGCTTTTATCATATTCTTTACTGATATTTGTGTATATCTTCAACTGCTTTAGCAGTTTTGTAAGGATTTGGTAAATCTTTCCTTTTCAAACCATTTGCTTCAGTTAGCACCTTCTTTTGGTATTAATAAGCTCCTCTTACTTTTGTTTTGTACCCAACCTTCCTCCCTGGTTTAGCCCTTAACGAAAATTTTCTTTACTTCTCCTATATTCAGTAGTGTCTAATATCCCCAGTTCATGTGGTATTAAGCTTAACACCTGGCACTTTTATATATATGATACCAAATCATACCTGAGATTTTCAACAAAAATTTTTTTTATGAATTCACAGTGAATTCTAAAATTATTATATATATTAATAGTGAGCTGATCCCCTCCCTTAACAATAAGCTTGGAATTGATGTGAATATTTTTCTTATTTACTTACAAGAAATTATTCCTTTCAGGTGTTTACAGTAATTTTTGTTTGTTGTTCTGGTCACAGCAATAGTTGCCTTGTGTTTAATTTCTGTCTTTATATCAATTTTCTTTGATGTCTTTTACTATGCTACTGTTACATTTCCTCTGATTATGCTGATTTTCTTGTTTCCCTTGGGGATGCAGGTACTTTGTAGTGGTCCTTGTGTTAGTTTCATTCATGCAGTTTGTCTTGTGCCATGCACAGTCCTTGAGGACTCAGGTCGTCAGAACCTTCCTTCGAGGGACATTCTTCACATACAACTGACTTCTCTAGAGGGAATATCAGTTCTCTCTTACTCTTCTCTTTTAACAGGTCTTCAACCTGCCTCTATCTTCAGGCTTCCTCCTGAAAGGAACAGGCTCCTCTGCTTTGACTCCAGCACTTGCACAGACTCACATGAGCCATAAGTTGCTTCTTGACTGTGGTCCTCATAGTCTTACTTGTCTCTTTTTGCACAACTACAGAACACAATCTTCACCAAGGCTGTGTTGGTGCTTGCCCTCACACCTTCCAAGTGCTTTGATGGACTTCATATCTCTTCTGATAATCTCTCTGTTTCACCAGGAGTTCTCTGATATCCTTAGAGCAAGCATTTGAACTTGGGAGATTTCTTTCACATGTATATAACTATCCTTGTGGCACAGTAACTGTGGACACTTCACGTCAAGTCTGATCATTGCAGGTCAACATACTGTACTTATCTATTATCTTACTCTTCATGACCTCATTCCTGTTGCACCATGGACTTGTGCTTTTCTAGAAGTACCTGCCTTTATCCCTCAGGTTGTACAGTACTATCCATAGATATGACTTCCACTGCATTCCATTGCATAAGGAGACTACCTGGATTTCAAAAGTCTTCGCTGGCTCCGCTGTCCACATGAAATGGACTTCTTGCTCTGGGTCTTCTGTTTTCTTCAGAGGCTCTTCTGCTGTATCCTCACCCCTAAATTATAATTCAGGCTAATCATGATTGATGGGTTTGTGTAACAAACAACGTTTTCAAAATAATACAAGATCTTATACTGTACAAACTAATTAGGCTAATCATAATCTTCAGCACTCTCCTCCCTTCCCCTTACTCTTCCAGATGAGGTTTGGCAGAGAAGAATGTGCAACATTGGTGGGAAATAGTGGACTGCAGGCTGATCAGTCCACTTTTAACTCTTCAGTTCAGTGCAGCTGGGTCCAATTTACATGGAACAAGGCTGATTATGATTAATGGATACAGTATCTAATAATACCTCTTGTTACTGAAACAACTGCTCAGATCAAAACAATCCCTGATCAGAATAATATGAGTATCAAAGAGATTACTTGTGCAATCAGTTATCTTTTGGAAAATATCAGTGACAAAATTTCAAAAACATTTTTGATGGTCAAAACACTGACACACAGCTATCTTACTTTGCAATTCTTGGGTCACAAGCATATGCATTATCGACTAATCTCCGAAGTCGTGACATTTCTTCTTTCCGACGTCGGGCCCTTTCTGCTTTGTTCTGTTTTTCTATCCAACGGCGTTCTTCTCGACTATAATAAAAAAACATTGTAAGAAACAAATATAAAAACCTTTTAAAACTTCATAAATGGCATAACTCCAACATCAAACCAAACACCTAAAGAGAAACTAAAATTTATTGTGCATGGAATCACCATGATGCCTTATTAGTAAATGCATGTGCTCTCGTACCATACGAAAACAACAGCAACTGAAGGCTCACTTTTTCTTACTCAGTTCACAAGGATGTACATCAGTAAATTTCTTCCGGTCAAAAATTACTTTTGCTATTTACGTGCAGTTCTAAACATTTTCATAATTCAAAACTGTCCAAACTGCTCTTCTTGCAATGAGAAAATGTATTTTAAGTTTTACTCATCCTATTTGGCAACAATGATCCCCCTAAGCAAAGTTTTTATAACATTAATTCTTATCAGAAAGCATCAGTTATGACCATTCTATAGCCCACTACAAATCTCACACCTACAGTCTTTACTTCACAAAGTAAGAGCTACTCTCATATCATTACCATCACCTGAACCCTCATGGAGCCATGATCTTACCAAACCCTCAGTAATGAAGACTGAACATGCAATTGCAAGATACAAACAGGGTTAGAGGGTAGGCACTACAAATAGCATGGATACATTTGAATGAAAGAAAAAAAAAAAAAAATTTTATAACAACCCCATCCATCACATCATACCCGAATTGTTATTTTGGTGGAGGTCAAGTTAATATGGCATGTTAAGGTTTATTTAAAGAGTTGATGAACCAATTACAGTGCAACAATGCACTCAAACTTGATTTAGTCTCATGAAGAATTATACAGAAACAAGCTAACTAAAAACTGAGATGTAAGAGAAAAAACTTTGTATGACTATTTCTCTGACTGGAAAAATTTATGGGTACAAAGGTGTTAAAGAAAACAGCTTCAGTGTCTTCCTCCTATGGTTAATGTTAAGTGTAATATCAATAGAGATACAATAAAGTTGACTACCATTTCCTTTCTTTCTTTAAATATTCAGCCGAAAACCCTTACAGACAGTGTCAACAGACTATAAACCCAAGAGGGTTCCAAAGAGATATCAACCTGCAGAGAGACAAGTTATATGAAAAGGTGATAAACAAATAAATATGAGGGAATAGAAAATAAACCCGATACACCTGAATTCAGGAGACATTAGCAGAAAGCAGGAATGAATTTGCTCCTTGCTTAAATATTTAGAGATCACAAGATCCCACAATTGCACTAGGCAAACTATTCCGCATTTTAGTTGTAGCCAAGATAAACACCTAGAAAATGATGTGCTGTTTGCTGAAGCACCCTATTTAATGTTGTGAACAAAAATACCTAGGATGGGTAAAGAAGAGTGAATAGAATGTCTGTTGTTCTTCAATAAACATAGTGAACTCACTTTACACTTATGCCACGTCAACATTAAAAGTTAATGAAATAAACCTGACTGATCACATAACTATCCAAGGGTTTGCGATGAGAGTCAGCTCCAGAAGACCACACTGGAGAAGTGCTCCAAACAAGGAAAAAGAAGAGTTAAAACATTTAGATATCATAGCTTCACCACAAAGCACCTGACATCTGAAAACATTTCAGCTAGATAACAACCTTTTGAAACCAAGGAAGCAATATTACATATATGCTTTCTCAAAAGCCAATTTCTTATCCAAAGTTACACATAAAATCTTAAGAGAGTCACTGACATTCAAAACCATATTATTTAAATGTAAATCCAAAGGCAAAGTGTCCAGAATTGGTTATAACACTTGCATCATCAGCATATGTAACCAGTTTGTTCTCTACACCTTGCCACATGTCACTAGTATAGGCAGTAAATAGCAAAGACCCATTGCTAGAAAGTACAGACAAAAGCAGGATACCAGTTACAAAAAAGAACCAGTACAGATACAAAAAACATGCATTACACAGAAAAAATATTCAAGAAAATTCAGAACCAGATATTGAAAACAATACTGGGACCCTTCAATAGAGCTGCAGTCACCTTGGCAGGTCCAATTATGAGGTGGTTCATGGATTGATAACTGAGGGTCTGGGTGGTGTTAGGGTCATAAGATCTTATGTTCTTCTTTTGAGAACAAAGGACTGTGAGTCTGGAGATAGTCCTAGACTGTGATGTGGGCATAATGTGATTGCTCAAGTTGTTATGAACAGCTACACAGACAAGAGAGCTGTAATCCTACACAAGACAGCAAGTTATCTAGGATGCCTGGTTGTTTTCCATAAAACAAGTTGATTAAAAATCTTTAAATCTTCATAAAATATTTCTTCAATCTGCCCTCTTCCTGCCAGGCCTTAGGAAATCATATCCTTCATCTTGTCTTCCATTCTTTATATTATCCCTATGATCATCTCTAGGCCCGAGCTCGAGTCTCCGGCTGGCCAATGAAGAATTAGAGGAATTTGTTTCTGGTGACAGAAATTCATTTCTCGCTATAATGTGGTTCAGATTCCACAATAAGCTGTAGGTCCCATTGCTAGGTAACCAATTGGTGCTTAGCCATGTAAAATAAGTCTAATCCTTTAGGCCAGCCCTAGGAGAGCTGTTAATCAGCTCAGTGGTCTGGTTAAACTAAGGTATACTCAACTTTTCTGACTGATTGGTACTCAAGTTTCTCATCGTATAAACCTGCACCCACGTAAATTAATTCCCTGACTTCTCTTATCACTTCATCCATAAAATATCAAACAGCTATGGAGACATAACACAACTGCTGAAGATTCACAATTATAATGAATCAGTCATTCACCTATAAACCCAAACTTTAAATACAAGATAAGAACAGTTAATGGCTAATTATAAATAACCTTTTACTGTGCATATTCCAAACCTTCCATACAAAATCAATCATGTTTTCTTTACGTCTCACAACAAAATCAATCATGTTTTCTTTAGATCTCACATAGATTTCCCAAATGAGGAAGAACACTAACACACACTATGAATGAAGTTCAGTACTTACTCTTGTCCTTTTTCCTTTTCCTCTTCGTCCAAGTAAGAGAATTCTCGCCAGGACTCAAAATCATACCAAAACGAGTAAAACCTATCAACCTGGAATAAAAATTGAGTATTAAAATTTTTCAGCATCTGGAAGAACATTATCATATTTCCCCAATACCTGCTTTTTACTTTATAAAATTATATAAACTATTTCTCATCCTACTCACTTTGTCTACTATTTTGACTTCAATTTCATCATTCATCAGAATGCACATTTTGTAAGAATGTTTAATTTGAAGAATGTCTGACAAAATTATTTTAATATACTACTAATAAAAATGTACATTATTAAAATTTCAACTTATTTTAAAGGTTTTCCATACTGTACAGAAAGTACAGTAGTTGTAAAACTTAGTTACATCAAGAAGCAATTTCTGAAATTTTGAGTAACTTTTTTACTAACCTACTTGGAATAAATGATTACAAACCTCAATACAGAGCTCTTATTAAAAAATGTAATGTTTCCAAGCAAAACCTATCAATCATACATATGACTACATTCGTGGTCTCCAGTGTCTAGAGATTGAAGTATGGTGGTTTCATGGTTTATATGCACCTAGATCCTTCAGTACTTATCAATTGCCTTGCTCACTCTGCATGTAGTGAAAATAAGGCAGCAATACTTATAAGAGAGAAATCACTATAAGACTGGTGGACTTGTCGGCTTGCATCAGAGCTATGTGGAAGAATGACACCTTGGAGGATGGTGGGGGTCAAACATTGGGTAATGCAGATGACTGGCACTGGTGCCATAGGAACTGCAAAAAAAGTCCCATTTCTCAACTGCCTCACAGCACTTGCAAAGATGAAAATCAAGTTCACTGAACTTTGTCCTTCTCCTATCACTGTCACCTCCATCTGAAGAGGTCATGGACAAAGTGGCAGCTGAACGAGAACACCAGTTTGTGAGCAGTGAGGGATTCATCAAGTAAAGAATGAGCAGTGAGGGATTCAAGTAAAGAGTGAAGGCAAAACAGATAAAACTAGACAGATGAAACTGCATAAAAAACAGTAAAGGGTATGATTAACTTAACTAGACAGAAGTTTCCCATAAAAAAGTAAAGCAGCAAAATATATGTATCATAAAAAAAAATTTTTAATGGTATACTATGGTAAATACACAGAATTTACTACAAGTAACTGGAAGAAAAGAAAAAATAGCAAAATATGGTATAATTAATCTTTGTTAAATTACAGAAAACATTTTTCAAAACAGGGTAAATAAAGTAAGGGAATGCAATCCTGATTAGTCCCTGAAAACTAACTAATTAACACTTTACTAAGTGGTTCACTTACCATGCAAAAAATTATGAACTATACCCAACACACTAAAATAATATGGTAACTGAAACAACACTTGCAAAAAAGCTACTTGGCCAAAAGAACAAAAAAGGTAATTACTGCACTGTACTCTGTTAACAATTATAATCCGTGATATGACACTGATGACTGAAGTACATAATACAGTATATAATTTGCTTAAAAATGACATAGGGCTTAAAGCAAAAGAAACCAGCTGAAATAAATAACTAAAAGAAGGCTTTGGAAAATAGCATTAAAAAGCAAAGGAAAAGGAACACTCAAGAAATATCACAGAACTATTACAGCACTAAAAGGCCAGAACTGGTTTCTTCCACTGTCAAACAGATGGGATACTGATGATTCTAAGAACATCACAACTCTGATATTTAGCACTTGCAGATAAATAAGTTGTGATTCGGCAAACACAGAAATGCAAAAATTACCCCATCCACAGATAAGGTAGATTTTTACCACTAATACAGAAGAGCCCAGAAAATATAGGGCAAGTAAGGTAACTTCAAGCCAAGCACCAAAAAACAAAGCAAATAAACACTGCAGCACATAAAAAATATAAGATTACTATAACATGGAAGAAACCCAGCAATGAAATACTAAATGCATGCAGACCTAGATGTAGGACCAAGGAGTGGACTGAAGTTTGCCTTGAGATTTTTACCTTCCCCACTTACTGAAGCTTGTCAGCTCTATAACTAAATGATATATGAGGAAAAAACTACATAAAAAATTGAGACACTAATGGCCAACAGATAAAAGACCATGTTTAATGCTAACAAGAACTCACTCCTGAACTACAAGTAAAACTTGTTTGCCAGTTAGAGGCTAAAGTTCACCTCTAAACCTTTATCAAAGCAAAATAAAAGATGGAAAAGTTATGAGATTACATACATAACACAGGATTCCTAGGCTAGAATGAAACAAGTACGTGTATAAGAAATGGCTAAATTCTCAGGTTGACCAGAGTTAACATCAGATAGCTGCACCTTGTGAAGTTCACATCTCAAAGACAATCCTGGTAACAACAGAATTCTCCTGATAAAAGAATTCTCTTTTTATCACTTACTGACTGCACTGAAGAAAAAAAGTGGCTGAAATAAACGATCATTATGAAATAATAAACAATTAAATATTATCAGGTGCTAGAATACCAATCCTCTGTGAACACACAGAGTACAAGACAAAGGCTGTTTACAATGTTGCAGCCTCTAGGGGAAAAAAAGATAATGTACTAGTTGAGATGCAACTGAAAATCCAAAGGATACGTATGCGTGGAGCAACTACCTTCCTCTGTATGATAGGGCTGAACCTGGGAACATGCAGGACATGGTATACAGTAGACAATACCTGTATATAATTACTGGAGTTGTGACGAAACATACACTTTATGCCAGTGCTATTGTATCTTAGCAATTACGCCACTTTAATGTTTTCTTTTCAGCGTTTCAAAACTACAACACCAACTAGACAATACCGTACTGTTTTCTCTTTTCCACCTTTTTAACACTACAGCGATAAACCCTACATCTCAATGTTCCCTTGTCCTCACTATTACTGTATAACACAAAAATACTTCATGATTTTAACTGTAATTATGTCTTCTATTCTTCTACCGATATTCAATAAATACCTTACCTTTTGTCTACTATCATCTGGTTTACCAACACCAGGGACATGTTTTCTGATCGACCATCTGGCATTTCGCTCAAACATTGGTGTAAACACCTGTAGAATATAAAAAATAAGGAATGATGTTTAAATTTTTAATTTCTCTGCATATTAGTTACATTATTGTTGTCATTAATTTTAGACATGTCACCCATTGCCAGCTTTATGCAGTAATAATGTTCCCAATCTATATTGCATGTTTGACCATTGCACTCAAACAGAATGAATGTGAGGTTTTCACTAAGTCATTCCATCTTTTTAAGTTATTTTACTGCAGTCACTTGATCCTTTAATCTTTTCAAGAGATTTTATTTATTACATTAACTCTGACACTTCATTGCAGTCATAAGTCATAACAAACTTACAAAAAATATGAAAGAAATCATAGGAAATTGGTATTTTCAGATATAAATAAAGATAATACATTTTCCATGACATGAAAAACTGGTTTACAGACTGCATTCATATTGACTGAGCACATACTGAAGTTCCATTTTTCAGACTGCATTTATTTTCATTGTACATATACTTAACAACTAAAGGCTACTGCAAAAGAAGATAAATAAATCTTTAGCAAAGGATAAGTCACCCAACAGCTTAAAGCTTGTAAGTGAAGCAAAAAAAAATCAAAATGCCACCCGCATCAACTCAACTGAAAAATTAGGGCCATCAAAATTCAGAAGTTGCATATTACAACTCAGGAAAAACTGACCCTGGCAGTGACTTGAGCTATAGAATGCTGAATAAACCTCTTAGTGTTGCAAAACTGACCCTGGCAGTGACTTGAGCTATAGAATGCTGAATAAACCTCTTAGTGTTGCACAACATAGGTTCTTTTTGCAGCATCCTATTTGGCCCCCGTTGTTTTGCTTTCTGCCTACTATCTTTCATTTATTTCCTTTAGTCTTTTGTCATCTACATTCTTCAATCCCAATCATTTTACAGTGCTTCACCCTTCACATTTCATTCATGAACCTATTCTTTTGGCAAGTTCTCTGAGTACAGAAATGTGATGTGATGCAGTGGTGTCATAAAATCATAGGTACTCTGGAATATATGACATTACCTGCCACTGGAGACTGAAAATCCCAATAAACACACAACTTTAGGTTAATTTCTATTACATGATCATGGAATTCTTCATATTTAAGGAAAGCAATAACGAAAATTATTCAAACTAACATCTGCTTCTCCCTGTTTATTGCTCTAAAGAGACTTCAGCACTCACAGGAAAATGAGATTTTCATCAATAAAACAGGTTTTGACGTAGGAAAAACCTATTTTTGGTAGTCGCTCGTTTTGTCCTCCAGGAGCCTAGATTAGAGTAAGTTACAGCCTGGCTTTAAGGTTACACATTATTGAGTCTACTATATACAACAGTATATAATAGACCAAATAGCCTAGGACTGGATATAAACAACCACCTGGGTTAGACAAAATATAATAGGCTAACTATAAGGTTACATATTATTAAGTTTTCTGTTGTTATGTAGCCTAGCCTATACACTTAAGAGTGATCTATAATAATCTGGATTAGGCAGTACCCCAAACTAGGTTAAGAAAGAACAAATAAGCCTAGTTATTTAGGACCTGGTAGCATGTCTGCAAGGCTACATGCTAGTAGGGTCTTATGTAGCCTATATCCTTGAAGGTGATACAAACCTAGAACAGGCAGTGGCCTAACCAGATTAAGTAGGAACCCCTTTTTAAGGAATAACCTACTATTAGCCTAAAACAGTGATGGCCGAATATCAGATAAAATGGTAGTCTCAGCCACATAAAACAGAAAACCAGATTATAAGAGTATTATTTTCTTTATAGTTTATATTCTCAAGTTTTAAATAAACCTAGAGTAGGTTAAGCAAGAACCTTCTAAGAAATCCTCTATTCTTAGCTTAACGTGGATTATACTAGAAGCATCAACCTAAGCTATATAAAACAATAGCTTGGGTTAGTTAAGCAAATTAGTTCATAGCAGTTAGTCTGAATGGCATGACAATTGGAATTAAAAATTTCACTTGGCCATTGCAAAAGGATTAACAGTGTATAAGTAATACACCCATATACAGATATGAAAACTAACCTAAACCTTACAGGGTTTAAGTTAAAATAGATATTTAATTAAATGTATTACAATGGCACACTGGTAGTAATCAAGTTAACCTGTAATATGGAAACTATATGAGGAACTACAGAAGTATCCCTCACTTCAAAACAATTAATATTGCTTCCACCTTTTGCAGAGATAAAATCCTATGTTCATGGAGTGCTGTACAGTCAAAAGAAACAAAGATTCCTTTATAGTAAGCCAAGACATAAAATGAAAAGAAAAACCTAAAACAGATTGAAGTTATGCCAAATTTAATTTTCAATTATAATATCATTTTAACATTAAACACTACAAAAAACATACTGTACCTTAAAGAAATTAGTTTTATTATTTGCATTTACGGATGGGATATCATCATCAAACTCTGGATCTACAGAATCATAAGAACGACGCTTTACTGGATCTCCTAAAATCTCATAAGCTTTAGTGATGCAGGTAAAATAATCATCATCAACCCTAACTTCCTCACCAGCTCCTCTTCTCTTATCCGGATGATGTCTAAGAACCATCATTCGATCTAAAAAAAAAAAAAATAATATAGAATCAGAATATGACATGGGTTTTGTTTTTTTCTTTACTAACCTCTTTGCATAGAATTCTATTCTGACTATTTTCCAGATTCACATCACCTTACTTATTTCAGAATGTAATTAGAGTGCTTCTTTCAAGAAGGAAGATACTCACTCTCTTTCCTATTCATATTTCCTTTTCTTTACTCACTTAGTATCCATCTTCATAGATTACTACTAATTATATCCCTTCGTGAATGTATCATGATAACCAAATTAGAATGCAGCATTCTGCAAAACTGTTATGAATCCCACAATGCACAAGTTGACTACTAGTTACAAACTTGATGTTGCAATCCATAAACATTATGTATTTGTAAATATAATGGCCGCCAAAATGAGACTGAAAACTTCAGAATTTCACTATATGTTGTGTATGCCAATATATTTAAATAAAGTGCCAATGTTTTTGAACATTAATTTCATAAAAACAATACAAAATACTTTAAAAATATCTTCAGTACAAACCTTGGGACATGAAATGAACAGTACTTTTCTTGGTTTGAAAAATTAATAAGTTTTACCTCAAACCCTTTACTTTTGATTGTTAAATATGGTGCTCATTACCACCCAACTAAATGAATTAGACTTAGAAAAAAATAAACAAGAATATACACCATGTTTCATAGAGCAGAATTATTAGTACTTACCCTAACAGTGAGAAGTGATTTGCCATTGTATCATTATGATCTCATAACAAAATGTGACACAACCCTACAAAACATCTTTCTGTCTGTCTGGTCTGCAGTCTATCTTTCCTCGCTGAATACATATTAATGATACTGACTTTAAGGCCACCATGGATATTTGACACCAAAATCATCATTTATGTAAAGGTATACAAAATTCACCAAATCATTTTCCTGGCCAAAACACACTGTAGGCTAACAACACTTATGTAATCGTATTGAATATTTGTCTCATTTTTTATTACTTATTTTGTGCTGTCTTTTGTTTTACTGTATAGTACTGTGTAAGTATCCAACTTTATTACCATATCCTAATGAACCACATATCAGTTTATGATACTCTAGACACTGACAAACAAGAGACTGCAGTAGTGGTTTTAACATAAGCACATTCAGCATTGATATATTGTTCTGTAAATTTACTTACAGTAGTTAAAAATGTTTAAAATCTAATTTTCATTAATTTTACAACGTCATTAACACTACCATCATAATGGTCATAATACACGACATACTTTGCATTTCTTGTACAGTATTTAGTTTCTTTTTAAACTCTCTTGATAAGTAGCCCCACCATTTATCAGTTGCTATGGGGCTCCGAGCTTATAAATAATGAATGGAAACTACAAAGCTTGCATCAGAACTTATAAGATATTTATCAGCTGACCATTATTTTATGTAATTTCCCAAACTAGGCTAAACTGTAGAGTACTTATAACTTATTTAATTTAAGGGATTTATCTGCAAAATGCATCACTTCTAACACAGCTAGCCTAACAAATATATCCACCATAGTAATAGTCATTAAGCAAAGAATATGAGGTCTGAGTTGCTGTAATGGGAAACTGAATACTAAAAGTTGCCAAGTAAGAATATTCATTACAGTATACAACACTTTAATCTGTACTGTCTACCTTGGTTTAGAAGATACCACTATGGTAGCTTACATTTATATCTGAGGTCTCCTTCACATATTGTAAAATAAAAACTACTGGTAAGTGTTACCTTAAACAGTAATCAATATCAACTGTAAAGCAATTACCAAAACTCAAGTGATCTGGGAATTAGTTTTGAAGAGGAGATCTGGACTTCAGTTTAGCAACACCACATCTCCAAAACCACCAGCTGCTGGTAGCCCACATGATAAAACTGACACTGACCTAGACTAAATAAGGTGCAGAATGATTTTCCATTTCATTTTTCAGGGAAAAAAAAGATTGCCTTATACACTAGAATATACAAAACAATAATCTATTGTATCACATTTTATTCAGTAACTCTCCACATTCTATTGAAAGTTACTCCCTGAACAAGAAGAAAATGTAATAAGCATGTTGAGCTGCCTCTATGTAACCTACTGTCTTCAAATATTCAACAGAAAAATATTACTCACGTGCTCTTTTAATATCTTCATCTGATGCCTTGCAACGATACTTTTTCAAACCTAATACAGCGTAATGGTCTTGATCCTGTAAAAGTAAATTAAGAGTATGCACGTATAAACATGTGTAAATAAAACAAGGTACAGTAAACTGTATAAAGACATTATACTATACAGACATTTAACATGACATTTAGATCACAGTGCTATGTATGCTTGTCACATTGCACTTTTTGGCATTTCCAGGATATTAAAAATAAAAATGGGCCCACAGTACTTAAAAAAAAAAAAAAAAAGTAAACGTAACATAAGTTCTGTGTATATCTACAAGAACTCATCTGTACCTTCAGACTATTTCCCAACACTTCCTCATACTACAGAAAGTAAGCCTTGACTCTAGAATATCAATAATGATATACAAAAAAGGTATGCTACATGTAAAATCTAACAGTGCTTAAAATTCTAATACAAAAAAAAAACAAACAAGCCTATAAAATGAACAGACAACACCTACAGATCATTAATCAGTTTAACAGGAACACTGAGCTACCATTTTCATAAGGAGAACTAGCCTGAAAGGTTTTCATAAGTACAGTATATCTGACATTAGCCAAGAAAGTACACCTTAAATCTCATGACTGGGTATATAAAGGATGTTGAAGATTCTGATATTCATTGTAGGTGGAACACTAAACAATCATAAGAACATGGTTAGCACTGAATGCTGTTCTGCATCATTCACCTTAAATCATCAAATACCCTTGCTATTTTAGAGTATCTAATTCAAAGATGTAAATATTGTAATACGGCACTTTTTTGAAGAGAAGAAGAGAGAAAAAAAAAAAAAAATTTCAACAGTGGCTTTAATGTGTTTTGATTTGTTTTCAGACTCATTATTTTACAAAGCCTGACATTTATATAAGAAGAGGGGTTTTAGCAATAGCAATAAAATCACTTGTGAGGTGGTAGAGCTTAAGTGTGCCTTGTGCAACACTGGAAAATTACTAGAGATTCTTTGTAGCAAAGCAACCCTTTGACCTCATCTGCAATGCTATATCTTTTACTTTTCATTTCTGTTGGTCTTTTCACATCTACTTGTCCAACTTCTTACACTTTACTTAACACCAGTCTCCGGTTCTCAGGTGAGACTTTTAATATTATCATAAAAAAAAAAAAAAATCACTGCCACGAATAGTCCTTTGAATCAGGTGGTAAATGGCTGCAGCTCTGGCTGCTTCATTAGCATCGTAATTTTCTTTAATATATAATACGTGACTAGGAATGTACATATTTCAGTATAATCACAGCTTCACATAATTTGATGTATGAAAACTCAACTTGGGCAAGAGAATAATTCTGAAGGGCCTCTATAACACTTATAGTCACAGTAAATTGCAAATTTCTGCAGTGGCATTTTTTTTCATTTATCTTGGTTGCTGATTATACTGTAGGCAGTTCTGCTATGTCAATTTAAGAGTATACCATTAACATAAATTGCACTGAGTGAACCTATATGTCTGTCATGTTCTATGAGTGTTACTTTTCATGTTCATGGGTGTAAGCATGAATGTTCAATAATTAGTACATATAAAGAATGATACTTAAATTTTTTGACTCAAAAATTCTTTGGCTCCAACCAGGAAAGGTATTGAATCTTTATTAATGAATGCCTCTGCAAATTAAAGTCTCCTTGTGATTCACTTGCACAGAAGTGAATTGCTTACTCTTACAGTATTTCCACTGAATTTCACATGGATACTACCTAAGTCTGAGTGGAGTAAGAGGTGGTTCTCCACTTAAGAAAATGTATGGACTAATACTGGGGGAATTTAAATACTTGATGAAAATTTTAAGGGGTTCACAATGAATTAGAGCTAAACTTTCTAATTCTATATCTGATTCTGAGCCATACAATTAGCTTCTAGTATCAACAATGAATAAAAACTCAGATGACACTTAACAATAGTGGTGAATGATCATTTACAATTGTCTCTGTGATAAAAAAAATTTGGTTAGTGAGTCACATATAGTACTTATAGAGTATCTTTATTGCATTTCATATGGTTACTAAACCTTCAAGAAGAAAGTGAGTTCATTACTTGGTCCGTATGGATTAATGTAAGGAGGAATTAAATGATTCCAGTTGAGATTATAAACCCTTTGTTATGAGTAAGATCTAAGCTTTTTCCTTCTAAATTTGATACTAAGCCACACACTTGGCTTCCATAATCTAAAACAGATAAAATAGTTGGTTTGGGAGTAAATCTCTGAACGACTGGATTGTGAGGCTGGCATTGACTGGACAGATAAAAAGAATACCAACAGGCTGAATGATGTGAAGAGATTGCTGAGCTATTGAGAAAAATATAAATGCCTACATACGGTCTGTATTTCTCTATGTGGAAGAGGCCTGGCCACTTGGAAAGAAAATGTTTATTTTGAAGCTGACTCACAGTTCTTGTGTACTGAGATCAAAACATAAATATTGATATTTCTGAGATGTGGCATCAGGTGACCAAATTCAAAACTGAAATAGTGTGGCTATGTCACACAGCAGATAAGGAAGCATCAGTATGAAGACCTACAAAATTATAAGGTCAAGACATAAAAGAAGACCTGGGCCAGATGAGAATTCACACAGAAAGCACAAAACGCAAGAAAGTATGGAACTAATTTCTGTCTGCTCCAGGAAACAAACCTTGACATAACAATTTTAATGAACATGGTGAACTACTCCTTCCTTTTGAAATATGAACATTAATAAAAAAAATTCACACATAAGACAAAACTTTACAAGAATCAAGGGGCATTTTTTCTACAATTACTGTATACACCCTGTTAAAAATGGTCTCCTTTAATATAAATGAATACTGATATGCCTGTGACTATGTTAATTTAGGTCTTACCTTCCATTCAGCTGGATTAAGGGATCTAAGGTATTGTATATCATCTTCAATCTCCACCTCCGGAGCTTCCTCTTCTTCACTTTCATCTTCACTCTCACCAGCTGAAGATATGAGGTGACCACGTAACCTTCGAGCTTCATATGCATGGAACCAGCGACCAACTGGCTCAACTTCTACCTGTATCAAAGCTGAAAAAGAAGAATATTGAAAATTCCTGTAATAAAAATTTCACATTCCAGTACTGTTCCTCAGGGTTCTACATCTTCGTCTAATCTCTTCAGACTTTCCAGTTTCTGTTCTCTCATTCATGCTTTGGATTAAGAATCATCTTTATTTCTTCTTTATAATCTTCCCATGCAGCTCCTGCTGTCCACGTTTAATCCTGATTTGCCTTTTCTTCATGCATTGTGAAATTATAAAAATGTTTTAAAAACAATTGTTTATATAAATGTAAATGCACTTAACTTCTAACAACATTTTGATTATTTGATTTACTTTTAACTTGTCGTGGAGAAATAACTGTTAAAACTGATAAATATCCCTAAAAAAATTATTATAACTATTATTTAGATACCATATAAGTTTCTATTTGGAATAATTCTCTTATATTTAGGGTGCTCCATCTTTCAACCACCTCCTCAAAATGTCTGAAGCAAAGACAATTAATTGATCAACCTCATCCTCATATATTTCTCTCAATACAAGTACAGTACAAAAGTTTGCAGGCTTTTTTCTACAGGTACTTGACTGATAACTGCTCTTCTGCACTCAGTGGGGCAGTTTCTCCTCCCATCAAACAACCAGTCAGGCTAACTAGTGGCTAACTTGTTATCATATTTACTCTTAGGAAACCAGATACAATCTGACTTCACAGTGCACTGACTTCTTTCACCACCTCTGCCAAGCACACAGGCCATACTCTGCATTCTTTCTCCAAAGATTTAAGGTTGCAATTTAATGTTACAACACATGAAAATATTTTACAGTTAAACTAACACCAATACTTAGTACTGAGGTCATAATACAGTAAAACCCCTGTATTCGCGTTCTCACAGTTTGCGGACTCATGTATTCAAGGATTTCTTTGTGGAACGTATCTACCCATTATTCGAGGAAAATTCGCCCATTCGCACTATTTTTCACTGAGAAATATTCACCAATTACTGTATTTTCATATCCTTTTCATGACTAAATGCACTTTTTGTGATAAAACTATTAAAATACTCAGGTATACACATTTTTAGAGGTTTTTCTTGTGTTTAAACTATCAAAATAGGCAGTTCTAAGTGTTTTTTATAGGGGGTTTAAGTATTCACGGATTTTAGCTATTCACGGGGGGTTTACTATATCTAGTTTCTGCTAAAATAATTTTTTTATAATAATATTTATTGACCATCTAATCAAGCAGGAAGCAATATCCTAAGTTGGGTTAAGTTGTATCCACTGCCTGTCTACACAATAATACTTGGTCACAAAAATTACTCACAATCGCACAATGAATATGACGGCTACTCAAGTCAAAGGCCCTATTGGGCTTGTTCCACATGAATACGGTTCATTTTCTGAATAATAATAATAATAATAATAATAATATTATGGAAAGTAACATTAAAAACATAGTTGAACTTCCATGACAGTTCATTACACTACTTTGTCTTTAATCAACACTCTTATGCTGGTGACCGCAGTGGACGACTGTCCCACACAATGACAGCAAGATATCATTAATATAATTTTTTGTCTAAACAATACATAAATGAGTACATATAAAGTAATAATGGTAAGATAATCTATGACATTTACCCAGATAGTGAGACATTTACCCTCTTTTGTGCCTGTTTTTACATTCATCAGAGAGACGCTAGTACTAGGCTAAATGTGGCAGAAGCTACGAGGGACTGCGTGTTTAGCACCAGCCCTCGGGGGATGCAATGCAAAAATATAGAGAAAAGACGGTAAATTTCTCATCGTCTCGGAATATTTTTCAAAATAGTCTCACCTCTACTATATCATACACACCCTTTACTACATTGTATAGCCAATATATTATATCAATAAACAATATACTCCTGCCATTGTCTCCTTCATTTACCATATTTTCAATCAGGCTACAATAAGGATATGCAAATTATGCTGTCTTGCACTCCTTGCCTATAAGAATATAAATACCTATAATACTAGGCGTCTTTAACCCACATAAAAGCAATATTCCTCTCAATGGCATAATCTGGTGGACTGCACAAAAAATAACGTTCAGAAACGCACAGGACAGGCTAAACCACAAAATGGGCAATTAGAAAAATATATGGTTTATGAGTTCGGGCAGAAATTTATTAGGGTATCATAATAAGCAGTTTTCACGCACCGGTAATAAGGTTGGTTTAAGTACATAAGCTAAGCTAGGCTACTCGGCTACCTTACATATAGTCTTAGCTAGTGACCTAACCGTAGCCCAAAAGCCCTGGAATGACCTGTGCTAGCCACCGGTAACAGGACCAGGCCATGGATAAGGAAAAATTGCCTCGGTAAGGCTTTTGCCTAAGTTAGACTACATGGCAGTCGTCTCGTCAATGTCGCTATTATCCTATAATTAAACATTAAGTGATATTCTATTATCACTTACGTGTGAGACGTCTCTTGATAATAACTGTGACATTTGAATCCTCGCTTTCCATTTCGACTGTCATACTTATTTACGTTGAGTTTTCCACCTTTTATTTACGTTTCATGTTAGACTAGACTCAACACGATGGGGCGAAAAGGTGGATGTCAGGGAACACTCAGGCACAATTCCATATGGCTCGAAGAGAGAGTTACAGAAAACGGATAGACATTTCTTTTCTTTTGCGAAATTTAGCGCGTATATGTGATTTTCGAGTTTCTGTTATTGTTAATCGGTAGCAATATCATACATAATGTATACATTATAAAATTTCAAAACAGCAATAACAAGTTACTGGATACTCATTTCTTACTGCACAAACTCCTCCTGTAGGCACACACTACCTCTTCAGAAAGGCAAAATAATATACAGTAGTCATTGCTAACGTTATATATATATATATATATATATATATATATATATATATATATATATATATATATATATATATATATATATATATATATATATATATATATATAAAGAGCTTGCTTAATAGAATGCATAATTTACTTACAGACCGAGAGCGGGGTTCAAAATAAATTAACTAAAACAGAATAAGGGCAGAGTAAGCACGGAGGGATGCTAATAGTTTTAATGAAATAAAATCTTTCAAATACTGTATCATTTACAATGATATCCAATACAGGGGCTCATTGAGTTCGAATTTAACGAAAGACTAAAAAGTGGCCACTCAAACAATGGCCATTCTGAATAAGATTTGCAAACCAAATAGACTGAAACTGCATACAAAAACAAGATTATACACAAGACCAATATGAAGCTTAAAAAAAAAAAAGTTTGCAAAGAACCGAAAATTGGATATGAGAAAATATTAAATGCCACAAATAACATAGCTACTGTCGAGCAAAAGGGAGTGATAGGAGTGTCTCCTACGAGGACAAGGCTAGTAATTGGGAAGTTGCAGCATATAAACAGCATCCGAAAAACAAAAGAAATATTGAAACAGATAACCACGGTCATACTAAGAGCAGGGAGCTGGTGGCATCGGGTAATCAAGTAAATGTAACAGGCAAACCTGAATAGCCTACAAGACAAATGAAGGAAATGGCCAACATGGAAATAAAATCGAAAACTAGGCAGTGAGGTAACGTGGAGAGTTTTTATAATAAAGGGGCATATAATGTTACATCACGAAAATTCTCCGAAAGTGCCACTGGAAAAGGTCTACAGCTATAGGTATTTCCTCGGTAAGTATTATGTGGGCCTTTCATGGTCTATATAGCACTACTCCTGTCCTTTAAGAAACCCGAGTGTCAGTACAATCTAGTGGTACACATTTGAATTAAATTTGGCTTTGTACCCTTTTAATACTTATTCTACCACCGCATTATCTTCGGTGCATGATAAAATTCCCGGATAGCCGGTATTGTTTCTTCAGTTTTTCTATCTATATTTTAATAATTTCTTAGCCAGCTCTCTGTAAGCAGTAAAATACCTTAGCTGAGCACTTAACATTAACATGCATTCTCGTACACAGTTTCGCTTGTTGCTGACTGAATATATTAGACATCACACCTTAATTTGTAACTGGTCTCCTTGATGTTTTTTTTTTTTTTATCTTGCCTCTTTATTATACTTCAAATATTTTATTTCCTGTAAATTGCATGTTATAGCGCTCTCAAATACTTTGCATGGTTCACCTGTTACGTAGCCTATTTGGGATATACCTGTACTAGTTCTCCATTTTTGACTTGCATGTGTGTGAATTTATGGAATTTGCAACTCCGTACCAAACCTACCCATCGAAACGTTCACCATGTTCTTCCTTAATTATGGGGTAACACTTAATAAGGCCACGGTGCTTCATATTTTTTTGTTTTCATTGCTGATCAGGCCATTAAACCTGGCATTTTTGCCATTTTCATTCTTTGAAGCTGGAATATTTGTTATCATAAACTTTGAGGTAGCGTTTTTCTCAATATTTAAATTGATATAATTTTTTAATGACCACGTTCTTCCTAGTTTGGAGATTTTTTGGTCAGAAAAAAATGAGACCAATTAAATGTTGAGGAAAAAGCTACTTCAAAGTTTATGATAGCAAATATTCCAGCATCAAAGAATGAAAATGGTAAAAATGCCAGGTTTAACGGCATGATCAGTAATGAAAACAGAAAAAAAAACATGAAGCACCGTGGCCTTATTAAGTGTTACCCCATAGTTAAGGAAGAACATGGTGAATGTTGCAATGGATAGGTTCAACACAGGGTTGCAAATTCATAAAATTATCTTTTGTTCGTTTCATAACGTGCTACCGGAAAGCCACGCATTACTGAGAAAATGTATAGCAGCAGAATTGGCAGATCTAAAAACCAGTGTGGTCATTGTCTTTGATTTAAGTTCATCTGCATAATTGGAAGCCTCTGATTGTTGACGCGCCTTCTGATTACTTGTTTATGGATTCCATAGTTTCTTTCACGTAGTGATTTCAGTCATTTCATCTGAGAAAGATGTTTAAAGTTAGAGTTTCCTAAAAATTTTCTGGTATCACGTAGCAACCGTAATAAACGGCGCATCATAAAAGTTTAACATATCGTAAATCTTCATCACACTGACATCGCAGCGCGATAACGAGGCTTACAAAAATCTTATCGAACTCGGCTACCTTCCTTCTGCATCTTACAAAAACAATAGGTTTCTGCTTTCATCGAGAGGATTTATTTTCTGGTTTCTATTTTCTTTACGATTTCGGTATTTGCTTTTTTGTAGTGTTTCCCCGTTTTAGATCTACATAGGCCTTCCCCCGAGGACAAGAGGACAAAAATTAAAAACAAACTCCATATAAAGAATGACAGGACGAGGGAGCTGTAAAGTAAACACACAGGGTAACAAAGGATAATAATTAAGAGGGTTCAGTTATTGATACCATATTTAGTTGAACATTTTCGTAGTTAGTTTTGATCGGGAAAGTGATAAACTGAGAATGGTAGTAAAATGATGGTGAAGTTTATAGGGAAGGCAATAAAATTAGTGAGAGTTATATCACAGCAGTTTTTTTTATAGTACCTTACTGAGTATTAGTATGATTGCCTGGCTGACTTGTACATGAAAAGTTTGTCTAGAAGGCTGGAATATATCTAACTATTAGATGTGATGACATTCTCCTTTCGATTTTCGATTAAGAAGATTAAGGTTTTTTGAAAAGAACTTAACTGACAAAGTGTGACTGATTGAAATTGCAAGGGAAAGACCAGTGTATTTCAAGTAAATAGGTCGTGTAGATCAGTCGTTTATTAAGAAATAATTTCATGAACAGTTTTGGAGTATACTCGCAATGTGGACGTATCAGTGATGCAAAGGGATACGATATGACAGTTCTGTAAAAGCATAAAATATTTTGTAAATGCATGGAAGCAAGAGTAATCTGAGGGTATGATGTCTTTAATGTTGTTCACACTGCTCTAATTAGAGTAATGAAAGTGAAAAGGAAAAATCTAGGTGAAAATATGTAAGAAAGGGAAAAGGCTCCATTGAAATGTGGATTAACTGTATTCTGTAGATCATGCCATCAGGTTGTGATAAGAGAAAAGTTATAGCTAATGGCTCTGGACCTACCCAGCCTGACATCTGTGTTCTTCGTATTCTTTCCTTTCAAAAACGACATTCTCAATCTCCTATTACATATAAGCAAACAGACTTAGGAAAGTTTTCGTGTCGAAGTTTATGAAACATGAAGAGAGGGAGCTGCGTAATAGAGAGATGATAAGTAAGTTTCAGCCTACATGATGACATTTACTTGCCCTTGCTAATGTCGCAATTCATTTTAGCCCAGTTCGTCTCTATTGCATATTCCATCGTTACTCAAACAGTGAATTTCTTAATGCCACACTTGGAGGCAGACTCTCTCACTCTCTTTTTCGATCTCCAAAACCATCTCTCTAATCCTTGCATTAAACGCTTGCTTTGGATATCGGCCACTTTCCTCTTAGCTACGATGAATACTAGACCGTTTCAACAGGTCACCAGTGACTGAAAACGTTTATAGGAAAATTTTCAAATAACGGGAGTGGCACGGTAAAATAAACAGCAACTAAACAAATACAATCACAGTGAATGACAAAAGAGAAAGAAAACTAAAATCATCATTTACTAAATGTGAAATAACTGGGCCTACAAATGATAGTCTCCTCGGTTAACCAGTGCATGAAGATCACTCTCTTCATCTTGACTACTAATTTTATGATAAGTATCCATGTTTATTCAGAGGTTGCTTGGATAAAATAGCATCATCACATTCTTCTTGGAAAGGATTTCTTGCTCAGATGTTAGTGCAATCATTTGCAATGTGCTGGATGCGTCGTCAGCAACAGGGAGTTACTTGAATTTTTATATGTAAAATCCCCCTGCCTGTTTCCCCCCAACCCGGCCTCTCTCTCTCTCATATATATATATATATATATATATATATATATATATATATATATATATATATATATATATATGTATGTATGTATGTATGTATGTATGTATGTATGTATGTATGTATGTATGTATGTATGTATGTATGTATGTATGTATGTGCATGAGAAATGTTCAGAAAGAAATAAGTCTACAAAAGCCAAAGTTGGAATTCATGGAGGTGAGTTTGTCTAGTATACTTAGAATAAGAAAGATAAAATAGGTGAGAAATGTCGAGATATCAAGAAATAAAGTGGAGGTTTAAAAACAGATCAACGTGATAGCAGGTGGTCTGGTTATGTGAAGAGAATGGTGAACCATGAATGTATAATTCAGAAGAAATCTCTGACAGGTGATTTACTGAAGGAGAGGAGGTTGGATGTTTTGGCATATAGTGAGACAAAGGTGAAAAAGGAGTAAACGCAAGAATGGGAAGGACAAAAAATAGGTCTGGATTAGCTGAGAGGTGTAGAACCGGCGAAGTGGTTAGTGCTAGAGGCGTCAGGAAAACTCTACGACCGAGTAAGTGTGTTAAAATGTGGAAGTTCAAAGGGATGGATTGGTGTGAGAAGTCAGAGAAAGGTAAATTCAGCAGGTGGTAAGGATAAGAAAATTAATCGCGACTGGATTTTGGAACTGTTAATATTTGCAAATGATGCACTGATAGGGGATGATGAAGAGAAATAGCAGAAACTTCTGAGACAGATAAGTGTTTGAAAGACGAGAAGGTTACGAGTAAATATGAGCAAGAGTTGGGTTATAGTGTTAAATGGAAACCAGGACGATGGTGCAATATATCTTATTATGAATGATGAAAGTATGGAAGAGTTTGATTCATACAGGCATTTGGGAGTAAACGAACAATGAGATGGGGAGAAGAGGTTAGTCACAGGATAGGTGGCGCATGAAAGGTAGCAATGTCTGTGCAAACGACTGGAGAGAGACTTCAAGAGTTTCTGAAAGGCAGGATAGGACTCTAAAAAGGGATTTGAAGCCAACTTTCCTTTATGGAGGAAAATGCTAATGTTAAATGCAAATGAAATCAAGAATTCTGAAGTGGCGAGATGAATTTTATGTCGTGCATGTGGCGTAAGAAGAACTGAAAGCCTGTAGAGGTACATATAGATGGTAAAATAAAAGAAAAAAGAGGAGTATAGGTGACAGGATGGATTAGTGTTGTTTGAGACATGCTGACCAGGTGGAAGGACTGGAGGACGACAGGCAAGTGGAAAGAGCACGTAACTGGGAAGTGTCAGGAGGGAGGAGGATGGGACGAAAATCTAGAAAACCCCAGATACGTGATGTGAAAGAGGCACTGGAAAAGAAGTGCCTTGATACCCAAGGTGAGAAAAAGTGCATGCAAGGCAGAGATGAATGTCACAGCATGTGCGGGCGTTCGACGAACTGATAAGGAGGGTTCTTTGTAGACCTATAAGGCGTCCATTGTTGTGGAAGTTTTCTGCCCGTGGTGTTCATCCACGATTCATCAGTTTAAGGATGGACGTGGCAGTGACTGTTGATTTGTACAGGGAGGAAAGTCGGAATGAATAAATAAAAATGAATGAATGACAAATTAAATGGAAAAAAACGAAAAAGAAATGAATAGAGAAGCAACAGATACAGACGTAATAGGAGAAATACAAAAAATATTCAAAGCTAAAAAATATCAACATAAATTAGTAATTTTTCTTTTTTCGTCACCGAGCCTCAATTCTTGGAATAATCCACTATCTGCGTTTAAGGACTAAAAAAAAAAAAAAAAAAAAAGGGCTCCAAAATTCTCTTGATTAAGTGCTAATTAGAAACTAACTGCAATAACTATAACGAAATCAGCGCAATGATGCAACAAAAGAATCTCTAGGGCGACAGGCGGCTAAATTTGCCAGCTTCATCCGCCAAGTCTTACGAGTATCTTTTTAATTGTCCCAAAGAGGTGACTTTTCTTTGTTGGCTGGAGCGCAGGGATCAGTTAGACCCACAAGTAAGATTCGTTCTGAGAGTCTTCCAAAATCAATGTTCTTCTTCCGCATTCTGAAGCAACAGCCTTCTGATGAGAAAAAAGAAAGAAGAAGCAGGACAAACCAGTGTTCGTGATATATGGTTCCGAGAAGTCACAACGATTAAACACATGAGCTTAACTTACGGATATCCACCTTCTTTTTTTTTCCTTATTGTTTAAGATTCGCTGTTTCTATGCGAGGCTGGAAAATCTTACAAAAACTTAACCAAGAAAAAAACAAGCCTTTGCATCACAGTTGCATGTACAAGACGATCAATTACTCGTAAGACTGCGAGCGATGCGTAACAATGGATTTATTGGATAATGGCTCTTAATTACAGCGTTATTCAAGTTTCAATTGGAAGAAATCGGACGTAATAGGAGCCTCATAAAAATCGTCATCATTATTTGCAAATGGCTTAACCAAACTACTGTGTTTAGCATCAAACTCTCAAAAGGCTGGCAACGTTTCAAGATTCTTATCATCTAATACACACAAAAAGACGACTCTTCAACACAAAAAATTTAATTATATATTCCCAAATCATGCTATGCGATCTCCAGTAAATCAAGGACAGTAACTGCAATAGTTCTTTACTGGGGTTTTAAAGAAGTGCAAGCTATGTGGCCCTGACATCCAATAAGAGAATAAGTAAAACATGCCTATCGCTGAGGAGACCTGATGTTTCTGTCAGCAAGGAGTATATTTTGCACGGATGAAATCGAGGACCCCGCAATACAGGACCTCTCCTATTTCAGTGACTAAATCTACAGCTACAACCTCTCTTTTATGTCAGGTTCATGTCTGATTCCACTGTTCTAGATTATAAAATATTACGTTTCTTTTTTATTTTCTAACGAATTATGCATAGATAATTTATTCAGTCACTGACCTCAGGTTTAAAAAAATAAATCTTGACCTCCCACACGAACAAAAATGGGCCTATCATTCGATCAAGGAGGGTATGAATTTATCTCAACTTAGGCATATACTCGTCCGTCAAGATCAGATATTACGCTAAGGCCAAAATCAACCCACCCTCTTCATGGTAAACATAAGGGTGAAGATGGGTTCATTTCTATATATATATATATATATATATATATATATATATATATATATATATATATATATATATATATATATATATATATATATATATATATATATATATATATATAACATATATATATATATATATAATATATATATATATATATATATATATATATATATATATATATATATATATATATATATATATATATATATATATATATATATATATATATACATAGTGCATTTTGGCACTCAGGTATTTAACAATAAATTCCTCAATTCATAAAAATCTCATAATAGCATGAGTTACTAAAATGGTGAACTCCACAGTGGTGTAGATGTAAATATATATTTTAGAACTGTACCGTAAGCAAAGTGCTTTCAGTCAGAATGAGAAGGAGAATCGAGCAAGTTTTCGGAAGCTCTCTTGTATTCCTAAAATATGTATCTCGTACTATTCCCTGTTTCCTATACACATGACCTAGCCACCTCCAGCGTGATAACCTAACATATATATATTCTATAGTCTTTCGTTTGCTTTTCCCAGGTGTTCCTTCGTCATCTGGAAGTTCCTGAAGTCTTGGAACAACATTTCATTCTTCGAGTTCAGATTTCGCAGCTCACCCTCCTGGAGAAGATTCTCGTCCACGCTGCTGGCCAGCCCTGCTATCTCTTCCAGCCGGGGGTCTTTCGCTTGCAGTAAATTTTCCTGCTGACTAAGCTTCATTTCTTTCTCTTGTAGTTGGCAGTGGAGGAAGTCATTTTCTCTCGACAGCTTGCTCCTGCAACACTGAACTGGAGGTTTTCCTTCTCAGTCTTACGGTGGTTGAGTTCGCTTTCTACTCCTCGTATTCGTTTAGCCATCTGCATCCTTTCCTCTCCCATCTCACGCAGTTCCATCTCCAGCTGACCTGCTACTTCCTTTTGTTGACGACGTTGACAACTGAGCTTTGCCAACTGGGCAGTCAAGCTCATTACTTTGTTGTTCAGGGTATCACTTAGCTCTTGAATAGCTGCAGCTTTCTTAGTGAGTCGCTTATTTTCTGCTTTCATCCTCGTTATCTCATCTTCCAACATATTTTGTGCATTTTCCTGAGCTCCATCTCCTTCCGTATCAGTTTCTTTTCGTTCTCGAGCAAAAGGATCTTGTCCTCCAAGACGTGCTGTTCCACCTTCTGCTTGTTAAACCGTCCTGTGTATGACTGCACCTCTTTCTTTACCCAGTTCCTTTCCCTGCATCTCCTTTTCTTTTTCCTTTCTACTCGTATTTTCATGAAGAGCATCTTCCAGATCATAACTCTTTTGGTTAAGTTGAAATTCAACAACGCCATATTCTTCCTCTCTTCTCTTTCGAGACGAAGTTCTCCCTGCAGTGCTTCAGTTTTTCCATTGTAATAATCATCGTCGATTTTCTGCTTCTTAATGTAGTCCAGG
>NC_089768.1:13055000-13075000 GCF_040412425.1 Macrobrachium rosenbergii | reverse complement strand
ACAAATATTAAGAAGAAAATGAACCCTTGAGATACATAGAGAAGTTGCATGCAAGAATTTCGTCTCTTCTTCTCTTGTGAAAAACAAGACTTTCAGTTTTCAATACGTTTATCTTTATGCGCTGACCTCAATTATTTGATAAAAAAAATCAATGGAAGAGTTACCAACTCAGCGTACACTTTAAATTAATTGCGCTCTTTTTGGAAAGTACATTTATCAAGGCTTGGTGCACTCCAAGCCTACCAGACTATCTGTTTTATAAGTCTCCTCATAGTGTTGGTTTCAAGAAGAAAATTAGCTGGTAATGATAATAATTATGATGAAAATAATGGTACATATTAGCACAGGCACTTCGGCCTTGCGTTTAAAAGCGAAAACAGGAGATAACTTATCTTAAACCAGGTGAAAACAAAAGAAAGCGTCAACAGGATATCCCGTGCATGATAATGTGACACTACTGGCTTTAAAAAACCCGAGTAACCTACCTGTTCTTTAAATGTTTTCTATCCGAACGGTTGTCTTTGCATTAAATAACTCCGCTACATCGTCGTGCAGAATATTCATTAGCTGCGCGAAAGGTTTCTAGGTGCATTTCCCTTCGCCAAACAACGGAGGTCATTGCAGCCTTCCTGTATCGTCACAGTGACGTCATCAGTACATGACTGCGTCATTGCCTGAAGAGTCAATCACCATCGTGCCATGACGTCATAAACCGGATTCTGAGATAGGAGCATAACTTGGATATGAGCTGACGAGAATGATATTTCTGTTTCTTGGAATTCGTAAGTTCTTCAGTTGATAGCCAATGGCATTAGCTAAAAATCATTTTCTATTTAAAGGTACTACGATTCTAATGAGAGACTGTGACTTTCTTCTGTGTGACATTCATTACAGTTCAATATATATATATAATATATATATATATATATATATATATATATATATATATATATATATATATATATATATATATATATATAAAATGATCCCAGTGAAAGTCTGGACACACTGCATGTTGAAATTACGATGGAAAACCGATAGAAAGTTTTGAATCTACACTCGATGACCTTACGTCAACGTTCATTACGATAAAAAAGCACAATATATTCAAATTATCATATATAAGTTTCCGAGTTATGTCTCGAAATTAATTAATACCATGAGAGCTTTAACAGCTTTAAGAGGCTTAGATTTTCATGTGTGGCATTACCGTCTTCAAAGAGACCAAAAGCTCATCAAACTCCATCTTATGAAGAGTGCGGAGTGAGTGGACGAGCTCGTAGGAGTAGGCCACTCTCTCTGAAAACGGGTTGTTCCAAGAGGTATGGAGGCAGTGTTGCCACTTTGCTCTCACTCATTATCCACGTCGAGCGGCCATTTTATCCACAAAATATCCATAAAAATTTCTTAATGTTCCACAGATTAATCCACAAACCTTTTCCATACAATATGATGATGAAACCTAAAGTTTTATAGTGACATTGCATTATTTGACTTGATCCACATACAGAAACAATTTAAGTGAAATTAAAACACCTTTCCAGTAATAATAAATTTATTATTAAATTATATTTTTATTTTTTTTTTTACAAAATTATAAATATTTCTTAAGAAATATTCGGTAAAAAGATGAAATTAAGGGTATCCTTTTATTCTGTTTCAGATACACCATTTACTATTATTAATCTAGTTCTAGGGATACAATTTCTTCTTGGTCCTCATCACTCTCTACATTTCCCTTTGCATTGAAATTTTTTAACATGCCCAGAGATGGCTCAAAATTTACACAGGACTTTCCTTGAAGAGATAAGCCATATCTTATTTGGAGAATTGCTTCGACGGATCTTACACTGAAGCGATTTCTTAGCTTGCTGTGTACGACATTCATTTGGGAAAATATGCGCTCTACAGAAGCATTAGAAAACGGTAATGTGAATAATGATAAGGCCAAACTTGAAATATTTGGGTATTTTGGTTCACCTGCAGAATTCTTTTTCCGTCTTACTTCCGACCAGAAACAAACACTGTTTTTCAAACATGACTCGGGCCACTGATCGAAGCTAACACTATTCCATTCATTTTCCAAGCTATCCATATCTGTGAAGGTCGATTTATATTTAATGGCAATTGGAACAATAGAGTCTTTGAGCTGAGAAGTAGCAATAGCAGGGTGTAGTTTTTTTAGCATTAACAGAGTTTCAACATTGTCAGGCAATCGCATCTGTATTTGATTTAAAAGTTCTAAAAGATATTTCTGACAACGATCTTTCACATACATTATTTGGTTGTCATTTAAAGGACAGGCATTAGCAAAGGTATTGAAGTCATATCCAAAATTGATGACATTAAGTGGCAAGAGATAATTCATATATTTAAGATTAGGAAGATTTACTTTTGGGCATTTTGACAGAAATCCTGGTTCAACTACAATTTGCATGATATTGCGATACATGTCAAGAAGATCCTCTGTAAGCTTTGTGATATCTACATTCTGTCCTTGAAAAAGTTTGTTTACTATAACGACTTCCCTGAGAGTTTTACGGACAAACAAAAGGTAGAGTTTATTTTGTGGATCTTTATATGCATTGCTAAGTTGATGTGCTGTATGGCAGCGCTCACTGGTTGCAGATATATTAAAATGGAGCTTAAGTGCATCCCACTGATCCAGAATTGCACATACTGCCTCTAAACGAGATAACCAACGTGTGCTAGCTAACCCTGGAACTTTTTTTGGTACAGAGTTTTCTAACACTTGATACAACTCTGTGTAAATACGCATTCTTTTTGGGCTGTTAGCAAACCATGTGTGTGTTTCTTTTACTATATAGTCTAGAATTATGGGAAGCCCATCACATGCTTTACTTGCTGCCAAATGAAGGGAATGACATACACACTTGATTAATGTGACCTCTGGATTATCCTGTCTTAATAAAGTAATAAGAGAGTGAGTGCGTCCAACCATAGAATTGGCTCCATCTGTACCAATTCCAATCATTTTATGAATATCTAAGGAGTCCTCCTCCAAACAATCTTTCACAGTCTTATGTACATTTTCTGCAGTAGCATTTTTAAGAGGAACAAGTCTGTAGAAAGTGTCAACTATTGCTTCCTTTTTTGGACTGAAAAACCGAATACTTAAAGCTAGACATGAAATTTTAGCCTCATTCGTACTTTCATCCACAATCAAACTAAAAGGCTGGTCCCTAATTTCTTCGATCAGAAGTTTAGTGAAATCTGGGGCAAGTACATATTTCTGCAATCGGGAACATTTAGTGCGGTGCAACTTTATCTTTTTCAAAACACATGACTTTGGATCTAGCAAAGGAATTAGTTCACTCAAATGATCGATAGATAAATTAGATGAATGTTCCGTCACAAAAACTGCCAGTTTCAATTCTGCTACTTTTGTAGGGTCATTCACAACTGGTTGGAGACT
Source organism: Macrobrachium rosenbergii (assembly GCF_040412425.1). Lineage (NCBI taxonomy): Eukaryota > Metazoa > Arthropoda > Malacostraca > Decapoda > Palaemonidae > Macrobrachium > Macrobrachium rosenbergii. The sequence goes on along the minus strand of NC_089768.1, from coordinate 13,071,564 downwards.
ATCTTTTATGGATACTTGCAATTTACTTCCTGATGATTTCATAGTGTCCATATGTTTCTTCCTGAAGCATGCGTCACAAGCGACTTCATGTGGGCTTGTAAAACTGTCCCACAGATCTTGCATCTGGCCTTTGTAGCATCCCCGGGACAAGGTTGTAGCCATCCTATAATTATGATTAAATATGTAATGTACTATTCGTTCAAAGATTTCAATCATATTCATAAATTTAACCACAAATAAGTAACTAAGCAAATATATGTCACATATAGCTAACCAACAAATGGATTTCATTTTATAAATTATGTGTACATAAAAATTTTCTAAATACCTTTGAATCTGGAATCATTTTCCCAAGCAGAACGGTATCTCTGATTATATTTCTTGTCACTCATGACTGAGACAAATACTCCAAATTGACGAAGGGAAATATGTTCTAGAGCAGACTGTAGGCCGTATCTTTTCACACTGTTTTCTTCTTTGGATGACCATGGTTTATGCGTGTCAATGCGGACGGAAAAGGAGTAGAGCTAGTAAAGCCAGAAAAATCCTATAGATATGTAAATTTTGTGTTTGTTGACTTGGACAAAATCATCGATAGAGAAGAGAGCAATTGATTAAATGAAGTGAAATTAATAACAAATAGAAGCGCATAAAGTTTTGGATGCATACATGCAGATAATGCATAACTTCAATTCTTACTTGATGAGAAAATTCAAGGTAAATAGTGAAAGTATCTCTATAACATGATATCTGATTCTGTTGTTTTCAGGTCATATCTTGTGTGACAGAAAACGATTTCATATGTTTATCCCAGACTGGATGCCCCGAAGTAATCCTTGCCTTTCGAGGACCCACCCAGTTAAGCTGTTAAGCTCTCGACTTTCTCCTCCCACCCCCATCTGTTCTGGATTAGCAGGCCTACCCTCATTGACAGAAATTAGTACGATGTCAAATATGTAGCTTCTTTTTCCACAAGAAATCCATAAAGTATTAGATTTCCACAAAAATATCCATGTACAGTTAAATATCCACAGAAAGTATCCACAAACTCTATGTTCAAATTGACAATCCACAAAGGGATCCACAAAGGCTGATTTTATCCATAAATTTGTGGATAATATCCACAAAGTGGCAACACTGTATGGAGGTGTGAGAGGCCTGGGGGAACGGAGGAGGTGACTGGTTGACTGAGAATGTAGAATGAATGACTGAACTCACGGTGACCGGAAGCGATCTTTCCGGAGGACCAGCAGCGGCCGGCCATCACGCCAAAGGCTATGAAGCGCAGAAGAAGAAGAAGAAGAAGAAGAAGAAGAAGAAGAAGAAGAAGGAGGGGGGAGGAGGAGGAGGAGGAAAAGAGACGATTTCCACTAGAATAGGCATGACGGAAAAAAATTTCGAACGTTTGGTCGAACATGATTTCTCGAAATTTATTTTTCCTTGCACGTCAGGATTCGCGTGAAGGACAGAAGATAACCAAGGACCAGTTAATGCTATCCTTTAAAAAACTTACTTAATTTCAACCGCGTTTTCGTTGAAAAAAAAAAAAAACGATACATGAAATAGTTAGCGACTTGTAAGTAAGACGAGCATTTGCTACTGTGTCCGGTTTGTTTTAAGGATTTGGTGACGGTAATAAGATATTCTGTGAGATCCTTTAATTGAATCCGGTCAGTTTCCCCATCCTGTTTTTTTTTTTATTAATTCACATTACGTATTTCTTAGGTTTCTTCTGGGAAGTGTTTGCAGTGTTCTGGTATGCCGATGATTTTAATTATTCGCTAAAAATAGCAACTCTTAAGAGGGCATATTTGGTTCTCTGTCATAAATTGGCTCTATATATTTCTGGAATGAAAAATGTTTTTAACAGGGATGGAGATGGACGTTAACACGTTTGAATGGTAAACTGTCTATAAGATTTCCTAACCATATGAATATGTATGGAATGTCTTAGGCACATTTAAGCGCACACATGTATGAAATGAGATACGTATGAGATTGCTAAATGGTTTGCCATGTGAAAGGGAATACCCCATTTCTCTCTCTTCTCTCTCTCTCTCTCTCTCTCTCTCTCTCTCTCTCTCACACACACACACACACACACACAAGGTCGTGAAACTAGATGCGCGAGCTTGTGAAATCATTTGCTTTTGAAAGTAAACAGCCCATCTCTCGTTCCCATTCTCCTTCTCTCAAAAAATAGTACGATCCTAAGTTCAAATATACATATTTATACTGTATATATATGTATATAATATATATATATATATATATATATATATATATATATATATATATATATATATATATATATATATATATATATATATATATTAGTTCTGCAGTATATTTCATGCTGCCTTACAGAGAACAGCTTTCCTTGTTAATTAAGTCTTGGAAATCTGCTATCTGCTTGAATGGGAGGATAATTCTGCGAAATTCTATCCGAGGAAAAAGGCCCACCTCTCTGTAAGGAGAAGTAAAGAGTTACCTGAAGGCACCAACCATAAAGATACGAGTTTCCAAGGCCACGCAGGGTGAAGAAATGTCATGGGAATGATTTTAAATTTTAGACATCAATAACAAATTATGGAGCCTAAATATGAATCAAGTGTAAATCCTTCAGTTCGTACTTCCATTCGTGAGTTTTTCAATACCTGGTAAGTTATTCTGGTTTTTCAACTTTCTCCAGCTGAACCGCAAGAGTTAAAAAGGGAACAATACTTCACCTATCTAATGAGTCTCAATATTGGTTCTTATATACAAACTCTGGATGAAAACCCTTCCTCAAGGTATGTCGATATAAAAAGGGGGGATACTATGGAATAAAAATATAGGATGGCGGAACCAAATTCTTATGACAACAATTAACTGCAGGTGGTGAAGAAAAAGTACATCGGTGAGCAAAAATGAAATAAAAGACGCATTAAAAACCAACAGTTATGAAAATTACAATTTACAAATGGGACATTTGGTTCCAAAAACTAATGGTAGATAGTTGATGAAGACAAGAGCAAAATGTCAAAATATAACGAATTTTCCCCTGGATAATTTAGCATAACTCCATTTGCAAATACATTTGGCAAAAAGGCTAACATGACATTTCACAGCTTGTCACAAGACAGAGGGGCTAACGTGCAACCGAGAATGATCACTGGAAGTAACCAGTGAGGATGTTATGAAGGGAATTAAAACAGTAATGCGTCAAAGGAGCCTTAAAGTAACAGCATTAGTGGAAGGCTATAGTGTGTAGATGAGTTTCTGATCAGTGAGTGTAAAGGATGTCTTGCCAAGTGAAAGGCTCCACCGTTATGGATGTGGGGAATAGCTGCCCATTTGTTCTATATTTTCACTTTTCACGTTTACTTAATTTCATTTCTTCCTGAAAATTTGAAGTCAAGGAAATTACCATAAAGATTTAAGCAAATTTAAAATTCCTGGAACTTGTCAAGTTCTCTCTCGCGAGAGAGAGAGAGAGAGAGAGAGAGAGAGAGAGAGGTAAGTTTAATCATAAACAGTAAGTCAAGAAAATTAGTAGTAATCCGAACCAAGGGGGTCAGACTCAAAATGTAATTTCAAATTAGTGTTGCTGTCAATGGATGTGTTGTAAGACTGGTTGAGTATTTCCAGAATATATTACTCCCCATTTTTTTTTAAAGGATGACAACTTTCGAGGAAAAACGGGGAAAGATAGATTTAATGAGAATTAAAGGAACTTCCAGCAAGTATATTTTAGGAAAATACTCGAGAACAATAAATGAATTGATAAGTATTTAAAAAAAAATTAAGTGTACAGAAAAAAATATAACTTGAGCAACAGAGATAGTTTCTGAAAATAGATGAGATTAGAATAACATGCTTTGGGTAGTTGGAGAGTTTAAACTTTCCCATCTCTCAGTTAAGTATTACTTAGTTTGCTGCAATATCTACGTCCTGCTTCTGCTGGGTGGTCTCAGTTACCTTTTTGGGTGGTGACGATATACCTCACGTTATCAAACCTTAGTCTTGTCGTAGCCCACGTATCATAGCCTTCCTCAATCTTAGGTTGGGGTTACATTGCCTAAGAGTATATTCAAGCATATTTTTCCTTTTCCTTAATTACTGATTTATTCATTACAACAACCAAAAATATCTAAGTTGATATTTATTTTATTAATGTATTAACTGTAACCTTATCTGTGACAATTTTTGCTTGTTATCAGTTCTATATATTCCGTTTTAATCTTGACTATTTCTTTAACCTGTTCTCTCATATTTTTCCTTATGGACATTCTCTTCTGTGGAGCACTGCTAGGCAAGATCACTGCATTTCATCTTGCTCCATGTCTTCATTATGTCACCTGCACAAATATGATTAACTCTAAGGAGATATGGACTCATTGTCGACGAGGTTTTTTTTTTTACCGGCAAGTGTTCAGTTCTGAACCATTTCTCCCAGAAGTTAATCATATTGTGAAGATCATCAAAAGAATATAACTGGCAAGTTTCGTGAAAATCTATTAACTAGTCTTGAGTTGTGCTGCTGATTCAAATGTACAGTACACGCATTTAGGTAATAGTAATGCCAAAATTAACAACAGCTCCTAATATTGAAATTTACTGACGCATGCAAAGACAAGAATATTCACTAGAAAACACTGTGGAATGGCTGCAACAGTTCTGATAACATCATACCCTCATGTTTAAGCTTACTTACCCAAAAAAGAATGTTTACCTAGGTATCGCAGGAACTGTAGATATTACTTTAGGTTTTTTGCATCGTCCTTTCGGCCCCTAGCTGCAACACCTTTCATTCCTTTTACTGTACCTCCGTTCATATTCTCCTAACAATTATTTACTAGTGCAACTGCGGGGTCTTCCTCCCGTTACACCTTTAAAAACTTTTTGCTCTCAGTTTCCGTTTCAACGCTGAATGACCTCATGGGTTCCAGCGCTCGGCCATTCGTCTAAATTTTATATTCAAATTCAAATTCCAATTTTAGGACACTAAAACCCTGAGAACATTCCTTTCAGTGATCATGCACTGCCGGAGTGTAAACTTGCGATTGTGTAGGGGCGGGATTTGGTTGGGGGGGGGGGGCCGCGACTAGAGATGCACTATGATTCCATTGATAATACTGGAAATTTCATTTCTCCGTCAGTGTCTTATTGTGTTGTCAATTTCGTACCTGCTCTTCGAAATTGTCTGAGTCATTCACGTGCAATGTCCAAAGAAGAATAAGAATACTTATATAGCTATCTACTGAGTTTGAAGTATTATTATTATTAATATTAATAATAATAATAATACCCACTAGATCAGTCTTCATTATATAGAATATGGTGAAGATTAATGTAAATTATTACGTATACTGCCCTACAATGAGTTTGAAATAATAATAATAATAATAATAATAATAATAATAATAATAATAATAATAATAATAATATCTACCAGGTCATTCTTCATTATATGGAATATGGTGAAGATTAATGTAAATTTTTACTTATATATTGCTTTACAATGTTTGAAAAATAATAATAATAATAATAATAATAATAATAATAATAATAATAATAATAATAATAATCCTACTAAGTCAGTCTTCATATATGGAATATGGTGAAGATTGCTAAAAATTATTACTGTTACTATCAGAGATATTACTTTATTCTTGCAGAAGTACGGGTTCCCTTACACGCAAGAAAATTCGTCTTCACGCGAAGACTAGAAAATATATCCCAAAGGAACCTATGACGAATTTTATGACCAGTAAAACGAAGAATTTTTGTACTACCAGCAAAGGTTAAGCAGTGACTGGAATCACGATATCTTCAGATTCATCGGAAAAAAAAATTACTCATCAGACTTTTTCGATTCTGAAATAGCGTCATCGCACTCGCTGAGAACGTATACATCCATATATAAAATAATATAATATATATATATATATATATATATATATATATATATATATATATATATATATATATATATATATATATATATATATATATATATATATATATATATATATATATTTACAATATATATATCACATATATACATACATATATGTGTATATATATATATATATATATATATATATATATATATATATATATATATAAATATGTATATATATTTATATATATATATATATATATATATATATATATATATATATATATATATGTTATATATATATAAATATATATATATATATATATATATATATATATATATATATATATTATTTTTTAGGTTGGGTGAAATGCCTACCTACTCCCTTAAAAAAAAAATGTACTGACATTCCTTTGCATTTCAGTTACGTCTCCTTTCCGGTACCAAGAAAAATATAAATCCTACACAAGAACAGAAATTAATAAAAAGAACTTTGGCGAATAAATAAACAAACCACATAAAAGAAAAGGGCGTAAGTTTATTATGCGGTCATTTAATTCTCATGATTAAAATACACCTTGAATGAGATCCGGCAGAGTAACCCGGCAAAAAGACAAGACGTTCAACCGAAAGTGTGTTGACCCCTTGTGTCTCACGATCGGTTTTCGAACGAAACCTGGAAGACCTCTGTTCCTCGAACCTCGCCGGCAGGAAAAGCTTGCAGAGGCACTCCTGCGGGGTGTGTTCAGTTCAAGGCCGGTTCGGCAAAAACTGATTTCGTGTACTGTGAATTACCGCGTCATGATCCCACAAGTGGCGCAACGATTTCCTTTCGAGCGATCCTTTGCAGGGCTTGGAGGAAGAGGTCAGGAAAGCAAAGCCCAACTTCTGAAAAGAAGAACATTCCTTCAGCAACCCTGTAATTACGCTTCGTAGCCCACTCGGAGCCGGTTCCTGCAATTTATCCATGGCGTCGATGACGATCTCTTGTCCGTTTGGCTTTCCATATAATCATCTCTTTTAGGCCAATTGGTGATAACAGGCACAGGCGACGTTCTGCACAGGCCAAGTTGAACGCACGTGACTTGATGATCCCTTCATAAAGGACAGTTTAAATGGCTTGCCACTGACATTACAGTCTATTTTCCATCTAATTTTAGTCATTTCTTAACTCTGGCTTGTGGTAAACGCTTCTACTCATGAATAACGTTGCTATCTTGCAGTCAGAAATAACGGGACCAAATGTATGAATAAATAAATGAAAAGCCTTCACCAAAAAGGGAGAACTGCAGGAAAACAGTTCCTTTCCGGATACTCCAGCCAGTAATAATACGGTACGATCATTAGTAAAGAGATGTAAGGGACACAGAACAAAGTGTAGCTTCTCAACTTGGTAATATCTTCGCTAATTACGACCTCTATGTCAAGAGGAAGACTTTTGAGCGCGGAAATGGAAGTCGCAAGGATGCAGGTTATTTACCATGTTGGTAACTGGTATGGACAACCGAATCAACTTATATTTTTACAAGGCTGACTTATCCACCCCAACCCAAAACCTCCACCTCTGAATTCAAAAGGCATGGATTCGAGTCCTGGTTGGACAGATGCACCTGTATATATAATTTCTTTAGGTGTTATTTTCAAACACAAAAAGAGGCCAACATTTAAGCACACAGAGGAGAAACGACTTGGTCCTCTGTCGATTTAAGCAGTAACTTAGGTCTCTGGGATCTTGTAGGCAGAAGTGGGTCGCACCCTGGACGGAAAAGGGCACATGGGGCTTGCCATCTCATCCCAGTAGGCATGTTCATAACAAAAAGTTCGAAGCTCTCCTGAGCCACCTCTCCAAGGGGAAATAGCATACAGTTGAAAACGCGGCCACCAGGGCTAAGTGGTTCATCGCTAGGCGCAGTTTTCATTACCTTCAAAACTAACCAGTTGAAGGTTATTCTTAAAGATAGATTATGAGTGTAATATTTCTCGTAAGTTGACGGTAGTTCCGTGATTTTCAGTCGCATTTTTATTTGGTTATCCGTCACTTTTAACAAGTAACTTTTTTCCCAGGTTTTATAGTTGATTTCTTTTCTTGCGGTTTCATGGTGAAGAAGTTGACGTATCCTTCCCGGCCTACAACACGTCAGTCAGTTCAGTTGTAAATGGGTACCGGCGTCTGCTGGAGACGAGAAATAGAGCATGGGGCTAGCAACCCATCTCTAGGACTTCTTGTGAAACAGGAAGGTGGTACCATTCTGGCACTAACACCTCCAGAGAGGAAAGAAACGTATAGTGAGCGAATGCGTATGTTCATATAAACTGCATATATTATACGTGCTTATATACATATGTGTTGAAATGCATACTATTCCAGTAACCTACGCGTGTCTATTTTCTTTAATTTCTGAAGCGAGGAAGACCCCGTGAGTCAAGCATCGAGGTCAAACCATAACAAAGCCCGTTGCACAACCTTTCTCAGAGGAGGTCTGTACTGGAATAGGAATCCCTTATCAAATACCTTTCCTGTCCTTAGTCACTGAATCCGTGTCTTTTAATTCTTGTAATTACTGAAGGACACAAAACCTCTTCATGTCCTTTTATTTGCTTTAGTCTTATTTACTTGTTCAGGTGCAACTTGGCAGGAGGGATGTGAGGGTTCCATTGTCATAGTGGGTTTTTGCCTTCTAGTAAAGTATGAAAAGGAATTCACTCCAGTTACTGGTTCTATTTCTGTTTTGTAGTTTTTTTATTATTAACTTATAAACTAATATAAAAAAAAACCATTGTCCTGTAACTATAGGATTTGCACTCGTTCGTTAAGATCATAAAATAATTTAAAACCTGATAGAGATGAAGACCATCATAACTAAAAAAAAAAAAATCTCTTCACTGAATTTACAAACAACTAACTCCCTCACTAGGTGACTCGGAAAAGATATCAGTTACCAATCTGAACCCAGTACTCAAAGAAGAAACGTTTATATATCCCCAGATTAGAACATCAGCTGGCAAATATATCAAGTCGAGGAGAGCAACTAATCACCACTTAAGTGCCCTCTTTGTAAAATGAGTACTCAGTGCCTTAAGCCGACTTTGAGCGGATCCTCACCTACTAAAGGAGCATTCCTTTACCAAACAAAGAGTCGATCTGGTAATTTCCAGCCTTTTCCGGTTACTACAGAGAAAAATGTAACGACAGAAGTATAAAGTGAGAAAGAGTATCAAGTAAATGCTAAGCTTTACAGGTAGGCTGGCGCGTTCTGCCAAAACTGCACAATAACGACAACCCCTTAATTATGGAGGTCATAATCTAAAAGCACGAAACGGGGAGTCCTGTAAATGACCTTATATAACGACAAGATGTAGATGGCATGCTTCCGGTGGTTTTGGCTAAAAATCCCAGCAGGTTTGACGTCGGCCGGTTTTCAGTGGAATCGGGCGATGCTATCTATCTATATGCCTCACGGAGAGAGAGAGAGAGGGAGAGAAACAGAGACAAGAAATAATGGGTGTGGTAGTATTTAAAATAAGTCTTCTGAAATATTTGTTTTGGAAGTAAGGAAACAGATACATAAGATTTCTAGATACGTAAATGAATAGTTAAGTTTTTAAACACGTAGACGGAAAGATAATTAAATACAGATAAATATTTAATTAAAAATATAAATAAATAAATACTCAAATAAATAAATATTAATTAAATAAACAAATAAATATTAATTAAATAAACAAAAAAATAAATATTACCAACACGATTACGAGAACCAAATAAATATTAATTAAATAAACAAATAAATAAATATTACCAACACGATTACGAGAACCAAGTCATAAAATCGCAAAATGTTTAGCCAGAAAACACCACAAGATAAAACAGGAGAAAAGATATTCTAAACATCCTGACAGGACTTCAGGTAAAGACATTTACTTGCACTCACTTGCGATGTAAACTCAGGTTGCAACACTTAAAAGAAATATAAGCATCACGTGAAATAAAAAAAATATATATATTAAATTAATAAACTAGGCTGCTTTTAAGACCTTAAAAAAGGGCGAAAATAAAATGATAAAGATCGTGAAAAATATGTTTTTGACGACGGTAAATGAGTGCTTTAAGGATCTGAATTAGTCGCCTTAAAAGCACACTGTGTTCAAGAGCCCTTCCCTTTTGACCTCTGAATATCCCTTGAAGTGTAACCATCACGCAAGATCTTCTTGCACTAAATTTAGCGAAAGCTTGGCACAGTTGGAAAATATAATAACATCTCATGTTACATTCTGCCCAATGTATAAACTACTACTATTACTACAACTAGTACTAGTAATACTAATATTTACAAAGGCTATAAAAAGTTATAACAGGATAATCAACTACAGTTGTAGGAAAACATTTGCTTAACGACAACAATGAAATCAGCAAGAACAAATATAACAGTTTCAGAAACCGCACCAACCTAGCCCACAAGCATAACTACAATGGCGATGATTATAGAATAATGACAGAAAAACAAATAGCCATTTAAATGAGTGAAGCCTTAAGCAATACGGGGAACTGATATACGACTGAGCACCTCAAAAGGAGCGCTAAGCACCGAGGCCTTTTACACAGAAGAGCTCTTGTGGAGAAGGGGTCGGGTGAGCATCGCCAAAGAGCTCTTCTGACGAGATTCAGCAACCCTTGGCACGGGTTAAGTATAAATTTTTATAACCATCATCGTGGCTGAAAGCGCTTTTGTCCGTGGTTCTGCGCAACCTACATAAGTAAATCTTCTACGTCATTCACTGGAGTTTCGAACTGAACCTTCCTCATTCAAGGGTCAGATTCACGAAAACGTGAGTTTGCGAATCTAAAACAACGTGAGCATCAAGAATCGCTTAGTTCCACCGATGTTGGATGTGTGGTTCGGTCTCGAACACATCGAGAATTTTTTATTTCATAAGACGCCGATGATTCACCGCTGTTGACAACACCGGAAATCATGGCGGAGAATTACCCAATAACTTGAGCTGATAAAATTGGTGTGGTTATTTGCTTTTCAAGTGTGTCTAATATCTTTAAGTTATTCGTGGTATGGGTTGGGTGTTATGGCGTATAGAAGTTACTCAAGAAGTTAGTTACGAAGCGAAGACATTTAATTATGCAAGTCGGTGCTCGCTAAGTTGTTGTAATGAAGTCTTTTTTTTTTTTTTACGAAGAAAAGGAGATGTGGAAAAAGTGGCTGAGGATTCTTAGCTGATTACTACATATATCATATTAAATGCGTATACAGTACAAACGAGTACAGAGCATAATCTGAATGATTTTAACGTTAGTGGGGAAATACTTGAGGTACTGTATGCGTACCTAAAATTACAGACAGGAAGGTATACGTGGACCTGATTTGCAGTTTGAACTGTCAATCGCTTCTGGCCAAGAATAGCAATCTTCATGATGTACAGTATTTCAATATGCTGCCATTAATCACCTTTAAACAATCCTGCCATCAACAAAAAATAAAAATTTCAGCTGTTGGCTATTCAAGCCACATTCCCTTCAAATGACCCCTAGGCTAATTTTCACGGCAAATTATGCAAAATATATACAGTACATACAGAGGGAAATGATCTCATTATCTGTGAAGGACACAAAGAGAAATTAAAAGATCAAGGGCCCAGAGTCGTTATAATTGCAAAATCTGAAATTCTCGCTTCTTTAAAAAAATTGTATACATAATCACTGACATACGCACCATGACGCATGGCATTATCATTACACAAAACATTTCTCAACTAGACTACTACTATTACTTAAAACAATGACTACTGTACTTCTCGATGCGAAGAGAGTCAAGTTATACAGTAAAAATATCTTAATGATTACTACATCCGCTAACTCTTCAAGTAATTATTTTTGGACACGTAGAATATCAGCACTAGCAATCATTAGTTTAACCAAACCGCTGAGCTTAAAATCAAACTGTCATACGGTTAGCCTGGAATATTAAGCTTTATTTCAATCTATATTTAGGATATCTACTTAAGACTCATATATGGATTTTTCACCGTATCATTCTTAAATTATAACGTATTTGAACTTGAATAACAAGTGTAATGACTAAAGTATTTGTTGTACGCTGTGATTCGTATTATATGTCCAGGGTATATTATTATTATTATTATTATTATTATTATTATTATTATTATACGGAAGATGAACCCTATTCATATGGAACAAGTCCACAGGGGCCACTACTTGAAATTCAAGCTTGCAAAGAATATGGCGTTCATTTGAAAGAAGTAACAGAAGGTAATATGACATACAAGTGAAGATAGGCCATAAATATTCATAATCTAATCGTGCGTCGCATGTTCTAACACGAGGTATCGCATTTTTAAATATATAGTAAAAACTACGACCCTTCGTGAAAATAAGGTTTAATTGCATTTATTTTCATGGAATATGTTATCCCATTCATATAACCACGTACCCTGAATGGAACTCCTAAATAAAGTAAAACGTCTTCCTATGGTGCAGGAGTTTGTCCATTTCGTTTGTTAGTACAATTATTGTTCCATAAAAAATATTCATCAAGCTTTTAATTATCTATCTAATTATCTAAACGTAACAAACGTATCCTCGTCATCGATGGCCACATTCACTTCGAAGCCACATTACATAAACTAAGAAGGAAAAAATGCGCCGAAGTTTCTTCGGTGCAATCGAGTTTTCTGTACAGCGCACAATCAAGGCCACCGAAATTAGATCTATCTTTCGGTGGTCTCGATACAATGCTGTATGAGCCGCGGCCCATGAAACTCTCAGCCGGCCTTGGTGGCCTGTGCTGTTGCGGTGCCAGAAGCATGATCATTGCTAACTTTAACCTTAAATAAAATAAAAACTACTGAGGAGGCTAGAGGGCTGCAATTTGGTATGTTTGATGATTGGAAGGTGGATTACCAACATGCCAATTTGCAGCCCTCTAGCCTCAGTAGTTTTTAAGATCTGAGGACGGACAGAAAAAGCACGGATAGACAATTGCGGACAGAAAAAGTGCGGACGGACAGACAAAGCCGTCTCAATAGTTTTCTTTTACAGAAAACTGATCATCAATCAATCAGGGCGACTTCAGCTGCAGAATCTGCCTTTCCCTTAGATTCAACGCTAACGTGAGCTCGATCAGCTCCCATTACAAATCTCAATGGAGCCCGGTCACATTCCCCAGCAGAGTCACCTCCAAATAACCTGGAGTCAGGAGCATAGTCACCATGATTGTTCCTTGTATAGCAGATGTCGCCTTGGATTACATCCTTCCACTCAGGTTAAAGCTTGGCCTCTTGAACGGGGCCAATGACCAAAGTTGTCTTAAGTAAATACTATAGTTGATAACGGCATCTTTGAAACAGCCAATAGTTATATGTCCATGTTGTATATATAACTTGAAGAACAAATAAGTTTTAGATCCGCATTGTGGTTATTTTGTCTGCTACTGTTACGCTTCGGTGAACTACAATTCTGTTTTTTAATACGGTCATCAAAGCCACAATAAAAACACAATGGAGTATTAGGGCAATTTATCTTATTGTCCACATTTACAGTACAGTTTAATGTGAGGACACAATCCTCAATTTTAACTGTACTTTATATTACATTTTCTCTCTGACCCTTGGAGACTGAATAGAATTTTGAGTTCTCTTTTGTCATAAGAATCTAGCATTGGATATTTGTTACGAAGGACTTGGTCCTCGACGATGGCAATACTGTACACTGGTTACTTTTTTATTTAAATCATCTTCATTCATATTTGCCTTCAATTTCATCACCACTAATAACTCTCGAATACCTCTGTCCGATCGGAATAATGTTCCTGAATGTTATTCGTTTTCACCTGACTCATGTTCTTCGGAGATGTTCGGACTTGTTCTTACTTCCTACTTCATTGTTTGTTCCGTACCAGAGGCTATAACAGAGACTAAAGATGTACGCAAGCAGTTTGAATTTGGTTGGTTTTGGATTTTCTAATATTCGCCTGCTTGAGTGGAGTTTTACAAAATATTCTCCAGTTCTTAGATTTGGGAATGACGAGCTATCTCGTACAGCTTTCAAAACGATGTTTCTATAAGTCCCTGGGCTGGTATTTTTATTTGATTTGATTTATTTGTAAAAAGGACGCCCTCTCCAAAATAAGTAAAATAGCTAGACATTTGGCCATTTTGAAAAGTTTGTTGGCTTATGCCCAGAGTAGCAAAAGAGGCCACTGTGAACACATTAACTAATATTTTGTCAGTCCGTTGATACCGAACTAAGCCATAGGATTATACTTTGACAGTCAAATGTTTAAATTTCTTTGCTGGTTAGCCTTGCCAGAAGAATAAAAAATAAAAGGACACGGGAAGAACCAAACTCTCGGCCCCATTTATCTAATGGCGATAACCGATAAAATCCGGTAAGTCGAAATTTTACTCTGATGCCAAACATCCACTTCCCACTCCACCCTGTACCTAAATAGACCAGTCAAAAGAAATCTGATTTTCTGACAAATTTATCCTAAATAGACCAATCAAAATAAATCTTATTTTTTGACAAATTTATCCTTTCATGGAAAGGATAAATCTGATTTTTCGACAAATTTATCTTTTCATGGAAGTTGAAAAGATAAATTATGAAAGATGTGTCTGAATAATATAAATTACATAAAATCTAACATCAGTATTTTATAGAATTCTACGAGGCACAGTAAAGCATATTTTGTGTATCCAAGTGCGCGTCGTGATCACTCACTCGAATTCTGCTCTAATCATTGAGCTTCGCGGCCAAATAATTTACTATTCCATTTACATAAAACCCCATTACAATACAATACAACCTTCACGCTCAGACTCACAGGAGTTCTTTTGCAAGGAGAGAAATACGTGATGCGTTTTACTTGTCAGACAGGTGTGTTGGCTCCCTTGGGGCGATTTGTGATCATACACGGCTCTAGACGCTCACTAGAATTGGAGAAGATACTCAAATAGAATTTTTTTTATTGTGGGAGGCATGAGATGACAAGAATGCCTAGATACATGTCGTGTATAGAATTTCTTCGTATCTTCATTACCGTTCAGGTCCCTTTTAGCAACAAAAAAGCGGTCTTTATCTCAACGGGTTTTGCAAGGATTTAAGTTCGACGGGACGAGAGAGAGAGAGAGAGAGAGAGAGAGAGAGAGAGAGAGAGAGAGAGAGAGAGAGAGAGAGAGAGAGTATTCTGTATCACAGAAAACCCAAAGCAAAATTAGGGCCTCCAGAATGTACAGTAAAGCATGAGTTATGAAATACAATTCAAAGTATCCTTCCTCTTTTTTTTTCAGGTTGTGACTGACTATATAGACAGGCCTCCCAAATGCAGATAATAGGATAATGACCTCAATCACTTTATATGGAACAAAGGCTACGAGGTCAAGTTCTAGATTTCTCAAGTTGATCCAAATAATTTCTTTTTTTAATCTAGGATGTCAGTTTATGCGTCCTTGCTCTTGGAAAAATGAGTTACTGGTTAAAATTAAAGTTAGCAATACGAGTGCTCATGCGAAACGTACTTAATTATTCTTATTATTATTATGGTTACACTATACAGTTCTTCTTGCATTTTAGTAATTTACTAACATTTTTATCTATTTATTAATTTTTTCTTTTTTTTCTTTTTTAATGAGTGATCTGTTCTTTCTTTGTGTATTTCCCATTACGTCCTGTTAATTTGTTCTAATGAACACCATATTCTTTGAAAGCTTGAATTTCATGTCAATGGCCCCTTTGGTGGGTTTGTTCCTTATGATTAGGGTTCTTCTTCTGAAAGATAATAAAGATAATGACTATTACCACTGTTGTTGTTGTTAAGTGATTTCGTCAGTTTCAAAATAAAGACCAAGAACACCCCATGGGTAGATTTCCTCTGCACTACAGCGTAATACGTCGAAAATCTGAACTCAGAGAAGATTCTCAAGTTTGTTTGTGTACGTGTGGGTGAGAGAGAGAGAGAGAGAGAGAGAGAGAGAGAGAATTTCTCCAAGTACGCCGCATGTGGAATTCTGATCAACAACATTCAAGGCAAGTTTGATTGTTCGTAACGAGACAGGGTATATAATGAAACTTATCGTTCTACTTGAAAAATCTACAGAGAACGAAAAAGGTATTTCCCCTTTCTTCATTCAAAAGAATCAAGTTCAGCAATAGCCTCCACCCATGTCCTGATACTACATGGGTATATGGGCGTCGTTTTACGCAATCACGAACGGTAATCCTGCTTACACAATTTCCCGAAAAGGACTATACAACCTGCTCCCGATAACCGGCAACTGTGCCATACGTTTTCTCGTATCCATGTGTCATATCCACACAGGGGGGAGTCCAAGCTGCAGAAAAACAATAACAGTAACCATGGTCAAGACGGCTAGGTGAAGGTAGGTCGGAAGTTTACGCAATAGCCGCATTCGAAAGAACGATCAGGAAACGGAAAACTGAACGGGGCACACCCATCATCATCCCGCACGTCAAAACAAGCGGTGCAATCGCGGCAGAAACAAACATTTCCCCTAAGGTGGTTTCGTTCATTCGTATCGCAATTTCAAATGTAAGATGACCAGAGGTCCTGTAGTATTCTAACCTAACGCCTGGTTACTTTGGAAGTCTCATGGCTCTCACTCTTCGTCGCTTGCTTTAGCTGTTTTGAA
>NC_089768.1:13017500-13045000 GCF_040412425.1 Macrobrachium rosenbergii | reverse complement strand
TTATCACTGTAGTGCCTAGGGTCACGAATCCTAGACTCTACTTAGATATCCCGCGATAGTGCTTTCATGGCTGGCAAGGCAATGTACAACCTATAATTAAGAACTGCGCATGCAAAATAAGACGAACTTGATATCAGTCCTTGTGATGGCAATTTATATTAAAGAAAATAGTCTCCCTTGGGATTATTTGATCTCGCTTTGGATTGGATCGGAATATAGAATTTAGGCCAAAGTCAAGCGCAGGGACATATGAGGTCATTCGGCGCTGGAAGTAATGTTAAGGCTAAAATTTACGATTGAAGGTAAACATGTACTCGATGACACAATACATGACGCACCTGGCTTCGACACTAGTGACAAGAATAACGAAACAAGAGAATCAGAAGACACCTATACTAAATGACATCCCTGAAAACCGCGCCGTAAGCAAACGCTTTTGAAGAGCAAAAATATAAAAAAAAAATAAAAAAAAAACTTTCAAGGAACAAAAATAGTAGGAATGCCTGCTGACGCAAACAGACTCGGACTTTTTTAATGGTTTTAAATAAAGAAACGAAAGGAGGCCATGAGGACTGCCTCGTGTAATTTCTTAAGAGATCCACGCAAACGAACCTCTCACGTCATCTCAGATGACACGGCGCCAATTCCCAAGCGCTCTCTAAACCTAATAATCAGAGAGTGTCACAATCTTTCTCGCTACTTGAGGGTACAAAGAGCGTCTCTTCGTGAATCACTGGGACAGAGGCAACGAGACATGTTGTCATTTGGCGTTTGGCGAAAAGAAAGATGTTTGCGAAAGCAACTGCCCCTGTAGGTAGCGCGTCCTCTTTGACCTCTGGCTTGTGATTATGAACTTGACTTTGACCTAATTGTGGGCATCGGTTTCGTTAGTTGAGTGTGCATGGAAAATAAGAAGTCTTTATTTACTATAGTTAAAAAGTTGTAGTGAAGGTTAAATTCATACCTGACCTTCGACCATTAGGTATAACCTTGACCTTGATCCCTGGAGCCACCGCGTAAAATGGGCAAAAGCAAGTAGAAGTGCTATTATCAGCATGAAAGCAGGTAGGCACTATTATCAGCATGAGCAGGTCAAAGACGTATTTCGGGAATATATCCCAACTTAATCTTATCGTAACGTACCTATATTAGTAACCCTGATTTGACATAACAGAACGACATGTGGGCAGCAATTCTGCAGTATCGCCGTTAGAAACTTGCAACCTTAGGAAGATGGACAGACACATAAAAGGACAGAAAGACAGACAAGCAAACAAACAGGAGGTCAAACGAGACAATATTACTAGATGGATCCGGACCAAGAACCATGGAGCATGATGTGCAATACAGGAGTACGCGTCAAGACTTTCTCTCTCTCTCTCAGACATCATTCAGTCTTCACTGACCTAATATCGTTGTCTAATAAGTCTTTGAAAGAAAAAATAAGTTTTGAAAGAAAAAATAATTCCCTCCTAATTTCCACATTTCTTCAGACCTAGGTTATCAGCGCCATCAACTTTGCTTTCGACTGTGAATAATACTAAACATAAAATTATAAACATCATTGCTGGCAGTATACTTGGGACCATTGCATTTTGGACCTAAAATTAAAGTTGGTGCGTGCTGCCTGTGGTCTCTTGTAGTCAGGAAATTGCCAGAGCATTGCAAACGGTTTCATATCCTACTTGACTGCAATCATTTATTAATGTTGCCATGTAGGAACGTGCCTGACGTTAATACTTGAAGGGTATGCATGGTTTTCATAGATATAATTCTGAGTGGCCTACAGTGCCCATTCTTGTACCAGACTTGACACGACTTCTATACAATACTCGACACTACGCGCAATAACTGAAGTTGTAAGATGAGGGACATAAGTTAACATCTCAAACTACTTTTGTCTTTAATAGATCTCTCTCTTTTACTCTATTGATTTAATCATGTGTTACAATCCTCCCTCCAGACTCCGGAATTCGTTGCAGTCTTCTGTTTTGTCCCGATTCGCTTAAACTTCACATTTCAAAGGAGTCAGCAGAGTTAAATGCCACCTAATAAGAGGGTCTATAGTTGCTTCGCCTCTCTCTTCTCTTCTCTCTCTCTCTCTCTCTCAATCTCCTGCAGCCTCAAAATTCTGACCTTACCACCTTCAATATCGTGAACATAGTGGAGACACAACAAAGAGAGTGCGAAAGTCATCAGGACAATGAAGAATGCTTGTCCTGAAAGACGCCATATGACTAACGCTCCCCAAAAGGTCAGGCCAGCACGACGACAAATTCGAGAAAAAGTCCTTATGTCATCAGTCCTCAAAAAAAAAAAATAGTCTTTGTTTATGATGAATGACTGGCGCATGGGAGATAGATAACAAAGTGAATGCTGGGCTCGAATTAGCTCCCTAACTGATCGTGAATCAATGTTAGGATCATCTCATAATTTCGAATGTTTAGAATAGAATAGAATATAGAATCTAGGCCAAAGGTCAAGCACTGGGACCTATGAGGTCGTTCAGCGCTGAAACTGAAATTGACTGTAAAAAGGTTTAAAAAGTGTAACAGGTGGAAAACATCGCAGTTGCACTATGAATCAATTGTTAGGAGAGGATGGAAAGTAAGAAGAAAGAAAGAGAATATGAAAGGAGTTACAGTAATCGGAATGAAAAGTGTTGCAGCTAGGGGGCCGAAGGGACGCTGCAAAGATCCATAAGTAATGCTACCCTGGAAATCCTATTTCAGATTCGCAGTCATAGCTAAAAAAAAATTAGGATTTGGATAGGATATCAAAACACAAGTGGCAGGAAGTATGATGATTATCCGGAAATTGAATGAATCAGTGTTTTTCGTTTGACGGACATCCTCTCTACTTTTCCGCAGCGCAAGCCCTTTAAACCGCTTTGATTCATAGACAGCTCCCCAGATCGTTTAAGCGCTGTAAAAAAAAAAATAAATAAATAAAAAAAAAAGTTTTGAGAGTGGACGTACTCCTTTCCCGTCCGAGTTCCGAAAACCGGATTTTTACTTATCCACTACTTCAGAATAAGTGCGTCCACAATAACTCGAAGGACGCTCTTCTTGTTTCTCTGCATCTTTCCCCACTTCTTGTGGGGTCAATGTTTCTGACAGCTTTCCTCCCCTTGGCTCGGTCAAACACATCGTCCTCTGACAATTGTTTGTCTCTCAGATCTTCTTTAACTACATCCATCCACCTTCGCATCGGTCTTCCTCTTGCTTTCCCACCAGGCACCTCCATCTGCATCACTCTCCTCCCTACATATGTCTGATCCCTTCTCATCACATGGCCATACCACTGCAGTCTTCTTTTCTGGGCCTTCTTTACTAGTTCTACGACTTTAGTAGTTCCTCTTATTCTTTCATTTTTTATCCTGTCTATTTTTTTTTTTACTCCACACATCCACCGGAGCATTTTCATCTCTACCGCACCCAGTTTCTTCTAATAACTCGAAAGGCGTTAAAAGATTAAATCTTCCTCTAGAAAATGCTGATAGTATGACTTTGTGTCGGTAAGTTTTAAAATCAAAGGATGGCAAGTCATCATTTTCGGTATTATTTTGGGAATCAAATTGTTTTTCACTTCATGTAATCTAATTACCCGGTATGTAATACTGCTCCGTCTTTTGAGTTTTTTTAGTTGTTTTATTTAAAATTGCTGCGGTCAGTGTAAGCTTTCATACTGCAAACCGTGGGTTACAATAATTTCACTTTATAAATTCTCCGCTATCGTGGCACTCATCACATCATGTATATTATCTCTTTCTCTCTCTCTCTCCATGCACACGCACTAAAATTTGACATAATAGATATGAGACAACCACTAGTTTGAGTATTTGAGTACATGTATACAAACAGCTCCGTGAGAATGTCTCTCCTCTCCTGAGTGGATAATATTGTTTCTGTCAGGCAAATTACGTAAAAGACAAGTTTTCTCTTAGTAACGTGAAAGGAATGCTTTGCCACACAATTTTCTAAGATATAATTACAGATGCTGAATTTACTAATAATGAATTTTAAATTTTGATCGTCAAACGTTAAAACTGTATGTTAAATAAAAAATACGTTAGAGTAACAAAGTATAAACAAACGAGCGATTGTACTTAATGGTGACAAGTTAATAGAAGCAGCCCTAAAAGACTTGTTCAATTTAGAATGATCTTCAGAGAAGATACAATTAGAAAAACAAGCAATTTCTCTGAAATGTGTCTCCGTTTATTCGTTGCCAACAGTGAATGCAGCTTCTTCAATCCGCCTAATTAATAATGAAGAAACCCAATATTCTTCGGAGTCAAACGTTTTGGCTGTTCGTGTTTCTTCTCACATTGGAAGTTTTTACAGTCTTTTTCTATTTTTTCTTTGCTTAAATGTAAATGGCACGAAAGAGGTCCCCTTTTACGGAGCATTCGACTCCTGGATACTTAATCACTGACAAGGAAGAAGAATCAATGTAGGAAAGATTTTCCGACATTAAAGTTCTGAAATGATAAGTAAGTGAAAGGATGATAAAGCATTGCTCTCTTACAATACTTGGCTTTGTAGCCTTTTTTATTGTTAATATTCTTAAAAAAGGATGAAAGCCAAATTTTTATTTGTAGAGCAAGAAGAGGGATACATATTTTAATTCACTATTTGCCTTCTTTATTTTATTTTATTTAAAAGGAAATTTCTTATGACAGCTTTTTCTTTTGCTCTGTCTTAAAAGTTACCATATTGCCTCATACATCCTTATCATGAATGATGATTTCCTGCGCCAACGTCGCCCACCCCCTCGCCTTTTTATTTTTTTACTAAACTCTTCTTTTTCAATTTGAACATTACCAGACGTTACGTAAACACCACAGTATGTTGACAGCTATGTACTGTTCGCATTAGAAAGCTTTTTATTGGATAAGCTCTGCTGGAGAGTTATTGGGAATGATTCCATCTTAAAAACAGGGTGAATTTCATCTTATTTCCTTAGTTGAGAAAAACGTTTTCGCGTCTAAAGGATGAGAATTTCTGTTTAATGTATTCACGAATGTCATGCAAAAAGTGTTGATGTCAAACAGACGTTATTTCCACAATTTAATTCAAACCTCAATCTGAGAGAGAGAGAGAGAGAGAGAGAGAGAGAGAGAGAGAGAGAGAGAGAGAGAGAGAGAGAGAGAGGGTGGGTGCAATGTGAGAAAGTAATCTGGTATCCTAGAGAGTAACCTGTGTCCTATGTACATTACACATGATATCATGTTTAAGATAAGTTTGCTGTTAATAAAACCTGATAAAATGTCTTTGCATATGATAACTACATCCTCCTTTGGCCACTGTTATCGCGTTATGCGTACCTTGGGAATGTGAGAAAATAATAAACGTAGCTCTCTAACGATTGGCCGGATGTATCAGCTACGTTATTCGCAGTCCCCGTTTCTCCCTTTGTTGACAGCGAACGATTCCTTTCCTCACCCTTTTCTGAAAAGTCTTCAAAGTTATCGAAGTTACGAACTGTACAAGTATAACAGCTTGTACAACCGGATCACGCTGAGCTCAAACTTTGATTAGTTGTATAAAGGTTAATGTCTTGACAATATGACTTTGATGTTTTTTTTTTAATAATAACGTATTACGTAAACGTCGCTCATGTAGACATACAGAAATATATACATATTTTGAGGTGTCTATATGGCATAAGCTCGCACGAGAAAAAAAAAAGTTAAATTACCACATATTCTTTATGGTATTTATCAAACAGAAGAGTTATGTGTCGATCCATTTCCACTCTCTAAACGAAAAATAATGACGTTATAATTTAGAAGACAAAAATTAATCAAATTACTTTACACTTGACTTAAGCTAAAACGGGGATGTCGGAATTACGGGTTAGAAGAACTGTGATGTAGCTATGCTTCGACTACCTGGGACAGACAGTCGCAGAAATTTTTATATCTTCGTAAGCCGAATGGATGTTTAAAGTCCATTTCAGAAGTTCCAGAATGACAAACCGCATAGATGCAATTTTATGCACTCGCAATGAATATGTTCACACAGAAATGTTTTTAAGCGGGGACTCGCATTTTCGAACTGTTAACTCAAATGGTGTTTAATAATCCCAAATGAAAAGATTAAAAAAGTCTCGATACAAAATTTATCTTATGTCAGATGCAAAGTCGTGGAATTCAAAAACAATTTCTGAGACTCGACCTGAGTTAGGTCACATAGCATTTCAGAACAAAAATCTAGAAGAGCTGAGTAATACTTTAAGACCAAAATTTCTCAAAACTCATAATGATTTCTTTTCTGTGGGGAAAATTCCCAGTCTAGGTTACAGTTTGGCATTTAGAGTCCCTGTACAAGTCGTGAGCAAGTTGTGTATTTACCTCTTACATAATGTTAATGTCAAGTGTCAGCATGAAATAGTTGTTGCCTCTTGAGTCATAAGGTTCAACACTGAAACCCTTAAGAGACTTGAAGAAAGGAGTTCGGACATCTGAACAATGCATCCAATTTTATAGAGCAAAGTTAGGAACTTGAACCATAAACACACGCAGCCACACACAATATATATATATATATATATATATATATATATATATATATATATATATATATATATATATATATATATATATATATATATATATATATATATAAAGATAAAATATACGAAGGAAAGGGAAACAATATATATATATATATATATATATATATATATATATATATATATATATATATAATGTATATATATATACATATGTAAATATATATGTACATATGTATATATATGCATGTATGTATAAATATATATATATATATATATATAGATACAGTATATACACATATATATATATATATATATATATATATATATATATATATATATATATATATATATATATATATATTAAAGAACTAACTTTCTTTGGCAGTTAATCATTTTCTCTGTATTTTAGTGACCTGTCCGAGAGGCCATTCACCTTCAGGTTGTCTCACAAAACCTACGAGAAGGAATGAAGAATAAATACTTGGAAAACATGAAGCAAAAAAACCCGGTGAATAAATAGGAAAAGACGAAGGCATAGTAGGAGACATCCAAGTGACTCAGTCTTCTCTTCATCTCTGCTTCCAGCGTGATGAGGAGGAGGAGGAGGAGATGAATGAATGAATGAGTAAACTCTTGAGTGTACAATGCTGAGCGCTTACCACTTCCTGAGGGAAGCCGTGACTCAGGAGTTTTCGAGTGTTTTTCTTTTTATATGCTAAGTCGGTCAAAAAGGAAAGGCAATGAATGATTCAAGCTTTTTTTTACTTGGAAGGACACTCATTGAAAGTTTTTGTTCATTCATGTTTTTTCTGAGTAAATTATAATTTTATTTACCTTGAAAACAAATACAAGTAATGTATGAAACCGTTTTTATTTCATGAACTTTCTTCCTTTATGTGTTCTGTTCTTCTAATTCGGAAAATAAAGGAATAGAGAAAACGGGGAGAAAGAACTGCTATTGCGGCAACCTTTTCATATACTGCGCTGTGATTTACTCATCTTTTTATTCATTTATCAATGTATACAAAATTGTGTCACACCTATATGCTTTTCATAAACAAGTAAAAAATGTGCCGAAGTTTCTTCAGCGCCATCGTGTTTTCCGTACAGCCGCTACAGCGAATTATCAAGACCACCGAAAATAGATCTATCTTTCGGCCGTGGCCTATCCTATATCGTTGCCAGAAGCACAATTATGACTAACTTTGACCTTGAATAAAATAAAAACTACTGAGGCTAGAGGGCTGCAATTTGGTAAGTTTGATGATTGAAGGGTAGATGATCAACATACCAATTTGCAGCCCTCTAGCCTCAGTAGTTTTTAAAATCTGAGAGCGGACAGAAAAGTAGGGACCGAAAAAATTGCCGACAGAATAAAGTGCGGACGGACAGACAAAGCCGGCACAATAGTTTTCTTTTACAGAAAACTAAAAGAAACCAGAAATAAGAGAAAGGCAGCCGAAATCTCGCTCAATCTTGTAATACCTGGTTCTCCAAAGGTAGGTTGTGTAATATCCTTTCCCTGTAAATTTTAGATTTCCGTTGTATATACAGTAAAAATCAACACGCCTTAGAATAAATATTTATGTTGACAGTATTTTCATAACCTTTTACCCATTCTGAGTCACATTCTTTCTTATTCTTTATACACCTTTGCTTGATTTTTATTCTTAAATTTCCCTTGCGCAGATCCTGCAAACTTCGTGAGCATGTGATTAACTTGCGTTATGGTTTAGAAAACTTGATTAACAACATCATTAAAACATCTGTAAAGATGTTGTTGACTATGATATGGTATATCTTCAGGTATTTTTCCTACGGTTTCCTAAAGACATTCATGGTTTGCATATAATCACAAGACTATTTCCTCAGGGGGGCATTGTTGTCAGTACACCTCACGTATTGCCCTGCAGGCTTTACCGAAGGGCGTTTGCTGCGGCCCTCCGTCCCCTAGCTGCACCCACTTTTTAAGCCTTTTACTTCACTTCCATTCCAGGTTCCTTCTTCAGTCTTACTGTCCAACCTCTCTAACTCCCCCTTTTTCACTGTCTTACATAACAGACACGATGCCGTAATACAATGGAATTACTGACGCTAATAATTTGTGAGGGAAAAAATGAATCTCTCAGTAAACACCTCAAAGAGACATAATTACATTTAAAATGTAATTGAAAGGTGATTAAAAAGATGAAGAATTTTAACGTTCTGGAACCTCTGGTCTGATTCAGCGAAAGGCAAATATAAAATAAATATAAAGAAGAGATCGTTGAGATAATGTTCTTAGATGTAACATAAATCAGAACCAGTTGCTGTAGCACAAGTTGTATTGATTAAAAAACACACACGACACTCGGTAAAATGAACCACAGTAAAAAAAAAAACAAATGAGAAAAATACCAGCACAGTAAACTATAAAGGTTGTACTTCAGTTAATCTACCGGCGCAAAACCGCAGCAATTTAAAACCTTATTTGGTAAAGAACCAACACAAGTCAAACGCAAGTTACCCAGGTCTCAGGAAGCATCAACTCGTGAGAAGTGGAATTCAAAATCACGCCTTGCAACACCGCAAGTGGACATTTCCGCTGGATTTCCACGTGAAAATGAACATTAGCAACATTCCACTTTCTCAGAACAACACAGTATACACTGGAATAAAGAATAAAGAAAGGATATGATTAAAAAAAAACAAAGTACTTTATTCCGAAAACAAAGATGTGCTTAGGCGGGTATTAAGTGGGCCCTGGGTATTCCAAACTGTTGACAGGTGCGAGTGTTTTTGCCTGACAGGAAGTTTTGATGAAGAAAGCTTAAGATGACGATATCAAAACAAATACTGTATACCTTTATTAGTGTCAGCGTTTTCATAATAAAAACCAAAGCACCAAGAACCATACAAATTTTTTTCAATTTCCAACACACACATATACACACACATACATACACACAATTATATATATATAAATATACAAACATATATATATATATATATATATATATATATATATATATATATATATATATGTAATTTATACATTTATAAATCATGTATTCATATATATGTACATATATATATGTACTGTATATATGTATGTATAATATTATATACATATTTATATATGTAAGTATGTATGTATGTATGTGTATATGTATGAGGGTAAATGGGAATCAGTATGAGGTTGGAGTATATTCAGCGACTGTTGTACCAACTCTCCTTTATGGAAATATAGTGTGGATGATAAATGCAAATGAAATAAAGAAGAGGAAGGTATGGAGGTTCATTGTTTACGTAGTTCTTTTCGTTTTGACATGCTTTTTCCAATTTTTATATGGGGTAAGTATTTGTGGTATAAGTACAAATGACAGGGTTGAGAAGCGTGGATAAATGTAGAAGGGGTAAAAGGATTAGTGTAAGTGAAAGGATGGAACAGAGAGTTTTGAAATGGTTGGGTCATGTGAAAAGAATGGATGATGGTAGTCTGGTGAAGAGTATACAGTTCAGTTGCTGGCTGGCCATCTGTAAAGGTATATGGAAGTTTTATGCACAAGGGGATCACTCACGATTCAGCAGTTTAAATATGAATTCAGTAGTGACCACAGTCTTTTCTGCGAAGGGGCTTGAAAAACGCTGAAAAACAAATATAAAATATATATATATATATGCATATGTGTATATATATATATGTATACACTGTATATATATATATATTTGATAGTATATATATATATATATATATATATATATATATATATATATATATATATATATATATATATATAAGTTGGTCTACACAGTTATATATATATATATAGTATAGATAGTATATACATACATATATATGTATATATATACATATATACATATACAGTACATATATATATATATATATATATATATATATATATATATATATATATATATATATGTAGTCACTGACTGAGATCCTAGAATGAGTTGACACGCTACAAGCCCGTGATTCGATAATTTTTGGCATCTCTTGCAAGCAATGCAATCAAGTATTGACCAAAATCAATGTTGCATAACTTTGCCTATCAGAAAACCAGCGGCGGAGATAAAGTGATACCGAAGGCTTATAGTTGCAGTTAAACCAACATTACGAGAGTTGTAATTTAAATCCAGATCTTAAACTACAGTACTTTAATAATTATAATAATAATATATTCCACACAGTCTAAATACACACTAGGTTTGCTTTTAAATGGGTCAATGTTTATTACATTATATTATACTTGTTTTAATTCTAAAATACGGCTGGCTTTTACTTTAATCCACCAATATCTTCTTTTAGAACCAAAAAGAAGATATCTTAAAGAGCTGAAAGATCTAAGAAAATAACGTCTAAAAAAACGTGGTACATCAATAAAATCATCATATATCATGATGAAAATTATCTCACATGTAAAGATCACTTCACAGTTTCACAACATGTAATGGATCTCCACGCCTCTGTACATTAATTAATAGTAAACAGGCTATCAACGGTTGATGAATACAAGTCACTGTTTTCCGAACAGCAGCTGTTTGTGTCACTGTTTTCCGAACTGCAACTGTTTGGAGTTTGAAACTCAACATTTTATCCGAAGTTAATGATCGAATTGCTTTGTAACAAAGACCAGCACAGTACAAGCAGAAATAAGGAACCACTTATACTCGTGAGGGTCCTCCTGAATGATATGGTTGCGACAGATTGTTCTCGTTTTGTGGTTCTGCTAATCTCATTGACTCGCTTTGCCAAGGCTCACTCTCCCACAAAGGCTTCTTCAGTGCCATCGATAATTCGTGGGCTGATAATGATGGCTTGCCTTCAAACTCTTAATAAGAAAATTGAGCGTGTAAGCGCTCTCTTTCTCTCTCATACACACGTTCGATTATACATTAAGATTCATTTATCAATATCACAAGCACATTAATCAGTCGATCATCAATAGATGCAAATGTTCACTCAAGCGTCTTTTCAAACTGGTTCACTCACTCATCTCACTCATTCACAAAAGTATATTTTCATTCACAGGCTTTTAACGTACTTCCTGATACATAATTATGTAAACGCTGTCACAAAAATATACCACCACACAAGCTTTTACGGTATGTAAACAGTTACTAATCACACATCCATAATAACATATACCAGCATTCAGGACATTCACAGTACAGAACAATATTAGGTAAACCAATCCAGGCGACTTGTAATTCATTTTACAAACGCGCGTGTGCTGATTATTAGTGACGGTGGTTAGCGATACGATTAATGTCGAATGAACAAAGAAAACAGACCATTTCCCTGTTTTACGAAGACGGGGATAACTTCCCCCCTCCTTTTTTCTTCGTGGAAAACCGATTAGTACCTGAACAGAGAGAGTAGGAATCTCAGAATGTAGCTGAGACTGAAGGTGAATAGGGTCAGATCCTATAGCTTTCATATTTGAGGTCTAGGAAGAACGAAAACACAGGAACCATCAAAACTCGAATATAATTTGAATTTCTTATTTCATGAAGCACTTGATCGATGAGGATTATTTCATCTAACGAAGTAGGGAACTAAATGGGATGCTGAGAGTTTAAATTCGACTCAACCCCACAAAGAATGACGTCATAAACTTACTTGATTAAGGAACCGGGAACGAAAGAGTACATTACAAATTGTGGGTAACGAATGCTTTAGTATGAAGGCTAAGATAATAAAATTAATTATAACAATTGATTATAATTGATTATGAGGAGTTTATAATGTTCGTTACTTGTACCGTTCAATAATTAACCTAACGGAATTTGAACGACTTGAGGGAAAATATATTTGAAAAACAACTTAGACTTTTAAAGTAGAATGAGAGTCTTCAGAAAAGCAAAAAAGAAGAGAAAGATAAAAGTACGATAATAAAGCAGAAAAGGCATAGGATTCCAGTAGCCAGATTCAAATGCTCTCCCTTAGTACAGGCTGCAGAAATGCACAAGATTCTAATTAGCTGTAGGGGTGGTATCGGAGCTCCTTCCCATTGAAAGAAGTTTATCTAAATCAGGGCCGCCCAAGTTGTTTAGTCTGAGAGCCACTCTTGAAAAAACAAAATGTCATGTATGTATGTATGTATGTATGTATGTATGTATACAAAAAAATGAAATATACTTCTACTTATTTTTCTCTAGCGGGCCACTTTTGGCCTACGGGCATGGGGTTGGACGGAACTGATCTAAATGATTCAGAAAACAATTGAGGACATCGTTGTCAAGTGACCATTAAGGTCCTGAATGACACATTGACTTATCATTTCATTTCGATCCTTAATTTCTGCTTCTTTAGTGAATCAGAAATTTCTGAGTAAAGTTTAAGAAATAGCAATGAGAAGGTTTCATCACTTACTCATCTAAGTACATTTCTCGCCTCTTCTATGGACATACTATCTCCGCTCTCCTCAGTTGGGCAATAGGAATCTACCCGTGCTTGATTCGCGTTTCTATGGTTTCCTACTACAGTTGTAATTCTTACGAATTCCACAAAGCAGTCATTGAGTAAAAACCATAGGAAATGAGTTACGCATCATGACAGTTTGTCAACAGACTGAAGCCCCAGTGTATAGGTCATCTGAGCGCAAGAGAAACCAAAAAATTCTGTGGGAATTTTTTGCTTAAATCCTGTGCACGTGCGCTCTCAGGATGCTTACTAATCTTCCAGCTAACTTAGATTTTCAGAAAAGAATCCCGAACTCATCATATCTTATTCCCCTTCCGATGAGATAACCAACGCCACCGCTTGAATCACGGGCCTCCTGCGGTCGCGGGCTGGGTTACTAAGTTCTCGAGCCTTGCAGGACTTCGAGCTCAGCTGTATACGAATATACCACCACCACCGCCGCCGCCAGAAACGAAGATGATGTCATTTACGAAGAACGCGGCGATGGAACACCAAAATTCCTGCATTGTCGAAGATACCGCTTGTTGCGCATGCATTTCATACCGGCTTACAATACAGAGAGAGAGAGAGAGAGAGAGAGAGAGAGAGAGAGAGAGAGAGAGAGAGAGAGAGAGAACGCGACGATTAAACGCCAAAACTTCAGCATTATCGAAGACACCGATGGTTGCGTACGCATTTTACACAGGCTTACAGAGAGAGAGAGAGAGAGAGAGAGAGAGAGAGAGAGAGAGAGAGAGAGCGGCGATGGAACACCGAAACTGCATTACCGAAGATACAGAAGTAAGTTTCAAATCAGAAATTGGAGGCAATATTCCGTTTTGTAATTTTTTTTTGTCAGTTTCCTGATTCCCCTGTGATTTATCTTTGCACTTTTAATAATTAATAGTGACATTATATTTCTTTCTCAAGCTACAGGCTTAAGTGCAGTACCAAGAAGAGTTGTAGATCTACAGTCAGTGACAGAAGGCCTCGTGGTGACACTTCCTGGTCGTTTTATTCAACTAATTCAAAGAACAGACTCGCGAACCGAAGCGGACAAATACAAACTGCTTTTCGCTAGGTTCAAAATTCAGAACTTGAATTATATTACGGTGTATATATGCAATGCATTACTACCCTAATACAATTCAACCTGTATTTTAATCATTTTACTTACATTTTTATTAATTCATTAATTTGTTAATTTATCTGTTTAGCCAACAACTGATCTCCTCTTTCTGTATTTCCCATTAACTTCTGTTGCTTCTTTCGAATGAACATGTGCCATATTCTTTGGAAGCTTGAATTTCAAGTAAATGGCCCCCGTGGGCTTGTTCCATATGAATAGGGTTCATCATCTGAATAATAATAATAATAATAATAATAATAATAATAATAATAATAATAATAATAATAATAATAATAATAATAAATAATAGTTAAAAAATACTCATAGTAGCATGAGTCTTAAAATGGAGAAGCAAATCCACAGTTATGTATATGTACATATATTTAAAGATAAATCAATATAGATAGCTATCTATATTGATTTATCTTTAAATATATGTACATATACATAACTGTGGATTTGCAATAATAATAATAATAATAATAATAATAATAATAATAATAATAATAATAATAATAATAATAATAATAATAATAATAATAATAATAATAATAATAAAAGGGAGAACATTAATGTCATTGCCTCTGTCACCTATTGTATGTATTAATACAATTATACATATCCCATTTTTCACAATCAAGGGTGAGCCCGGTGGGCAAAAAATTTTCAAGCAGTGTCCATGTGCAACTTATCTAGACCATTTCGCACGTTACATCATTCCGCTCCATCTTGCAAACTGTTCCTCTGTAACTCTGTCTACCTGGCACTCTCTAGATCTCCATCTCCATCTCCTTTCGAAATTTACATCTTTTCCAACTTACCTTCTCACATTTTCTTCCTGTGACCAAACCGTCTCAAAAGGCTTCTTTTTCTGTTTATTTTAAGCCATTGCAATAGAGAAGGTGATTGCTGGGGGTACCAGCGAAGGGAAAGGCTGACAGCTTGTCAAGAAGTATGACAACATATTAGGAAGGATTCCTTAGCCATTAGATGATACCTTCTTTAGTACCAAAAGCGAAATCGTAGAGTGACAAACTTTGAGGGAGGGTCTGCCTGCTAGTAACAAGAAAATGTTGAAAACTGTCACACCATCTTTACCATGAGTTTATAACAATAGGCCAAATACATGGGATACTACCATTTGCTGACTCAGCATTGGTCACAAACAAACAAGTAAAATATGCGTCAAAGTTTCTTCGGCACAATCGAGTTTTCTGTGCAGCCGCTACAGCCTATAATCAAGGCCACCAAAAATAGATCTATCTTTCGGTGGTCTTGGTATACCGCTGTGTGAGCGCGGTCCATGAAACTCCAACCACGGCCAGGTGGTGACCTATCCTATATCGTTGCCAGAAGCACGATTATGGCTAACTTTAACCTTAAATAAAATAAAACTACTAAGGATAGAGGGCTGCAATTTGGTAAGTCTGATGATTGGAGGGTGGATGATCAACATAGCAATTTGCAGCCCTCTAGCCTCAGTAGTTTTTAAGACCTGACGGCGGACAGAAAAAAGGCGGACAGGAAAAAAACAAGTGCGGACGGACAGACAAAGCCAGCACAATAGTTTTCTTTTACAGAAAAATAAAAATCATCTGGGCATCCGTTGCCATTTTCCAAAAACTTCCACTTCTCAGATATGCAGCACTTGCAAAGTCATATTCTAACCATTCCTTTCCAGAATCTCTGGGTCGGATGTCCTTTATATGTGAATCGAGGTTTTGCATGTTGTTTATGTGGCTGGTCGTCTTGTTTCCTTTTCATCATGAACAGATTCGAATGAAATTTTCGCAAGGAAGGAAGAATCGCGTTGGGTTGGAGCACCCCTCACTCTTTCTAGCATTTACGGATTGGAATCCCTTTGAAATTCAAAGGTTTCCATGGAAAGCATATCCTAAATATGTGAGAAAATGAAGAGGTTACGAAGTCATTTTAGAAATCCATACATACTGTATATATATATATATATATATATATATATATATATATATATATATATATATATATATATATATATATGTGTGTGTGTGTGTGTATATACATAGGTATATATGTATACATATACATATATGTGTGTTTGTGTGCGCGTGTGCTTGTGTGTGTAAGTGTGTGTATGTGTGAATAAAATGTCAATAAAATATACCCGATGATGATTTAAGTCTTATGATCAGGCTGGACTAGATACAGCAATTTTCTCCACAAGACAGCGATATAGAGACAAAGAAAGAAGCATAAGAAATGAAAATGAATACACGAGTTTTTAAAGGTAAAAACTCATTATGTTAAAGGGATGTTCATAAATTTTTATT
Source organism: Macrobrachium rosenbergii (assembly GCF_040412425.1). NCBI lineage: Eukaryota > Metazoa > Arthropoda > Malacostraca > Decapoda > Palaemonidae > Macrobrachium > Macrobrachium rosenbergii. The sequence goes on along the minus strand of NC_089768.1, from coordinate 13,028,634 downwards.
CCTAGAAAATTATCACAAATGAAAAAGGTGACAGCAAAACTTCTAAATTTCAAGAGCGCTGCGCTGCCACCGATCCAGACGAAGAAGGAAACAAATAACTAAACAGTTTGAATTGCAAAAAATATGACCGCGAACTACAGCTCAATGCATAATTCTGAACGTAACTCAAGTGGAGTTATCAATTTGAAGCTAAATTTGTTCTACCAAGAAAACTGCGCATTGTCACGCAACGCAAAAAAAAAAAAAAAAAAAAAAAAAACTTCACGACACTCTCGACGCACTGTTGCAAAGATAGATGATACATGCGAAAGATAAAAAAAAAAATAGATAAAAACGAGAGAAGAATTAAACCGTAACTCACCAAGAATGCTAATTAGACATTAAATCCTTGGTTGTCTAACTCTTAAAAAGTCTTCTTCTTCTTCTTCTTCTTCTTCTTCTTCTTCTTCTTCTTCATTTCGCATATGAGAGAAGCGGGCGACTTTTTCTGCGTCTCGTCTTGGCTTGACCTTCCTAAGATAAGAGACCATCTTACGCTCTCGGTATTTATCCTATTTACCAGACAGAGTTGAGGAGGTCTCACCCAGTTAACTCTCGGCTCTCCATGAAAATGTTGAAAATGTTAGAAAACGCATGCACTGTGCATTCGAGCAAGGCATTCATGCACACAAATCCTAGAACTGGCAATTCCATTAATTTGTTAAAAAACATGAACTGTATGTTTAATTTTTTTTTTGGGGGGGGGAGTATATTTATAATTATTGTTGTCATTAGGAGGAGGGGGGGAAGAAACCAGTAGCTTAAATTTGTTTCTATTTTCGTCTTGCTGCATACATTTATTTTATTTACATATGAGCAATTTACACTATATTGCCCCCAGTTTACGATGGCTTCTGTTCTGTTATCACCTTCATTATTTATCGCTTATATTTTCACTACATTCATCTTCAAATATGTATGTACAATATATATATATATATATATATATATATATATATATATATATATATATATATATATATATATATATATATATATATATATATATATATATATATATATATATATATATATATATATATATATATATATATATATATATATATACATATAATCATATATATATATATGCACATATAATCACTAATATGACTTTTATATTCACAAATGTCAAGCCACGAATATCGTTGAACATCGAATTCACTATACTCTGCTAATATCTTACGCTCAAAAGACAGACAAATAGAACTTAATGGATGTAGTTCAGTACATGCAATATTGATAACTAATGTACAGTTCCAATTTCCCATTTAAAAGGAACTACCTGAGGATCAATGCACTTATTAGTTGTCAGTTTTGGTAAAACTGACAAATAACTACCTGAGAATCAATGCGCTTATCTGTTGTCAGTTTTGCCAACACTGACAACTAATAAGTGCATTGATCCTATTGTAAGTCAGCTGTCAGTTTTGGCAAAAGTAAGAAAAGAGTTTAAATACATTCATATCCGTTTTCTTTCACACTTCCTTATACATACGTACATACTAGTTTCAATATAGAACGTTACTGATATCAACTTAGTCAAAATATTTGAATCGTTATTCGTGTATTGGCATCATATTACAATACTGCTAAAACTGAGAAGTTCCTTTCGCGTCAAAAATAACAGAAATATTTAGTATGTAATTTTTCTATTGCATCGTTTTTAAGATATATCAGTGAGAGCATAATGCTCGCCTTTTATTGCCTAAGATTTTGTGATCTTTAAACTAGAAGCTCTCAGCCCAAATACGATCTGTTTTACATGCACAGCAAATCAGCATGGATCCCCTCGGGGTTTAATGTGACAGGATACTTCACATATTTGTTTCTCCTCTCTTCTGATTATCTGTACAAGGAAGGACAAGTTTTACATTAAAATACAGTTCTTTTAACAAAATTGTTTTAAATGACAAGGGACTCTAACCCTGCCTTGTTCCAGCATTTCCTTTTACTGAATGAAAAAGTCTGGTGAAGTGGCTCTTGTCCGCCTGGTTGTTGCTAGGAACAAACACAGGCGATGGTTTTCCTGAAAATCCTTGAGTCGTATAGTCATTTGCGGTAGCTTTGTACTCCGGTACTTTGTGTGTGTGTGTGTGTGTAAGTACTGTATGTCGTTGGGGGGCTGGGGGATGTATCTTCATGTTTAATACTGATGGAAGTAGATGTCTGGTGGTGGTGAATTAATGGTTTTGTTAGATAAAGAGCAAACAGGTAAGGACGTGCGAGGTAGAACAGGTAGATGAGTGAAGTATCAGTGAAAGTAGTAGGCGTTGCGTGTACTGAAGAAAGGAGAGAGTGAAAGTCTGGAAGGACACCAAAATTTATTCACAGTAGTATGTGACTTTAGTTGCAGAACGTATGGAGTGAGTTATCCTCATTTATGATGAAATTATAAAAGTGTGAAAATATATTTATTACTGTTTTGTCGTATGCTACTTTAATTATATATCTGAAATTAAGAGTACTGAGATAATCAAAAGGTACAATTTTAAAAATTATGGTGTTTCTTTATAAGTAAAAGTAAGAGTAGAAACTGGCGTCAATTCATTTCACTCTAGAACATTAACCCTAGCTTAGCCGTACGAAACATGAATAGAGGAGAAGTATACTGTTATGTGATGCTTAAGAGCTGTAAAGAGATTTGCCATTGATTTAAATGTTGATGTTCCATAGGACCATTCTTGTGTTCAAGAAGAATCTATAGTTTGAGAATATCGGAAGTTTTTGACCAACAACCTCTTAAGAACAATTTCCTTGTTCATTTATGTTAACATAGGTAGACAGATGTTTATTTATTCTTCTACATCCAAACATTATACAAAGAGGGCAACAGAAGCATCAGACATACTATGACGTACAGATGTTAATGCTTTTAGTGAGTTTTTTTATTCGTTTAAAGTTTTCAGCCAAGAAAAGGCACACAATGTGAGAGAGAGAGAGAGAGAGAGAGAGAGAGAGAGAGAGAGAGAGAGAGAGAGAGTATTAACATTAGCCGAAGACAAATGAAGAAAATGAGAAATATAAAAAAGTGTTATATATATATATATATATATATACATGTATATATATATTATATATATATGCCGTATATTTACATGTATGTATATATAAAATGAAGAAGAACATACACTAATATCGGATACAACAGCTGTGACCTTCGATCAAAGGCATAAAGGATGAGAGAGAGAGAGAGAGAGAGAGAGAGAGAGAGAGAGAGAGAGAGAGAATCTTAATCAGATTTCATCATCTAGCTGGGGAAATTACCAACCAGAGACAAGTTTTTATTAAGAACATTTTTTTTGTAATAAACATTAATTTCTTTGTCTGCGTTTGTTACATTATTCATTGACGAAGCCTGTGAGTTAGTGTAAAAAATTTTGATCAGGGTGTTATTACATTAAATCAATTTACCCTAATTGCCTGTCGGCATTAAATAGTGAAGGAAGGAAATCCTATGGTGAAAAAAATGATTGCTAAGTGCTTAACCCTAAAACGATTTGCTTGTAAGCTGGATACATGATACATGCATGGATACATGCGTATTTATACTATATATATATATATATATATATATATATATATATATATATATATATATATATATATATATATATATATATATATATATATATATATATATATATATATATATATATATATATATATATATATTATATATTTATATATATATATGTATATATATATGATATATATATATATGTATGTATATATATATATATATATATATATATATATATATATATATATATATATATATGTAATCTCAACACAAAACATTTTTTCTTCAGCACGCCACGTTTCCTTCTTAAAAGTACATCTACAATTATACACCAAAGTCCTAAGCACGATGACTGATATGAAAATGGTTAATGGCCATGCCCCCGTCCTTACAACCCCACCCCCCAGACAAAACAAAGGTAATTAATCCTATGACACTAATGACAGATTTCGTGGACTCACAAAGTTTGTTATGCTGTCGCCGTCTTGTCTGTCTTCAGATTCGGGGTGGTCTCCCGTCACCGTACTGACAGACCCATTATTGCTTAAATTCCCCTGGTCGTTTAACCTCTAGTATACTAAGCATGTTACAATCGTCTGGAGTGTATATGTATATATACACACACATATATATATATATATACATATATATGCATGCGTTTGTGTAAAGTATATATATATATATATATATATATATATATATATATATATATGTACATATGTACATACAGTGTATATACACACACACACATATATATATGTATATATATACATATATATATATATATATATATATATATATATATATATATATATATATATATAAACAAAGTATATTGCGTAGTCATTGATATACTTCTCTCTTCCCATGTTTTGCTTCTACACCGAACTCCCCTTCTGTTTCTGTGGAAAGGCTATCTATACGCCTGTGTTTCTGATAATGACATACCACTCTTGATTTAGCTGTTGTCACAATCGAAAAGAAAAACAAGAAATAATATCGTGGATTCCTTCAGCGACCTTGAATATCTCGGCTGAATCACTCCGTGGCCGATGGTGTGTGACGGTTACATAAGGCTTTTACGAAAGGCATGCAATGCAATGCATACACACCAATACGGATAATACAACAGGATGCGTTAATTATTAGACAATTTCGTGAGAATGGGGTAACGGCGTTTGGCGCAGACAAATAGCAACAAATAGCAGTTACTGGAGAATGTCTATGTATGTTTTAATGATAAAAAAATCTATTGTTTTCATTTTCCATTTACCGGGAACTGTGGGAGGTTCAACGCACTTATTATACAGTAGTTGTCAGTTTGGGCAAAAGTACGAAAAGATCCACTTGTTTACCCAGGCGTTTTAAGTGGGTGATTAAATACATACTTATCCCTTTTTTCATTTCAAACGGACGTCATACTGAGCAGTGAAGAGTAAAAAACAAGATAACACCACAAACACCCGGAAAATTAGAGTTCACGTGTCCTGCGTGAACACGGGTGAGCCAGGACTTGGGAGAACCGCCCCGAGTATCGACTTGATGTCATCAAAGTGCTGTATGGCACGGGGAAGTGGTGAGAATGATGGATTTCCTCCAGAACCTGTTGCTAACAACACTCTGCTGCTTCTCTGACGTCAACAAAGTGGTAAGTAAGTAAACACAAGGCCAACGCGACGGAAAACGCCAATCGCGAGAAAGGTTCGGCGTGACGTCAATCGGAGGTGCCAGCGTTCACACACTCACAGCTTTAACGGCGGGGCAAAGTGTTTTAGCCTGATTACGGAGAGGTAAATTATAGGCGTTAGTGTGCGAATGAATGCATCTGTGCATCATGCAAGTTCGACGTGCATGGTGCTTGTGAGAGTGCGCCTGTCGCTTAGTTGCATTCGTATACAAATGTGTGAGTGATCCCACACATGCATTTATTTATTAACGTGCGTTTGCCTTTATGTTTATTACAGAGAGAGAGAGAGAGAGAGAGAGAGAGAGAGAGAGAGAGAGAGACGATCTATGAAAATGTAACGGGAACTTATCCTTTTTCTCATAACTCGATCAATTATTACTTGAAATACAACTAATGATATATAGTAGATTCGAGTGGAATAATTGTGACAATGTTCTATTTTCCTTTTATGACGAATGCATAAAAGAGAAATATGTTCAAATCTTCGTTCAACAAAACGAGATATGTATCCCTAACATAATTCTGTGTGTGTGTGTGTGTGCGTGTGTGTGTGTGATCTCACCGACTGGATTCGCCATTGTCCAGCCCCAGAAAGCTCCGGGGTGGTACGTAACGTCTCCATGATCGGATTTCCCATATCAGCCTTCTGATGTTTTACGGTAATTTTTTGACGGTACAGGCTCAGTAGTGGAAGTATTATAACTGTTGCAAACATAATTCTTTCAGCACAGTACAGTCAATACAAATCCTGGATTGTCGTCAGCTGAACCAAAAAAAGAAAACCAGGAAATGAAAGAGAAAGCGCAGAGTGAAAACAAAAACGCATCGAAAGTTCCTTCACTTAGAACATTAAATTGTATAACACTATTATGAATAGAGAAATGTAAACGCTTGCATTTTATAATACAAAGCTAGGCTCTGGATCACTCGCATCAATTGTTAAGGATTAAAAAAAAAATAGGATCAAACTTAGACAATTACTCTCACTGAGGTTTGAGACAGGGACGAGCATAGTTGACCTTGAATTGATCGAGGCACAATAAATGGTAATGAGGTTAGGTTAATAACCTTATTACCATTTATTATTGCAAAAGGAAACTTTATCCTTAATAAACATAAGCACACGAAAGCAACGTTCAACAGAAATATTTGCTTATCTTTATAGATTGGTGAACGTAAGAGAAATATAAGAATAAGTTTATTGAGAAATTTTCATGATTTAGTTTTATATATTTTTATTAACATTAAAATGAAAATTATTTTTTTTTATTATTATTATTATTATTATTATTATTATTATTATTATTATTATTATTATTATTATTATTATTATAAGCAAAAAAAGGTTTGAAAGGAGTAACAGGAGGAAAGGCTCGCAGTTGCGCTATGAAACAATTGTTAGGAGAAGGTGGAAAGTAAGATGGAAGGAAGAGAATATGAACGGAGTTACAGTAAAAGGAATTAAAGGAGTCGCAGCCACCGGCCGAAGTGACGCTGCAAAGAACCTTAAGTGATGCCTACAGTGCACCGCTTCATAAAACTGACATAGAAGCAATGATTGAATAAAGAATTATAAACTAAACAGAATCATAAAATAAAAGTAATGTACACATCACTGAAAAGAGAAATATAAGAAGAGGACTAAGACGCACTTAAGAGGAGACCAGAAATGACAGGGGGCGAAGTGGCACCGAGTTTTAAATCTATGCCACGACACCTTTTTACTTTTTCACAGCGGAATCTCGTGTTCAGTTATTTTTAGAGCCAGTTAAAACCTTCATCCAAATATTAGTATTGCCGTGGTAACGGAGGGTATAGTGGGTGCATTTCCTTGTCTAGATAGTTTAGCTTTCTATACGACCAATGAGTAATTTGGTGAAACAAATCCACAGTTATGTTTGGGTACACATATTTATAAATGAATCACTACGGAGAGCTTTCGGAATCTGTTGAAAGTTCTCTGTAGAGTGTTATTTTTAGTTTTCTTTAACAGAAGAGTATTGAGATGGCTATTTGTCTGTCCGCCCGCACTTTTTCTGGCCGCCCTCAGATTTTAAAAACTACTGAGGCTAGAGGGCTGCAAACTGGTATGTTGATCATCCATCCTCCAATCATCAAACATACCAGACTGCAACCCTCTAGACTCAGCAGTTTTTATTTTATTTAAGGATACAGTTAGCCATAATCATGCGTCTGGCATCATTATGGGTGCCAACAATACAGGCCACCACCGGGCCATGGCTGAGAGTTTTATGGGCCGTGGCTGAGAGTTAAGAAAACGCCATTGCGCCGAAGAAACTAGTTTTGACTTCATCGTGGAACTTATTCCAGTTGCATCATAAAGAAAAGGCTCCAGGAATAAAAGTTTTACTTAAGTTTTCAAAGGTTATTCGACAATTTTTAAATGAATATCGTTATCATAATAAATCATGCATATTTTCAGATTTGATTCTACTAAATAAATTTCTGTAAAAAAAAATTATACCAAATATAAAGAATAAAATTGATGAAATATAAAATTCTAAGAATGCAATAATAATAATAATAATAATAATAATAATAATAATAATAATAATAATAATAATAATAATAATAATAATATTAATAATAAATGATTTTCATGTTTAATGTTAATAAAAATATATAAAACTAAATCATGAAAATTTCTCAATAAACCTGAAGTTAAAACCCATTGGAAAAAAAAAACACGGAAAAGCTCCTAAAAATCTTCCATTAAACAATAAGGGGCAATGAGTGAAAAAATTCAATTCAAGGTTGGTAAAGCTATTTCCAAATACATTGTTTTGATACAAAAACGGAAAACTTCACATGATGAAAACTGCTTAAATCAAATAGAACTTTGAATCGTGAATAAAATAAATGCTTCTGAAAAGTACAAGTAAGATATAGCGGAAGACAAACTATTTGATTTTATGTCTACTGGGTGTCAACGCCATAACTACCAACAGCATTAATATACATGATAAAATACAGCATTATACTTATTACAAAAAAAGGACAGTAACCAAATATAACCGTAAAGCTGTAGATCAACGGATATAATAAGGGTGGTGGGAAATAAAGGTTATAATAACAGAGCAGTGACTCTAAAAGGTAAGAAAAAAAAAAAAAAAAGGACTTTGAAAGGTAAAAAAAAAGTTACTTTAAAAGGTAAAAAAATTAGTGATGGGAACTACTGATAAAAGATTTCCTTTTCCTTCCCATTACCGGTGACATCCGCCTTGCAGGTCAATTCCCCTTATCAATGGGCGAGCATTCCACGGTCATCAAAGTCCATTATTTTCTTTTTCTTCGGCAGTGACGTCAGCTTTTTTTTTTTTTTTTAGTGTATCCTGTCATACAAGACGAAAGTGAACCGATTACCAGGTAATATTCAACTGTTTTATAGGGGTTTTTGAACTTCGTTTACTGAACTAACAAATCCAAATTCCGCAACTGAATAGGATTCATTCACGATCATCATTTACATGTTGGATGATTACAGTATACTCGTGTTAATGATTAAGCACAGCTCTTCCATCCATTGCTGACTAGCGACAACAAATGTTGACTGAATCAAATGCTACGGGAAGTGATATATTGATCCCCAGTTATGGAATAACTGACTTCTTGCGATTTATAAATCATCTCAAATATTTCGACCAGACTGGAAGACCATTATTTGGGGAGGGGGGAGGTCAGTCTTTGCTTCTGAAAAGCATGCAGGAAAACTGTCAATTTCTTTGCGCGAAATGGAAGCAATTCCTTGAAGCAAGAGAGAGAGAGAGAGAGAGAGAGAGAGAGAGAGAGAGAGAGAGAGATAAAAATTCTTACTTAGGGCATAGAGATTCTCCCAGACCTGAAATTATCCAATATAATTTAAGACTTGCATACATGGTATTTAGTATGATGAACTGCAGTCGTTGATTTCTAGGGCAAAGAGAAAGGGAACATAGCATTGGGGTCAAAATAGCTCTGTAGTTTTGCGTTTCATAAGAACGAAATCTCTGACAGGCTCTTTATTCTCTAGAAGCCAATCAAGTTGCTCGGTAAAATGTTTAAGGATCCAAGAGATTTTTAATCCCAAAACGCTGGTCCGCTGGTATAGTGGTTAGTGTCGTGGCATGCCACTCAGATGTCGCGGGTTCGTGTCTCCCCAAGGGCGATGAAAAATCAGTGGTTCTGTATCATGATCAGTTACTGCTGCAGTGTGGGGCCTGCAGTGGGACGTTGAAACCGACATTCTCTGGAAGATTCAATTTCAAGTCAGTGGCCCCTGTGAATAGGTTTCATCTATTGTCATAATAATAATAATAATAATAATAATAATAATAAAATAATAATAATAATAATAATAATAATTCACATGATCTCTGTGTCTGATGAGTAGCTTCTTTTCGTAATGTAAGTTTGATCACTTATGAATTTCGTTTCTCGTGACGCTAGGATGAGTTTGATAAACATTCGGTCATCTATCACTTAAGAAGTTAGTCATTCCTTACGTAGAGTTTTCCTTAGCCTTTGGTATAAATTTTCCCTCCACCCTTTTAAGGGGCCCATTTGGAATTGGGTTATTACTGGACAAGTCTGCCTTTACTTCTCTATTTCTCTACTGAAACATTAAAGCCCAAAACAGCCACACCTTTCAATTGTTTTTAAGTTTATTAAATAATCTTGGTGTACTGTTTGAGGTAACTGGATCACTGAAAGTGCCCAAATATTTGCTTCAGCAACCATTGGTCTCAAACATTTGGCTGTGCCATAGCCTCTGTAACCTGGTCTTCCACAGTCTTGAATTTTGATTCTCTTTACTGTAAAGAACACATAGATAAAATTTGCTTTACTTAATTATTTATTGCTGTTTGTCAATGACTGTGCCATATTTTCATTTTCGAGTGATGCATATAGCATAATAATAATAATAATAATAATAATAATAATAATAATAATAATAATAATAATGACGACTGATGATGATAATGTTTACTGAACAAGATTCGTTTCAGAGAGTGAACTTCATTTTATATTTTATATGAAGTAACTACATTCATACAGTACAAAATAGCTGGGATCTCACGCCTTTCTCTTTCCTACCCAAAAGTAAAGTGATATATATATATATATATATATATATATATATATATATATATATATATATATAAATATATATATATATATATACATAAACTTATACATATATTTATGTGTGTGTGTGTGTATGTTTGTGTAAGCGTTCAGCAAGAGTTATTGTAATAAGACTTCTCAAGGTCACGATATAAAAAGGAAACACAAGAGCGGTCAGAACCTAACCACATGCTAAACTAATGTCTTATAAGAGAAGTTTGTCAAATTGTCACATAATAACCAACGTGCTGTCCCTTGCACTTCCGGAAGTGCACAAAACCCCACTAGTAAAAAAAAAAAATGCGTGGTTGTATCTATTCGGAATGTTTCTCTGTTTGTCTGTCAGTCTGTATATTGCACATATAGGTAGAGTCAATCTTCGGGCAAAGGCTCCAGGAATTGCTGAAGTTCCAAGCCGAATGGCAAGCAATTGATCACTCTGCATGGCAAATGGCCACAATCACGCAATTTGGCCATGTTGCAGGGTTTCATATTACATAACAGCTGTAGTTATCCCTTCACAATACTTTAGGAATGTAACAAAATATTTAAGTTTGTATCTACTGTACCTGTTTCATGTAAACATGCCTGTGACCATAGTAATTGCGTGATGAATGGCAGCTTAACCCCAAGACCTTGGTATGAAAGTTTAGGAGTAATGTGCCCACGCTAATGGAATTATAGATGCCAGGTAATTTACAGAAAAGATTAATGAGCTGAGCATACATACAGGTCAATGACCAATGCTAACTTAGAGCTAT
>NC_089768.1:13000000-13015000 GCF_040412425.1 Macrobrachium rosenbergii | reverse complement strand
ACCGGAAGCTTGAAAACACTGGAAATAATGTAAGCCGTGGTGAGTGTAAGAGGAGCTTTGCAACAGAGCAGGAGTGAGTCAATGTCAGGAATAAATACCCGGAAACTGAATTGACAGAATGCTCCAGATTCAGTGGGCAAGGAACCGTGAGAGGACAGTTTGGCAACTACCTATACTCTTAGCTATCATTAGATAGACAATTTTCATGGTGGCGAAAATTCGTAAAGGATAAACTCGTCACTTTTATGCAAGGGCATTTTCAAACAGAATCCGTTAAAAAAAACGTAATGTGAATAGATTTTCAACTTTAAACTGAGACTAAAAAAAATGTAAAAAATTTAAGCGTCGTCTGATGCAAGCACGCATGTTACCGCCACCTATATTTCTGACGTCAGAACATGCGTATAAGCAATTAAACAGAACACGAAGCAGTTTAATTTAAAGAAAGAGAAAACTGATATGCTGAGATCCTGGGAAGTTAGTCGGAAAACAACTGATTTTTATGAGTAAGTGGATATTTCTGAAACTGCGAAAGAATTAAGTTCAGGTCTCAGTCTACAAATTCTTAGGCAGAAGTCATTTCAACAAACCAACAGACAAGATGTACCCAAAAGATATGATGTACCAAACAGACAAAATGTACCCAGAAAACATGATGAACCAAACAGGCAAAATGTGCCCAAAAGACACATGATGTATCAGACAAAATGTACCCAAAAGACATGATGTACCAAACAGATAAAATGTACCCATAAGACATGATGTACCAAACAGGCAAAATGTACCCAGAGGACGAGATGTACCCACCTGACAGACAAATTGCATGCAAAGGAGCAAATAAAATAAAGAGTATCATAGAAAAATGTTTAGATAAATATATATTACTGTTCTGAGGTTAGAATAATCCAAAAATTACCAAGTACACTAGGTATATTGTACTTAGCCTTTAAAACATTCACTCATCTCCATCTTCTCAAAGGAAACAGTCAAGCTTGTACAAATTTGTTCATCGCAGATCTGTATCTGAAGCCGGAGCCTCGATGGCTCGGTTGGTAGAGCAGCAGGCTCGGACTTCATAAGAAGTCTGTGTCGCGGGTTCAAATCCGCAGCCGGTCGGTCAGAGGGCGGACACTTTGCTATCCGTGTAGACACCCCGGGATTATAATGTAATCAATGGATAGGTTTGCTGAAAGCAAATGGGTGTTACAGAATAATACACACACAAACAAAGCCACTCCAACACCTTCTAAAAACATAACAGATGCCTTACACGTCTCGAACTGTCGGCCTAAACCGCTCACGTCTCTTCGCTGCTGGGAGAAAGGGAGCTGGGGATTTGGCACGATACTTATACACATGTGCTACCGGGGCCTAAGCGATGTCAGGCAGGGCAGCCGATCGAGGCTTCGGCCTACCCCAAACGCCAAATCAAAGTCCTTCAAAAGAAGGCATCGTGCTTACCCCATATGAAAAATGGGAAAAAAGCACGTTAAACGAAGAAGATCTGTATCTGAAGCCAAAATGTGAATACAGAGAAATGCTTGATTTATCTTGTCTATGCACGTAAGAAGTAGCTGAATTGATAAATAGACGGTGGATGAGGAGATAATAAAGGAAATTCTCGTACCTAGCACTCATTGTCTCCTTACCCACCTACAAATACTGCCCTTCATACCTTTACCTGACGAAGAATAATTAGATAATCAAATGATGAAGAAAATATTTCTGAGTGGTTCACTAATCAGGCAAGATATCAACATTCGTAGTGAGGATTAGGAGGAGATTTTCGAATTCTGGAGGAACATCACTTTGTGAGGTAGAGGAAAGTTGAATGGTCTGAAAAGAACTGTCTGGGAAAAGGGAAGTAAAGCACAGGGACATGCAAAAATCTTCATGGGTGACCTTTACAGAGAAAGAATGGTCCAGTGGAAATTACAATATATTGGATTAAAAAAAAAACACTTCACAATCTGCGTAAGCAGACATAAAGCAATCAGAGGTGAAACTGTGAACGGAAAGCTAGCAAGCAGTGCTTTTGTGCCAATCCCTATCGATAACCCTTCCTAAAATGCGGAGACTTATCCTTCCTAAGAAGGCTTTTGCTTTATGACAGGTGAGAGACTGAAGATTAATAGCTGATCTTCTGCCAAGAGTAACATGCTAAAAATCGAAAGCAATGGTTTACACGAAAGTTTCAAGAGTAATGTGACATGTGATCATCGAAGTAGATATCAAATCATATATATATATATATATATATATATATATATATATATATATATATATATATATATATATATATATATATACAGTATAATATAACATATTGCAGACATACATGCATGTATATATATATATATATATATATATATATATATATAATATAACATAATGCAGACATACATGTATAATATATATATATATATATATATATATATATATATATATATATGTATATATGTAGATATATTATATAATAATAAATGTCTGAGCGTGTACGAAGAGAAACAACCACAAACGCTGCATCATGGATCACCATGCTTGATGCATCTGGTTTAATCTGGGTCACGCCCCATATTTAAAGAGTCTGTTTACAAGTAACCAAGGATGATGGTTGCCTAACGGGCAAGTGCGCGCGAGGGGAGCGAGACTGAGGGTCCCCACTTTGACATCGATTGCCTTATGATAGCTGCACGGACGTGTCAGTAATTCATTGATTCTGAAGAGAGAGAGAGAGAGAGAGAGAGAAAGAGAACGTAAACATACGATAGCACTTCATTCACTGATTCTCTCTCGATTCACGATTTCCCTTAAACTTTACTCGGCGAGTTATAATGGCTTCCCAGAATGCTTGATCGATGGATATTTAGTCTAAAGTGGCCATCGCATGACTTCAGGGCGTTCGCCTGATGGCAAAAAGTTATATTCATTCATGGCTATTTCTCTTGAGGGAGGGTTCAAGTTCAAAAGGCTAATATAATCTGTTCCATAATTACCACGAAGTTGCGAATTTAGCCTACTGCATTTATTTATAGTTTTTGAACGCGGTTTAAAAGAAAAGCCAAGTCAACACGGGTTGGCCGGGGAACGAGAGAGAGAGAGAGAGAGAGAGAGAGAGAGAGAGAGAGAGAGAGAGAGGATAGCCCCAACTCAGTGCCGGTCCCAGGCCAGGATAAATAGCAAGGGTTGCGGTCGGGGAGGGCATCCGTCAGCACAACGTCTGCAAAAAACAATTATGAAATGAGCCGTTCAAAGTAGAAACAGCTGGAGGAGCCTCATTTGAAACAGCTACCTCGACTATGGGTTAAGCTGAAGAACAGGAACAAGAACAAGAATATTATCCAAATTCATGACTGACACGGTGTCATGGATACACTAAGACAAAAGAAGGGGTGATACTTTAGCTTTTTACCTACGCGTCACCTGCTCCGAGGTGCTAGTACGAAACATGGCGGAAGCTCCTTGGGACGCCGTGTTTAGTGCTAGCCCCTCGGGGATCAAAGTATTATATACACTGTGTAGTCGATAAATTATATTAATAAACTATATCTTCGTGCGGCGGTCTACTTTACTTTTACCATACGGTGTTTAGTACTAGCACCTCGGAGTAGGTGACGCACAGATAACAAGCCAAAGTAGCACCAATAAAGTTATACTGGATGTATACATAGCAACGGAAATAGACGTGACAGCTAACACTGGAACGTTTTAGACGACAAAGACTACAACTTCTGCCAGTCGCACGAAGCACATACTTTCAGATTTAAGGAAAAGATGTTCGGTATCCGTAAATGCAGTCACGGAGCAATAAGAACGGTAAAATGTCGTGTAAATCTTTGAGAAACGGAAGCGACGAACAAGAAGCATTACACTGAATTTAGTAATTACACTGAATTCAGTCATTGCACTAAATTTAATAATTACACCGAATTTAGTTATTACACTAAATTTTAGAATTACACTGAACTTAGTAACTACATTGAATTTAGTCATTGCACTAAATTTAATCATTATACTGAATTTTTTATTGAATTTAATATACTAAATTGAATAATTACACTGAGTTTAGTAATTACACTGAATTGAGTAATTACATTGAATTTAGTAGTTATACTAAATTTAATAATTACACAATTTTAGAATTACACTGAATTTAGTAATTACACTAAATTTAGTAATTACGCTAAATTCAATAATTACACTAAATTGAGTATATAATTACGCTGAATTTAGTAATAACACTAAATTTAATCCTTACACTGAACTTAGTAATTACATAGAATTTGGCAATTACACTGAATTTAGAAGGAGAAGACTGGGTGATTCCATTTTGGTATCTTTCTTTGCAGGTACTAAGGTCACCGAAGCCGGAGAGGAGAGAGAAAAATATCCTTGTGAAATAAAAATGGTAGGTTCAGTAAAAAAAACCCTAATTAGCTTTTCAGCCCCTTATGAAGAAACTTCCATTTCGAAAGAGATATCTAACTGAATGATAATTATACTCAGCTGACAGCATATTTGCATAGATCAAGCAAAACGTATCCGCATGGGTCGTGTCATCGGAAGTCCTGTGCATGACAATTTGCATACGACAATGAAAAAAGTCGGACGTATCATTTTTAATGACAAAATGCGATTAAACTTTCAAGGAGGTCACTGAACTGCGATAACTGTTCCGTGTTTAACCAATCCTTTTGACGACTGCCGGTATGTGTTATTCATTGGCTGCTTAGTGGAGTACTGGGACAAATATCAGTGTGTCACGTGAAAGGTCTGGAATAGATGAAGCACGAAAATACATACATACATACATACATACATACATACATATATATGTATGTATATACATAATATATATATTTATATATATATATATGTATATATATAATATATAATATATATATACAGTATGTATATATATATATATATATATATGTATATATATATATATATATATATATATATATATATATATATATATATATATATATATATATGCTCTCACTCGGCTTTTTATAACAACCGATGCCAAGGATAAAACATTAAGTAGAAATACTAGAATATAAATATTTGTTCTCCGAAGTATATAATAAACAGAGGCAACTCAAAATTTGCACATCAGCACAGAAGTTAAGGAAAAAGTTATTAAAAAAGGTAAGAGTTATTAAAAAAAAAGTTATTAAAAGAGGTAGATGGGACTGTAAAACCTGTATAACTGCATCAAAGAACAAAATTTGAACTAATAAATTCAACACACTGTTTGTGAAGAAAAATGCAAAAAAAAATAAATAATAAATAAACTCTACATCAATTACCAAAGCCGCATAAAAACACAGAATAAACGACAAATCAATATGCAAATAGAGATGGAGCGCGGACAACAATAAGAACAGTTATTGGTCAACTGAAATATGGACAAGGTGTCTGTGAGTTCTCTTGCATGACCTTGAAAATAGTTAGCTCCCAGAGATAGCCATTATTATAATAATATTTTTGAGTACTATACACTTGCTACATTCTCACCCAACTATATTTCAGGTAGTTTTCAAGGCTTCGTTGATATAAAAATTAAACGCAGCGCAGATTTCTGATTTGTCCTTAGTTTCACGCACGCTCAGTTTTACGCTTAATTATTATTATTATTTCAGTAGATGAAACCTGTTCAAATAGATTCACAAGCACACAGGGGCCAGTGACTTGGAAGTCAAGTTTCCAAAGAATGTTGGTTTCAACCTCCCCAACCGCAGACCCCACACTGCAGCACTAACTGGTCATGATACAGATTTTTCATCGCCCTGGGGGAGACGCGGACCCGCGACATCTGAGTAGCATGCCATGACACTGACCACTACACCAGCGGACCGTTAAACATGCAGTAGTCTTTTAACCCGATGATAATCAATGCCAGTTCATCTACTTTCGTTCATCT
Source organism: Macrobrachium rosenbergii (assembly GCF_040412425.1). Classification (NCBI taxonomy): domain Eukaryota; kingdom Metazoa; phylum Arthropoda; class Malacostraca; order Decapoda; family Palaemonidae; genus Macrobrachium; species Macrobrachium rosenbergii. Next base: position 13,009,071 of record NC_089768.1, on the reverse strand, counting down.
ACTTTCTCACTTCTTAGTCAATTCGTCCCTTTTTTTTTTGGCAAAGTGTCGAATGGCATTTTTTCAGTTTTTGGAGGCAACTGCATCGACGGAGATTATATCATCGACTTCTTGTTTCAGTAAAGTATTAAGTCTGTCTCTCTCACCAACCAAGAGGGACAGACTTGAAACTTTTCTACTTTTCTGAAACAAGAGGCCTACGATAAAATCACCGTCGATGCAGTTTACCTCCGAATATTGAAAAAATGCACATTCGACACTTTGCCAAAAAATGGACGAATTATGCATAATAAGCAAATGCATCGTTCATCACACACACACACACTCATAATACGCAGATCAAGTAGCATGCGGATAGTATTCTTGAAGCTCCAAAAGAACAACTAAATGTTAATCGCTCCGATGAGGTGCATGATACATAACTCTAATATCTTTAGTAAATTTATCTTGAAGGAACAACACAACTGTAAAGACTGCAGGGCGAAAAATGTTCATACTGCAAAATTCCCCTCCTCAAAACATCTTCAATCGTAACGCATGAATGACAAGAATACGCAATTGTGAATTTACAACAGAGACCTGGAGTGGCAGCACTAATGAATGAGTTAACTTTGACAATGAAGAGAATGAAAAGCTTTGATTACTTTAACTGAAGCATTCCGACCAATAAAGTTATTAGTTTAAATTTCACGACTTTAGTATATCAGTAGGTAACCAATGTTATTGTTGACTGCCATGGTATCGCTCAAGATGAACTCGATCAAAGCCCCAGAAGCAAAGGAAATGCTTTCTTTATTATTATTATTATTATTATTATTATTATTATTATTATTATTATTATTATTATTCAGTAGATGAAACCTATTCATATGGAACAAGCCCACAGAGGCCGCTGACTTGAAATTCAAGCTTCCAAGGAATGTGGTGTTCATTAAGAAGACGTAAGAGGAAGTACAGGGATTTATACATATCGACTGAATTATCAGTCCTTTCACTTGCAAGTATTTCTTTTTTATTTTTTAAGTCTCTTGGCAATGGCTGGTTCGTCAGAATCATGTCAGAATCGTTGTCAGCTTCAGCTGCTAATAAATTTTACTAGAAATAATGCCAAAATGTGAAAGAACATAAATTACAGATACCCCAATAATACGATACCCATCATGGTATACGCAGTTCCCATTTCATTCTCTCATGTGCCAATGAGATCTTAATCTAAGCCATGGGGTCAATCACAATTTTGCTGATGCATTTACTTAACGAGAAAAAGAGAAATGACGTCATCGGCCTTCGATTTCCGGCGTTTATCATATCCACAAATTCCGATTTTATCATCCTGCGGAAGGTGAAGGGAGAAAATGCGCCCCATTTTTGTTTGGGGGGGGGACGACTTCTAGGGTCACCGTATTTCCTTTTTCTATCTTTTAACCTTGATCACGATTACAGTTTCCTTCCCTATTTCCTTTTCCTTTCGTAACGAGTGCCCTATCTGTATTTTCTTTTCCGAAATGACCTAATCCATAAAAATAGGCCACTTTGAGGGGAAAACCTTTCTTAAACTTTGAGAAATAAGCGTAGCATATTCGTCGATAACTTCATGTAAATTAGAAGCCATGACAAATAGGTTCAGCACTTGCGATACTAAGAAAATGAAATAAGGAAAAAGTCTCTAGTGAAAAGCAAAAGCTTTTTGTTAATTCTTGTACACTTGCTTTGTACATGTTACAGAAAAAAGATAAAATTAACAGTGATGTCACCGGAATTCCTAGACACGAGTTCATAATATCGTTTCCGTTTGAGTTTTACAGAATCTCGCGCTAAAAACATAGTTAGCACTCGGGTTTCATTCCACAGAGCCTAGTATGGATAATTAAAATATATCCAGTACACCCACCAACATATCATAATGGACATTACGGTCAGCAGATGTGATTTTGAAGATAAATGTACAGTCCAGTAGGAATAAAGACTGTTTCCTTTTTTCATTTTCTTAGCACCTCAAGGCTGAACTGTGTTGGTCACGCCTTCTAATTTACATAAAGTTATCGACGAATATGCTTCCCTCGTTTCTTAAAGGTTTAGCTATAAGAAAGGTTAATCCTCACGCTCATAGGAATCGAGATAATGAAGTAAAACCACAGCTTTAAAGAAATCTACTCGTAAAAATATATGTTACTTAACAAGAATATTAAATTGATTAAACTCTTGTCTGGACGAGAATAAAGTCACGAAAATAAATTCTTCTGTCAGAGGACATTCTGGTTATAGTAGATACAGATTTCATAAATACGTTATTACATTACAACCTGTTATTAACTCCCATTTAGTACAAGGGTTCAACACTGGAGGAGGTGAAAACTCACTGTCATGTCCATTTTTCTTGTGCACTTGTCAGATACTGAAGAAATTCCAGACACTGGCACTTGTCAGAGATACTGAAGAAATTCCAGACACTGGCACTTGTCAGAGATACTGAAGAAATTCCAGACACTGGCACTTGTCAGAGATACTGAAGAAATTCCAGACACTGGCACTTGTTAGAGATACTGAAGAAATTCAGACCCTGGCACTTGTCAGAGATACTGAAGAAATTCAGACACTGGCACTTGTCAGAGATACTGAAGAAATTCAGACACTGGCACTTGTCAGAGATACTGAAGAAATTCCAGACACTGGCACTTGTCAGAGATACTGAAGAAATTCAGACACTGGCACTTGTCAGAGATACTGAAGAAATTCCAGACCCTGGCACTTGTTAGAGATACTGAAGAAATTCAGACCCTGGCACTTGTCAGAGATACTGAAGAAATTCAGACACTGGCACTTGTCAGAGATACTGAAGAAATTCAGACACTGGCACTTGTCAGAGATACTCAAGAATGGCACTTGTGAACTGAAGAAATTCAGACACTGGCACTTGTTAGAGATACTGAAGAAATTCCAGACACTGGCACTTGTCAGAGATACTGAAGAAATTCAGACACTGGCACTTGTCAGAGATACTGAAGAAATTCCAGACACTGGCACTTGTCAGAGATACTGAAGAAATTCCAGACCCTGGCACTTGTCAGAGATACTGAAGAAATTCCAGACACTGGCACTTGTCAGAGATACTGAAGAAATTCCAGACACTGGCACTTGTCAGAGATACTGAAGAAATTCCAGACCCTGGCACTTGTTAGAGATACTGAAGAAATTCCAGACCCTGGCACTTGTCAGAGATACTGAAGAAATTCCAGACACTGGCACTTGTCAGAGATACTGAAGAAATTCCAGACCCTGGCACTTGTCAGAGATACTGAAGAAATTCCAGACACTGGCACTTGTTAGAGATACTGAAGAAACTCCAGACCCTGGCACTTGTCAGAGATGCTGAAGAAATTCCAGACACTGGCACTTGTCAGAGATACTGAAGAAATTCCAGACCCTGGCACTTGTCAGAGATACTGAAGAAATTCCAGACCCTGGCACTTGTCAGCGATACAGAAGAAATTCCAGACACTGGCTTTATCTGCGGCATAAACATCTGTCACAAGCAGTCAGTCCCTGTGCTTAGCGCTCAAGTCTCCCAGATAACAAATCTGACTTTTCTCAGAAAAGCAACCAAATGCGGAGTCGACTTTATTAGGTTACAATATCCTTTCACCTGGAGTCGACTTTATTAAGGTTACGATATCCTTTCACCTATCATTCTAGCGTAAAGGTTCACTCTGGCACATTCGCAATTCTTCTGTTGAAAAGTTGGAAATTATACTCTGCATTAAACAGGCTAAACTTGCACCTGTGACTGTAAGCAATGACTGCATTATTAAAAACCCCAGGCCGTATTTAAACAAGTAAAAAATGTGCCGAAGTTTCTTCGGCGCAATCGAGTTTTCTGTGCATCGTATAATCAAGACTACCGAAAATGGATCTATCTTTGGTGGTCTCGGTTTAATGCTGTATGGGCCGCGGCCCACGAAACTTTTTCCACGGGCCGGTGGTGGCCTGTCCTATATTGTTGCCAGACGCACGATAAGGCTACCTTTAACCTTAAATAAAATAAAAACTACTGAGGCTACAGGGCTGCAATTTGGTATGTTTGATGATTGTAGGGTGGATGATCAACATACCAATTTGCAGCCCGCTAGCCTCAGTAGTTTTTATTCTGAGGGCGGACAGAATAAAGTGCGGACGGACAGACAAAGCCGGCACAATAGTTTTCTTTTACAGAAAACTGAAAAGGAAACAAAGCACATAAAAAAATGTTGTTTCAAAGATTTAAAAATGTACCTTCCATTTTCTTTTGATTAAAAACTCGATTTCAGTTAAGCCAAAAACTTCGAAAACACTGACTATACGAAACATAAGCTGGCATGAACTTTTCAGATTGAATGACAATAGAGAACAAGGTTGGGAAACTGAACGAAACCAATATCTACCGGGACAATAATCAAGGATTCGAAAGACGCGATGTCCTAGAGCTCTGAATAGGATATGCATTAAGGACAGTACAAAGTTAAAGGGTCCTCAGAACCGGTCGATTAATCTCGGCTTTTGTAAGTATCCCATCCAACGTACTTTGTGCAAAACAGAAAACTGTTAAAAAAAAAAAAAAAAACCGTTTCTGGGTATATCTTCATCAAATATACAAATATAAACTTATTCTGTACGAGAGAGAATATAATATATATATATATATATATATATATATATATATATATATATATATATATATATATATATATATATATATATATATATATATATATATATATATATATATATATACAAAAGACCACGAAGGAAAGAAAAACATTATTTCTTTTTCCTTCGTGGATTTTGTCTTTATATAATATATATATATATATATATATATATATATATATATATATATATATATATATATATATATATATATATATATATATATATATATATATATATATATATATATATATATAATTTGTCACCAATTCACTTTTGGGATTTTTACGCTTTCAAATGAGTGCTTTTAAAAACACTGAAAAGAAACCCGCACAGACAAACAATAAAGAAAATCAGTTCAACGAAGGAAAGTCCCCGCATCCGTATACGTTTCCACAGCGAATTTCCCACAAGAAACAGAGAGAAATACCACTCCTCCCTTGATTAGGCGTTCTCATGTGAATTCACGACCGAAACGGAAGAAGAAGCGATGGGAAAATAGGCGAAACTGTACACAAACAACGAGTATAGGATATGTGAAGACGAGAAACATTTAACTTACATTCTTTTCACTCACGCTTCCTTTAGGTCATACGCAATGGGGAACTTTTGCCATTAGCCTCGTCATAGATTTTTGTTACGCTTTTATACGAATCGGAAAAAATGTTCGAGGGTCAGCTAGGATTCTGGGTTTACCTGAACTCATTTCTCTCACACACCCACGCACACACACACACACACAAATCTTATAGGCTATGTATGTACATATATATCTTCATATATATATATATATATATATATATATATATATATATATATATATATATATATATATATATATATATATATAATAAAATAAAATGCTTTGTAAAATCGTAAAAGCTAGAAATAAAGGCTAAAAATTATTCATACAAAAATTTTCACAAATGTACACAAACATTAAAATTAGAGAACAAAAGTTTTAAAAATCATTACATTAAAATGAAGTTAACAGAATATGCAGCAAACTGAAATTGAAAACTATCTGTGAAAGGGGGGTTACAGAACAAAAGATTAACGACCCCCCTTTCACAGATAGTTTTCAATTTCAGTTTACTGCATATTCTGTTAACTTCATTTTAATGTAATGATTTTTAAAACTTTTGTTCTCTAATTTTAATGTTTGTGTACATTTGTGAAAAATTTTTATGAATAATTTTTTAATAATTTTATATTTATATATATATATATATATATATATATATATATATATATATATATATATATATATATATATATATACATACACATATATATATATACATATATATGTATATATAGATATATATATATATATATATATTATATATATATATATATATATATATATATATATATATATATATATATATATATGTGTGTAGTATACAGATATTAATACATATATATATATATATATATCACATATATATATATAAAACTCTGATTTGCTGCGAAAAATACTCCAGTTAGCAGTTGAATTCTAGCTATTGTTGCGTAAAACCTGCCAATATCTTTGGTGAGATATTGGCAGGTTTTACGCAACAATAGCTAGAATTCAACTGCGAAGTATTTTTCGCAGCAAATCAGAGTTTTAAGTGATAACTGACCATCTAAGCTTATTACGTCACAACTTATGTAACTAGAATAAAAAAAATTTCCCTGTATCTTGTATCATGCATTCATGTAAACGTTTCTACTTGCGTGTTTCATGTTGCAGAGTTCTTTTTGTATTGCTGATTTATCCCACTCGTCTGAATGTTGCACGCTTAACCGAATGTCATTTTATTTTGTTTAAATATTGTCAGATATTGATTAAAGTAAATTGAGTTGAGCTGCATATAGAATTTAGGCCAAAGGCCAAGCACTGGGGCCTATGAGGTCATTCAGCGCCGTAATGGAAATTGACAGTAAAAGGTTTGAAAGGTGTAACAGGAGGAATACCTCGCAGTTGCACTGTGAATCAATCGTTAGGAGAGGCTGGAAAGCAAGATGAAGAAAGAGAATATGAACGGAGGTACTGTAAAAGGAATGAATGGGGTTGCAGCTAGGGCTGAAGGCACACTGCAAAGAACTTCAAGGAATGCCTACATTGCACCGCATGAGGTGCACTGACGGCACTAACCCCCCTACGGGGATTAAAGTAGATTGATAGATGGTCAGTAATCTCAAAATATAAACAAAAAATGCTAAGCCGAGTCGAAAGGTATTTTCTTTCTAGCCGGAGATATCTTAATTGATGCGTTCCGCTGAAATTTGAAAATATCGGTAATTTTCCTCTGAATTTATTTGAAATTACATTGAGCTGTTGATGTGAGTGAATCCATGATGAAAATTAGTAAATTACTCATATGAGAAAAAGTGATCTTAAGTTCTACTCTTTAAAACTTAGAAAAATCCAAAGAACGAACTTTTAAAAAGATTTGAAGTGGATTTCAACTGTCTGTCAAAAACTGATAACTATTATTATTATTATTATTATTATTTATTATTTTATTATTATTATTATTATTATTAATCTTTCTTTAATTATATTTTTATTATAATTAACACAATCTAATTGTCGTAGTCTACTAAGCAAAAGCATTCACATTTATGCACACAGACATATATACAGTTTATGTATATATACAGACATATATACATATATATATATATATATATATATATATATATATATATATATATATATATATATATATATAAATATATATATATATATATATATATATATATATATATACACACATATATGTATATATACATATATTATATATTTACATGTATATATACACGTGATTTTGGCACCTATGTATTCTGAAAATTTTACGCAAAGGCATAGAATGTATAAAAGTAGAAAAGGGCATTATTTACAAAAATTAAATCAGAGGCACCAGTACTGGTGTCTCCTTCATAATTTAAAACAGGCGATGCACAAATCCCCTTCATTTCTCATGAGACAAAAATCTAACTGGCAATACTTTTCAAAGTCCCGTTATTTCCACTTTTGCGAAAAACCTTATTTACATCCTCCGACGGCCAATCGCAAGTTACATCCTCCTTTCTCGCATCCTTCCGGTTCGATTCATTCCGACCTGAGGCGACCGCTGTAGGATTTCTGGAATCAAGACTTAGGCTTATACTCCCCGCCACCATTGACTTCAGGTTTTCCAGTAGAACCATCGAAAGTATAGCGTGCAAACTTACTTGCTTCAGGAGTGATCTTATCAATGATAATTGCAATATTGAGAGGATTATTAACTTAACATACCCACCACCTCATTTTTTTAAGAGAACATCATAATCGTTGTGCAGTTCCAAGAAATTCAAATGCCCATCACGGAAGGGCATTGTGACTCACATCTTTCAGGTTAAAATATGACTAAGATGGAGGTTGCCATCTAAGATTTTCTTCGAAACTTAAAGAATACGTGTATTTTCATTATACGAAGGGTTACAGGATTTAAAATAGCTAGAGAAACAGTAGAAATGTTTAGCATCATAGAAAAGTGACAATGAGAAGCGTAATTGGCGTAAAAAAAGAGCAATAGTTGAAGGGTTAAAGAAGTTCAACGAAATCCGGATTCCGGCGCGCGAGACGCCGTTACATCTGCTAGCTGGCATCTCACCGCGCGAAGCAACATATAAAGACCAGCAAGGTGGTGGACTGCGTTAGGTGCGTTTGGCACATCAGTGAGTTCGGACGAGTGGCGCTCAGTTCTCTGGATGCCACTTGGTTCATAGCACCAATCCTTCAGTTCTTCTTCTATTTATTTTTCTGTTTCCGTTATCAGGATTAACTATTCGTCGGCGTGAACACGTAGGATTTGTTTTCTAAAAAGTTACGATGGCGTGGACAACAATCTTATTAACGCTGTCCATCACAGCCGCAGTGTCAAGATCTCAACCTGTTCAGATCACCGGAACGACGTCGGCACTCGTAAGTTGAACTCTCTTTGTTTGTAATCAGTTTTTTACTTCTTTTTTTTTGCGAGTCTGCTTTTGCGAATACTGGTGTGAGCGCGTCAAAAGCTACGTTACTAAAAATACGATTCTTTTAAAGTTACCGGAGAACGGTCGATTATATTCAATGCCTTTCTCAAACGGGGCGTGAATAATCTATGTTAGCCAAGGTCTTCTCGTAATAAAAAAGAATAAAGAAAAAGTCCCGACCCTAGATTATAAAAGAACGGCACAACTTTGCACAGAAGTTAAAGAAACACACAGTAACTTGAAAATTCATCTCAGGAATTCCAAAGACCCGAGTGGCAAGGCAATTTTACGCTATTATGTAATCAACTGTCGAGTTCGTGTCAACAACCAGGATGTAAATAAAGGTCTTTTTTTTTCCACTTGTGGGCGACTGTATG
>NC_089768.1:12957500-12997500 GCF_040412425.1 Macrobrachium rosenbergii | reverse complement strand
GGGGAGGAGGAGGAGGAGGAGGAGGAGGAGGCTCATAGGTCGACGCCACCAGCATGCCTTAAAAAAAATCCTCTACATTCCTCGAGAACCAATGCTAGCATGCTTAGATCTCTCCACCTTTCTTTTATTGTAAGGGAAGACTAAAAGATTCTCCTTTCATCAACCCGCTATTCATTTTTGCTTTTGGGAAAACGTAAATAAAAGAGAAAGATCTGCTGTATTTTGCGCATGAAGGACGTCCTTTATTTTTTAAAGACCACTCAAGACCCCATGAATAATGAACTAACAAATTAATTTTGTTACTTTTCGCTGCTATACATTAATTAGAAATAGAATGTTACTTTCTGAAATTACATTCCGGTTGTAATTCATAACGTCAAGATTACCCACATCAGGCGGCATGCTTTTTCACCATTACAGCATTCGACTTAAATCACCTCCCAATTTATTTCGTGTTTCTGAAGTTTGTGTATAATGTGCCGTGACAAAGCTTCCTCCGTTCTCTCTCTCTCTCTTTCAAACGTAACATACATCTGTCATGTTACTTTTTATGTAAACTTTTAACCGCAGCATCTTTTGTCACTAATGGTACTTTAAGCCTCCTCTTGAGATCAATCCACTGGGCATTACGCCTTCAGAACAATTTCCACCGAGGGCCAATGGGCCCTTGGGCGACTTGCTGGAGACAGACACAGTGGCGTTTGTTCCCCTTTCGTTTTTTTTTTTTTTTTTTTTGCTTGTCTTTTTTTTTTCGTCTTCCTCCTCTTCTTCTTCTTTTCTGTAGAACTTGATCTCTGGTCCCTACCAGATGCTGTTCAGGGTTTCGTCCCTCTCTGTGTTGGTCGTTTAGCAAGAAATGGTAAAAGTAATCAATCTGATGTTGGTGAATGTTTTCTGGAGTCTTTTTTTTTTTTTTTGATTGTTTTCTCTGGATGACACTGCTCCTTCCGGCAGATGTCTTTCTCACTGGTTACACCCAGATGTTGTTGTATTTTTAATCAAGTTGTAATGCCAGATACTTTTAGTTGTTCTCTTTCATGCGTTTTTCATTTTGATTATTAATAAAAATTTTAATCTTTAGAGATTTCAACTGTCTCTAACGAAAAATATCTTTCGTATCTTATTTAGTTACATTAACTAAAAGCATTGCGACTACGCATTCCCCTTTCTCTAAGGCTACGTTCATGTCAAATTTTCTTTCTTTATTCCTTAATCTATTGATAGAAGGTTTTCTATTCATCACTCTGCCAATAATATTGAGCTGATCAATAAACCACTATTCCGGGCCACACCAGTTTTTCGCTTCGCCTTCTGGACAAGTCTTTGTACGACGAACGAGGCCGCTTCCGTCGTTAGTCACATATCTAATCGAAGTCCTTACGCGTTCTGAATGCGTAACTTATGGAGGCCGGCAGACTTGCCACTAAACTGCTACATTAGCTTTTGTAAAACGCACTGAATCTATAAAGTTATTACTGTAATAAACTCAAGAGGCTTGTGCTGAAAACAGAAGCGGTGAAGACAAAGAATAGCAGCACCTGTTTATTGAGGTCCGAAGAATCGAGATACAGAGAGAGAGAGAGAGAGAGAGAGAGAGAGAGAGAGAGAGAGAGACGATGACAAGGAAGGAGACTGCAGCAAGACGCAAGGTCTTCCTTTATACAACATAAATACGCGTGACCGCAATCCACCACCATATACGATCCGGCCGGAGGCTGTCGACGAGTTCGCTGATCTCCGAATGGCACAGAGATCGAATGAGTGCCATGATGTTATAGATTTCTGAAGACGCATTTTCAGCGAATCTTCTTTTGCTTCTTTTCCCCTCTTCTTTTCGGGCATTAGTGTTTCTTTTCCTTTTACCCTTGGTTTCGGGAATGTTTCACTTCCCCTTGTAAAGGAATCGTACCGAAATGATGAAATGATGCCCCGTAACATTAAAAGTAACATGAGTAAGGTAAACCGTCTATGACGGAATTAATATTAGTCCGATAATCCTGAACCATAAAAGATATAAAAAAGGGAAACATTACATAAACATAGCTAGTACTACGTAACGAGAATCTGAAGTAAAAAAAAAAAAAATTTATAGGTTGAAAACACTCGCTAGGTCTTGTATCTCAACAGATAAGAATAAGAAGGAAAAAAAGAAATTGCCCCCTGCCCTTTCTCCGCATGACGGCTCTTCTTCCATTATATACCCCTGAGATGACATTTCACTGTAATACAAGACGAGGAATCAAGACGGGGATGGCGGTGGGGGTGGGGGGAGAGAGGAGTGGTGCCACAGTCTGCGAAGACTTACGAGCGAGCCCTCACTGAGATTTTGCGAATTAAGAAGCTCCTGCGTGCTTGTGAAACTAAATGTTGTTGTTGTTGTTATTATTATTATTATTATTATTATTATTATTATTATTATTACTGCTGCTACTGCTGTGCACCCAGTTGTATGGAACAAGACAGAATTTATCAGCTTGCTAACCAAACTTCTTCAGCACAACTTCCCCAAGTTGCTAATGTAAAAACAAGTCACGAGAAAACAAGCATAGTAAAACACAGGCTAAAAATAGAGAAAATATATAAACAAACAAAAAACCACACGTATAAACAGCAGCCGAGAAATTAGTAACATACAAAAAGGCCGATGGGCATGACACTTTTCAATAAGATATCACCGCCTCTTTAAACCTTCGAGAATCACCACAGATATCGCATTGCCAAGGAAACTGGTTGTTCCACGTATCACAGTGGAGGGAACGAAGGGTATTGAATGACGACCATGATAATGATAATTACAGACAGTTTTTACTCGTTAATCCAATAGAAGATTAAAAAAATACTTATTAGAGTAAACCGTCTCCTATGGCTGGTGCACATATGGACTGTACACATTCCTGAGGTTTTGCGTATGGTTGGGTCTTGAATCAGTAAACTCCTAATTTTTTTTTTTATTGTCTTTTTTGGTTGGAACTTTTAAGAGTGTCGTTAATTACTCCAAAAGAGTAAACTCACTTTGTTTTCGGTGTCACCGAAGCGCAAAGACAGCTGAGATCGCACGTAGTAAATACAATGTTTATCAGTGTTGCAGAATGACAAACTTTGCACTCCTCAAAAATAAACAAGTTTGTTTCCTTGCTATTAAAACATCGTCCAAATACAAACATTCACACATACATTATATACATATATGTATGTATATATACATACACATATATATATATAATACATACACATACAGTATTTATATGCATATATGTAAATTTATATATATTATATATATATATATATATATATATATATATATATATATATATATATATATATATATATATATATATATATACAGAGTGGGAGGTCCTTGACATACCGATACACCCACCACCCACAGAACCTTCTTTAGAACCAGCAAAAACGAAAGCAGTAAGAGAATCCAAAGGCTTGGGGCAACTGAGAGAAAGAAAATATATACATACACATACAAACACATCTGCAGACACGCACTTTAATGCAAGTATAACCTATCGTACAAACGTACATAAGCACTTAATGAAATGCAAATATAGACAAAATTCTGTAGGCAAAAAATACTTTCCTACTGACTGCCATTGTCTTCTGTCCGTGTAAGACAGCTGTTCTTCCTTTTTCCCCCTTCCATTTTTTTTTTCTTCCAAAGCCATTAATTGGGATCTCCTCGACTCCCCTAAGTCTGGACCAGCGTCCTCCGGGACGACGCGATGCCTAATTTTCTTACGAGAGAGAGAGAGAGAGAGAGAGAGAGAGAGAGAGAGAGAGAGAGAGAGAGCTGAAGGGAAGCATCGACTGAAGTACTTCTGATGTTAATGCATGCAGTTTCTATCTGTGAGGAATTGCCGTGGATGCTTAATATATATATATATATATATATATATATATATATATATATATATATATATATATATATATATATATATATATATATATATATATATACATATATACATACATACATACATACATACATACATACAATGAAAATGCTTAAATCGATAGTCATACTAACTATCGAGAAAAAAAGCACAGAAGTCAGGATAAACAAATCGTATATGCCTTCGGAAGTGTTGGAATTCCTAAATAATAATAATAATAATAATAATAATAATAATAATAATAATAATAATAATAATAATAATAATAATAATAATAATAATAATACAGGAATTCTGCTTGCGGTTCAGATTGCATGATGTCTTGAACTGCTTACTGAAAAAACTATTCCTTTAGTGTTAATAATAATAATAATAATAATAATAATAATAATAATAATAATAATAATAATAAAGGAATTCTGCTTGTGGTTCAGATTGCAAGATGTCTTGAACTGCTTACTGAAAAGACCATTCCTTTACTATTAACAACACCTTTTACAGTTGGATTGAAAAGTAATTTCCCGAAGGGCTGATTCCCCGTGTGAAATAGCGATTAGAGATGCATCGATGAAGAAACACCTTAGAATTAGCAACCGGATGTTCCGAAACACCGAAATTGAAAAAAAAAATAACAATAAGAAGTCATGCGCATTCGTATACAAACGCACGCATCAAAAACTTACTCACATACACACACACACTTACATACGTACATACATACATATATATATAATATATATAACTATATATATATATATATATATATATATATAAAAAATATATATATAATATATATAATATATATATATATATATATATATATATATATATATATATATATATATATATATATATATATATATATATATACTACACAACCAAGCGTTAACAGCACAGTCACTAATAGACCGTCTGACGTGCTGTCAAAATGAAAATGGTAAGGCGCTCCCCAGAAATAACCGTTTAGAAGGGAATAGGAGGAAGGAGAAGAAGAAGCAAAAACGGAATACGAGGATCTAGATAAATGAGAAGGGAGAGGAATGAGAGCACCATACTCTTGTCGGTGTCAAGAGACACGCGAAAAACTTGTAGTTTAGCCCAGCCTTTATAAGCACGTCAAGGTCAGAGCAATCGAAAAGGGCCCCTTATGGCTTTTTTACGCTTTTTTTTATATTAATGGCCGCTTTTAGTCAAATGACGCATTAGGTCTTTATTACTGGAAAAAAAAGGATAATTGACGGTTCTTTCTCGTTCTTCTTTTCCTAGATCAAGGGCTGATGATCTCTAATTGGTTTCGTGTGTTCTGATATTGTGCAACAGATTCATTTCACAGAAGTTGATAAGTGAGTGCTACAAATGTAAAAACTTGAACTCTTTGTTTTTCTCTCTAGTTACTGCCACTAATATTAATCATTATTATTATCATATACTGTTAAGTTAATATTCAAATGGTACAAATGTCCATGTCGACAAGATTTTCGCAGTTCACTATCGGTAACCTAAGAAAGGCACTTTGTTTTTTTTTTTTGTTTTTTTACTTTATGGGACGCGGAAATTCATGACCTCATGGAATACCGTATGTATTTATGGCCGGATACACTGACGAGAACTAGCAGAAGAGCCACTTAAATTACATTCCAATCGGAAATGGAACCGGACTTCTTGAGTTATAAGAATTTACATAAATCTATTTGGGTTCCACGTAGCTCAGGCTAGTGTCATTTACCTGGTAAGTAATTACCGGGGTACACGAACTTTCCCATTAAGGTAACCCATGAAGAGAAAGTCAGTTAGATAAAGTATATTGGATCACTGAATAATTCTCAGTATTGCTTCGTTCTTTACCACAGAGTGAAAATGCCATAAAAAATCGCCTCTATGAAATTTATGAATTTCAAATTTGTCACTTTGGACAATAGTACACTTGCAGCATTTTCCTCTTCTAGGGCTGAGTTTAAGTCTCGGTTTATCTCGCCGACATGCTCGCGAATATCTTAACTTTTCATCTTCGTACAATAACCCGGTTTCGAGATTTTGATAATATTACTTTCCGAACCCTGATGAATTTTAATGCCACCGAGGATCACCTCAAGTTTTCTGACATTTTCCTCGCTAGCTATTACGGAAGTGTATCGGGCAGCAGGTAGTCCACATGACTCGTATTTTTTCCTGCAATCCCCACACGAAGGCCTAAGACGAAAAACTTCGTTCTTACTTTGTGTAATTGTAACCATTAGGGCGTTGCCATATGACACGCAGACTGGCATATGAGTGGTTTTAATTTCTGATACGAAATACGAGTGGAGCACGATTTGCCTTTAGCCTCGACATAAATTCTTCCTTCGCCTAGATTCTGTAACAGGTAATACATCTGCCAAGGAATAAACAAGTATTTACGAAGAAAACCTATTAATATCACAAACTGCTGGCATTACCTACCACCGACAATAGACTTCCCTGTCTATAACTATCGATCCGTCTTATTTATTCACATGCTTTTCGCGGGAACTAGACCATGACTTTTTCTCTTCAGTTCCCACGAAAACCTTATATGAAATATTTGCTTTTTTTTATTCTCATAATTTTTCGTGATAACTCTCTTGGAATTCTATATCTGATAGATAAATTTCACAATTCTTGAACGAGATTTCACGTAACTTTAACGACGCTCTAGACTAGAGCAATGAACTCAACCCATCTTACCCAAAGAGTTTTGGAGTGCGCATGCGTGGGTTGCCATACCAATTTACTCATTAAGATCATTATCTGAAACTGGAAGAAGGAGGGACGTTTTTCTCTTTATTTCTCTCCACACCCTTTCTCTCTCTCTCTCTCTCTCTCTCTCTCTCTCTCTCTCTCTCTCTCTCTCTCTCTCTCTCTCTCTCTTCCACGTTTACTGTCCTACCTACTCTCACAACGAAAGGGATTTTAGCTAGTCATTAAATATTTCACACACACACACACACACACACACACATATATATATATATATATATATATATATATATATATATATATATATATATATATATATATATATATATATATATATATATAATATATACATAAAATGTGTTTGCGCACGCGCGCGCGTTTGTTTGAAAAAATTTATCTGCATCTTCAATATTTATTTATTCCTATCATTCACTAACCATTATCTTATTGATACAAACCCACTCCGCAACAGCCGGACTGAAAAGTCATTCACTGACCTAAATGCACGAGCGAGCTATTGAATTCATGATGACGCTGAAGTTCTCATGTTTCGGTGGAAGTGACGGACACTTTTTTTTTTTTTTTTTTTAAAGCGTTTCTAACCATATGAATCTGACTGTATTTGACTGAAACCAATTCAACTTTATGTATTTGACTGTATCTGACTGAAACCAATTCAACTTTTTGTATTTGACTGCATTTGACTGAAACCAATTCAACTTTTTGTATTTGACTGAAACCAATTCACCTTTTTGTATTTGACTGTATTTGACTGAAACCAATTCAACTTTTTGTAGTTGACTGTATTTGACTGGAACCAATTCAACTTTTTGTAGTTGACTGTATTTGACTGAAACCAATTCCACTTTTTGTAGTTGACTATTTGACTGAAACCAATTCAACTTTTTGTAGTTGACTGAAAACAATTCAGCTTTTTGTATTTAACTGAATTTGACTGAAACCAATTCAGCTTTACCGTTGATAATAGCACAAAAATCTTCGTTCAATAACAGCATAAAGATGAGAAGACGGCTTCATCAGAAAAGCAATTCTCAAGCATAAAAACCTAGAAAAGCAACTCCCTAGTAGAAAAACTACTTTATTTTCACAACTTTGACAAAACCAAAAGAAGACAAATGTCTCAAATGTCTCTTATTGACTCATGGTTTCATTTGACCCGGGGATGACAAAGGCATCTGACTCACAGAGGAAATGGTAAATAGGGTATAAGGACGGGATTTTTTCGTCTGGGGTAATTTTGCGGATGTTCAATGGACGTTTCCATTTATTAACGATTATTACGACTGGGATGTTTGCTTGGCAATGCCATATATATATATATATATATATATATATATATATATATATATATATATATATATATATATATATATATATATATATATATATATATGTGTGTGTGTGTGTGTGTAATATATATATATATATATATATATATATATATATATATATATATATATATATATATATATATATATATATATTTATATATTTATATATATGTATATGTATGCATATATGTCTATATATACACATACATATGTATGTATGTGTATTTGATGAATATTTGTCTATCACTAAATTATACTGAATGTATTTCAACATAAGCTACGAACAGCATTTGCTCTAAATTATGGAACTAAATAAAAAAAAAAAAGATACTATATTTTCGATGACTTATCACTGGACACTAACAAAAAAACATAATAAACATCCTAGTTTTATCAAATTTTTAAAATTATAGTTCTCTCCCCTAAAAAAAAAAATTACCCACAACTACGAGGTGTTCTCTCTACAAGTTGCTTCCACTCCTGCAGCCCTCCGCAAGGCAACTCCTTCCACGTCCTTCGTACGCGTGTCAAGAGCTTGTCATTACTCGAAGGATATTGCCAGAACTAAGGATACACTCTGAATCGAAGGGACTTTTTTCTTCTGAAAGCCGCCATCTTTCTTTTGCTCTCCGCGATTGCTGTCCGTCACTCGCTTTGATCGCTTTGGCCTTGTCTCTCTTCCGGCCAAGATCGACAGGACAGTGAGCATTTATTTAAGGAATATATATATATATATATATATATATATATATATATATATATATATATATATATATATATATATATATATATATATATACATACTGTATATAATAAATTACAAAACATAAAATATTCCCTTGCTTAATGACAGAACACACATACACTCACACGCATATACACAAACATACAGACACACATGTATATATACGTAATGTAGATATATATGTGTGCCTGAGTGTGTTGTTTGTTTGTGTATGTGCCTGCGAGTGTATGTGTGTGTTCTGTCATTAAGCATGGGAACATTTTATCATTTGTGATTTATTCGAATACACGAGCTCTCTCTCTCTCTCTCTCTCTCTCTCTCTCTCTCTCTCTCTCTCTCTCGGTTTACAGAATCAACACATAAATTATATATATATATATATATATATATATATATATATATATATATATATATATATATATATATATATTTATATATATATATATATATATATATATATATATATATATATATACATATATATACATACATATACATACATTTGTACTGAGAGAGTGAGAGAGAGACACACACACACAGCGAACAAAGAGCTGAATTTATCATTCCTAAGTCACGACGTCTGGGAGCCTTATGATCTGAGGCACTCCCAATTGTCAACCCGCAGCCACACTGTATATTTTCCTTTGGGTCTACTGTAACACCACAATCTTTACCAGTGTTTGAGATTGTACGTTCTTCTATAATAGCCCACTCCGCGACAAAACTGCATTGGCAATAATCTTTCATCTTTCTCCCCTTATCACTCTATTCGTTCGAAATTTCAAAGAAAAGAATGGCATGTACTTTTCTCGACACGAAGCCTACGACGTCAACATTGCCTACAGTCACGCCTTCAAACACGTGTACCGTCATCAGTTCTTGTCAAGTCCCATTCGTTAAACTGGACTGCTTTCGCAGTCATGCTATCATACAGTCAGTTAAGCAGACTCTCTCTCTCTCTCTCTCTCTCTCTCTCTCTCTCTCTCTCTCACTCCGTCTGTCAAATTCAGCAAAGCATTTGTACGCGACTCGCGACCTTCAGATCTAAATTTATATCGTAAACAGTTCCGAAGGTGTGGTTACAATTCTCCTTCGAGACTAGGTGTAAGGAGCTGCCCTCTGGCGGGTCCTTCGAGGGATAGGTTAAGGACTCTCGTTTACCGCCGTGACTCACGCACTTCCGTTCTCGGAAATGTGTGGAAACAGCAGTTCTCAGGTGCGTAGGCGGGTGGATGGATGGATATACGGGAGCTTGGAAAGAACCAGAGATTGAAATTAAATCATAAGTGATATGGTCTCGAACGCAGAAAAGAAAGATTGAATCAGAAGAGGTACAGACTTCAAGCGTTGTTCGACAAGGAGATATTATTTCAGAGAGAGAGAGAGAGAGAGAGAGAGAGAGAGAGAGAGAGAGAGAGAGTCTGAATTCAACTTGGTAATCCCTGTCATCTTGAAATAAAAACTAGCACACTGGCCTTGAACTACCTGAATATATTTTGTAAGTCAGTGGTATAAAAACCTCCAGTGTCCTTCGGGTGTATAATTTTAAATCAGAGCTCGACAGCACTGAAGCACAAAGAATTAATCTCTTATTCCCGAGGATTTCATGCGTGTGCGTACCACACCATGCACACAAATTATATATATATATATATATATATATATATATATATATATATATATATATATATATATATATATATATATATATATATATATATATATATATATATATATATATATATATATATATATACATACATACATACATACAGTATATATATATATATATATATATATATATATATATATATATATATATATATATATATATGTTTATTTAATTGCATAACCGCATGGCGATATCAGTTAGCAACACACAACAAGAGGGTATCATATCCTTCATAGTGCTTGAGTCATATATACCCTGCGTCACAGAATTGCTGCTTGACACTTACTCACTTCTTGTTGTCAATATGTATTAAATACTGACAGGAAATGACACCACAGCTTCATCAGTCAACAACAGCAGATTAAGCACCATTCCCACAAGCAGGCCGAGTGAAGCGTTCTTTAGGCCGCGAAGAAATGAATCACGTTTTCCTGCAGGATTCGAGGTGGCCGGTGAGTCAGTGAGACAGCGGACATGCGTCTGCCTTGAAAGTAAAAGGATGCTTCTTGAGGCGTGATAATCAAATTTGCTTTTACTGCTCTAGCTATTCTGGGGGGATTAGTGACGAGATTTTCTTCCTCTTCTCGAAAAAAATTCAGAATTCTCTGGCGTGTTTTGACGTTCAGAAACGCAAAATCCAAAATTTCTGGAGTTATGCATCTACTGCTTCTCGCCAGTCTGTGTACAAGTGGCCACTTTTTTTCCATTAATGAAAAATCCCGCACTCTGCGATTATTATTATTATTATTATTATTATTATTATTATTCAGAAGATGAACCCTACTCATACAGAACAAGTCCACAGGGGCCACTGACTTGAAATTCAAGCTTCCAAAGAATATGGTGTTCATTAGGAAGAAGTAAGAGGAGGTAAAGCGACACACAGAATGAAGAGATCTCACTTATTAAAAAAAAAAAAAAAAATTAATAAATTGTAAAAAAAAAAAACTAAAAACTGAATTCGACATCAAAAGCCGACCTACGTAAGAAAAATTCCAAACTTCCTGCCCAATATGATGAACAACAGTACAATTCAAAGCTGTATAACAAAGAGCAGTACAAAATATACTACAATATCTTACTCCATCTCCCCGCCCGTTCAAGACGTATGTGAGACATTCTGCAAGAGTTACGCATCTGAAATCAGATCTGGTGTCGGTTGCTTGTTGTAAGCCGAGAATTTACGCCCCATGCAATATAGCAAGTATGAGCGAAGGGGTCCGCAGTTGAAGAAGTTTAATCTATTGGCCAGCAAGTGCTCATTAAGAGTAATCTTGTTTAATTCTTGGTTACTCGATATCATGAGAAAGATTGCCGGAGGAATAAGGGAATGGGGGCTGTTTCAAATTTGTGTCAGTGTGATATATACATACACACATGCATATGTAAATATGTTTATGTAACACGACACATACATGCTTTCCTTTATGTTCTGAATATTATGTTTAAAAGAACCATCCCTGGGCAAGCATAAATAAAAGATAAACAACTTTAAAAAAAACATGATAACACAAGTAAACATAGCATGCGATCAAGTACGCCTCGTGAAGTATCTGGGTTTGATGTGTCACTGATGATGCAGGAAGATTTTAATTAAATGGTCTGGACGAATAAGGAGACTGGGGAGCCACGGAGGTATCGATGGATGCGTGAATGGCTGAGTGGATGAGGCACGTGACGGATGACCTCCGTCAGAAGAAATGGGATGGCCTATATTGCAGTGGATGGCCATTTTGTTAGTTGGTTGGGGTAGGTTTTCCATCGAGTCTTTTTTGCAGGACAGAAAAAAGGCGCACGATTAAGGTCAAAATGACCGATAGAAGCTAGAGAATAGTACTTTTATGAAGTGATCCGGTTCTAGAGTACAACGCGCGTGCGCACGCACATTCATAATATATATATATATATATATATATATATATATATATATATATATATATATATATATATATATATATATATATATATATATATATATATATATATATATATAGAGAGAGAGAGAGAGAGAGAGAGAGAGAGAGAGAGAGAGAGAGAGAGATAGAAGCTAGAGAATAGTACTTTTATGAAGTGATCCGGTTCTAGAGTATAAACGCGCGTGCATGCACGCACATTCATATATATATATATATATATATATATATATATATATATATATATATATATATATATATATATATATATAATATATATATATATATATATATATAGAGAGAGAGAGAGAGAGAGAGAGAGAGAGAGAGAGAGAGAGACAGGTATATGATATAGGTACACTGTAAATATAGATATTGATATATAGACATAAATATAGATCGAGATATGTGTCATTTAGCTCACAGAACAAATTAAGATCATGAAAAAGATGGTGGCTATCATAATATCGAAGAAAATGAGAAACACAGCGTTGGTCCAAACTTCACCTTGGCAAAGCCAAACCACTAACGATAGAAATTGCCATTCACGGTCACCCATGGAAAGGCAGCAGTTGGATGTTTCAATCCCATAATCATTGCAATTGTCATGTGACCATCCCCTTATCATCTAAACCATATCTCAGCCATCGTCACTGTTTCTATCATTACCTCCAAAAACGGATGGATTTTTGATGTGGCAACGCTAGGTTGAAAAACTAATCAATTAAGCGATGAGCTAAGCTACTGGTAATCATTTTTTCTTATTTTATGTTAACTGAACCACAACCTAAAAAAAAGACCATATAGTTGTTAATGATGTCAAATTCGTATTATTGCATTGTACGTATATAAATACATGTTTGTATGTATGTATGTATGTATGTGTATATATATATATATATATATATATATATATATATATTTATATGTCTATATGTATGTATGTACATAAATACATGTTTTATATATATATATATATATATATATATATATATATATATCGATGTATATATATATACATGTGTGTGTGTGTACAGCATGTATATATACATATATGTGTATGCGTGTGGTCGTACATATACCATTTACTCATCAATGCGGAAGGAACAAACTAATTGTTGGACATAGCAACACCCTTCACCAAAACACAATAAGAAGAGAGAGAAGAAGAAGAAGAAGAAGAAGAAGAAGAAGCAGAAAAGCTTGACTCAGAGAGTTAAGCTGTAGTCATCATGAGTGACTCAATAAGAGAGAGGAAATGCCAACGCTGCGGCCGAAAGGTCTTGGTGGTGGGGTTGAGGCAGGGGAGGTTGGGGGGGCTGCCCAGAGTATAAAGGGTTACCCAAGTTACCCAGTTACTCATATCCAGCTCACTCTTTAATTCCAGTCTTACCTCTTGACTCATTTCGCGAGTTATGCGGATGCAGAGTTCAGTCAGTTGGATACAGCACGATTTTGTCGTCCGTCGATGAGTTATGGAACTTCTGTTTTTAGATTTTATGGATTCGTAAGTTTTCAGTATTTTGTGTGAAGGAACTGCAGAACGTGGCGTTAGTGTCAGTATCCAATTGTTTATTTACACATACAAGCACACACACACACATGCATATATATATATGTATATATATATATATATAATTTATATTTATAAATATCTATATACAAATATGTTTCATATAAATAATATATATATAATACATTTATATATAATATATATTATATATAATATATATACATATATATAAATGTATCATATAATATATATGTATACATAAATAAACGTATATACGTGTATATATATATATGAATATATATATATATATATATATATATATATATATATATATATATATATATATATATATAACACACACACTTAATGCAAGATGCAAAACTTTGAACCCAAAACAGTCAGACTATCAACACGAGGACAATAATCATCGAAAAGGACCCAAAGTGTCCCCCATGACACTAATTGATCGTCATTCGATAACGCAGTAAACAAAGAGGAACTCGGCATTACTGGCTGCCTTTTCCTGCGGCTTTTCTTTCATTGACAAAAAAATCAATCTCATCTCCGATCAGCTGACTTTATTTCCTGTCTAAAAACTGCTGATGTTTATTCGTCACAGTGAACAGAGAAGCAAGGGCGAGTGCTGTTGTGCATTTGTGAGTCAAGCACGACGCGGAAGGAAAAAAAAAAGAAAGTAGTTCAGAAAGCAGTAAAACGTACCCTTAGGGGTACACACAAAGCTCCTTAGTAAGCATGCAAGGAGTGTGAACGTATATATATATATATATATATATATATATATATATATATATATATATATATATATATATATATATATATATATATATATATATATATATATATATCTTATCTTATACTGATGATTCGTTTATTTCCAGGTAATTTACGATAATATCGGCTGCTTATGATATAATAACGGTAGCAAGGATCAGACGTAATCTAGGGTTAAGAGAGAGAGAGAGAGAGAGAGAGAGAGAGAGAGAGAGCATGATCATCCACGTGACATGAGAGGAACGGATGAACTCTGCCGACTCACCCAGACTTCCGAGTCATTTGCATAACCTGTTTTTAACTCTCTCTCTCTCTCTCTCTCTCTCTCTCTCTCTCTCTCTCTCCCCACTTGGCTTCACTTCACTTCTCAAGTTCAGATATTTTTCACAATGATCATATCCAAAGGAAAGGATATGATAACATATAAAAAATATATATAAGTAAATTAACTCTATAACCGCGTAATATTATTCAAAATCTTAAGACATTTTCTCTATTTTGCGAAGCATATGTAATACCTCACCTACAGTGACCAAGGTTTTTATATTTTAGAGCAGAGCCGTTTGGTTGTAGATTAACCTCGAATTCCCGCTTACAAGAACTGTGCTGAAAGCGTCCTCCAAAGTCACAGTAAATACATACACGCTCATTTCTTTTACCTCACGTCTCGTCACTTTCATCTAATGTTAATATCTATTGTGTGCGCTCTTTACTTTGTTTGGGGTTTTCAAAAGAAAGAATGAATCCCGAAATCCTTTTATTCTTAGAAATAGTGCATGGCGTTCATCTTACTGGAAGAGAGGCGATGAATTACGTTAAGCAATAGAAATACTAATGGACTTGAGAGTTAGAAGGGGTAGGCTGGCAGAGGTGAGGTTAAGCCTAACGTACTGGCATCATAAGATTTATTATCTAACGGCCGTTCAAATGCAGGTCAATGTCCAGCACTTGACTTGAAGACGGAAGAGGCCAGACTGCTTGAAAGCAAGATGACATACTCATGCAACCTACGCAACCTTCCTCGCCCGCGCACGAGAACTGTCACAGGAACAAGGGAGATGTGAAGCAGTATCACCAAGACTCGATGCTATACCATTAGTCACGTCATTGGAAGCTGGGTGTGCCATCATCCCCTCCCCTCCCCCGCCCTCCTTTTCCCCGTCTTTCTTTTTTCCCCATGCGGATCCGGAAACTGTAAGACCCGGATCTTCTTCTCCCAAACAAATACATCTCAATCTAGATCGCAAACTTTCACCTCCTATTGACGCCGTTTTCCCCCAAAACACCGCCCACACGCATCCCTATATTAGCAATCCTTTCTCGCTTTAGTCATTTCTCTCTCTCTCTCTCTCTCTCTCTCTCTCTCTCTCTCTCTCTCTCTCTCTCACCTGCATCACTGTGCGTGAATGTATAGGACTTCCGGCGACGACCATTTTCCAGGAATGGGATTGGCTGTTAAACGATGACGTCACGTTCTACCTGAACTGAAAGTACAGCTATGTCCCATCGGCGATAAGGGTGGATATTCACTCTAGCGTGACGGGGCTGCGTTATCACAATAGCGCAAGGGCAAAATCAAATGCTAATGTTAATATCGAATTAGCGTACATTTTACTGACGGTTACGAAAATTATGAGTGATAACATGATTAACATGAACTGAGCAGGTAATAGGTACGCATTTGAAGTAACTAACTAACTACTATATATATATATATATATATATATATATATATATATATATATATATATATATATATATATACTGTATATATGTATATATATATATATATATATATATATATATATATATATATATATATATATATATATATATATTCATAATGTGTGTGACTATTAGCAAAGACGTTTGATAGGCATGCAGGTGCACGTGAGGGTCTTGGAAGTCCTCTTTATTTTGTACAATTTCTCTCTCCAGTAAACCACGACGAAGAGAAAAACGATAAAGAAAAAAACGCGGAGAAAAAAAAAAAGGTTCCATTATGAAACTGCCGAGAGTCACCTTGCGTGTCGGTGATACGTTCTTGTAAATGATTCTTGTTATAACTTATGAAATGACTCTGCTGACGTCACGGTTCCTAAATCAGAACTTTTGTCGTGATATTCCATTTGCTTTTAGTCATAGTTACTTAACAGGAATGACCATTCTGCCTTCAAAGCATTCTTTTATGCTTGGTAAGTCTCGAAGCGTTGTCAGGTCGCCTTTACTTATGACTGGCTGATTCAGTCGTTTAGACTGCGTACATTATGCATAGATCATATGCATAACACATACACAAATCTATATGTATGTAAATCTATATGCGTATATATCGATATGTGTGTATGTATGTGTATTATATGTGTTTTATGTCAATCATCAAAGTTGCTTGATGGATTCTTTATATACTGTACATATACATAATCATTAAAATCAAAAAGTAAATTTAAGAATCAGCAGCTGAACAAAAATGGACGGTTTGTTCGTAAAAGCTTAGGGCTGATCGAACCCAAATCGAAGTAATGAAAATAAAAATTCAAAATAAAGATTTAAGAATCGGTGGCTGAACAGCAAAGGGTGATCTTCGAGAAAAAAAAAAATCGAAGTAATAATATAATCCAGACAGAATCACGCGTAGCATGAACCACATAGGCCGAAAGCATTACTGCATGCCGCTAACAACCAACCAACGCAGAGGAAGCAAGCATGTGTACCTCTAACAACGGGTGTCTGAATAAAAAAAGACCCAGCATTTCTAGCAGTACATGTAAAGAAGAACAAAACATTGACCTCAATTTTGCATATGAAAAAACCTCCACAGAACAAAACAAAGAACCGATGACTATCTACAAAAGGGTTGTAACTGTGTATCTCCGCCTCGACCTTTGTTGCTGCTGACCCCAGATTTAAAAACAAAGGACCGTCAGAAAACGACGCGCTCCTTCCGGCAAATCTAAAAGCATTACGGACTCTGTATTCTAGTTCTTTTTTTATCGTCATTCTCATTAATATGTGTCACTCGGGCATCTCCAGTCTCGGTGTCTCTCTCCCGCCCGAACGTGCCAGAGTTGACCCTGAGATCGATCACCAGGTGGGGTTCCCCCCCAACGTCACATTGGAACGTTTCTCCCGTGGCACTCATTATTTGCTCGGCCTGTATTCGCAGTGCCTTGAAACTTTCGGTTTCTATAGTTTTCTTCCAAGCGATTATCATGCTAATACAACCGTTACAATTCCGAGTTTTTATTTTTCAAGTTCCTAATTGCAAAACAGTTTTCTAACAATTTAGTTACAATTATGAAAAATTTTACATAGAAGAGACCTTAGCTAAATTGTCGAATCCATCGCACAAGGCTTAAAACTTAAGAAACAAATGGGGTTACTGCTCACAGTACTAGAAGGGGAGCCTATCCAGTTACCCTTCTTATTCTGGTTTACATAATTGTTCTTACTTTGCATCCTCCTCTTCTAAGTAACATTAGTTAGTGATAATTCTTATTTTGTTGTTTTTCTTGGCAATAATGCCCTGTCACCTGGCCATAGAATTTGAGAAAAATCGCATATTCTATTCAGGTATGAGAGCAAAGTTGCTTTGTCCAACATCTCTGCAGTGCAAGTAGATAACCTTTTAGATGCCAAATCAGCCTCTTATTTGGCCTGAGATATTATCAATAAGGAGTTACGCATTATGTGAAAGATTTAGTCTGGATTTTAATATTAGTTTTAATCTTTGCATAATGATGTGATAATGAAAAAAAGTTAGTATAAGGGGAAAAGATGAACCTGAACGCCTTGGGGTGGTCGGGTTATTAAGATTAAAAACAGCAGAACTGGCGAAAGACTATAAACCGGAAGTGCTGGAAAGAGGAACCAAAAATATGGATTAAAAGCTCTGAGATCCAAAGAACGCGATAATAAGTACAAGCTAGAGATCATTAGCACAGTTTGGATAATGAGGTCGATGTGCTGCTAATGAGTTTTCCAGGCACGTGCATGAGGCGAGCGCTGTTCAGAATTAGGTCTATCTGTCAGACAATACATGTGTAAGAGAACGCCGTTTTGTACTTCTCTAAAGCCAGCCACTTGATGGAAATGGCATACTGACGAAAGAGCAACAATAAAGGAGAACGAATTCTACTCAAAGCGGATCAAAACGATGTTCGATAAACCGCCCCACACAATTGGAGTGCATCGCGTTTTGTCCCTAATGACGACAAAGAGTATTGTCAAAGGCAGTTGTTCTGCATTATTGCCTTTGTTACCTTCTCCTTGTCTGGTAAATTTGGAAGGAAATTCTTCGCTGTATAACGGAGTCATCCTCAGTCCAGGTGGAAGGGAAATGCTGTTGATTGAGGAAGTGCAAAGCCTTGTTGATAAAAGTGATAAACATGGCGATAGTGTTGCCGGTGCCGACGACGATGATGATAATACCGCCAGCTAACGCCCCACGCCCATCCTACCTGTTCCCTCTCCTCTGACGCCCACTAAAAGGATTTAGGCAAAAAAATAATAATAATAAATACTGTCACACCACACACACAAACACACATACACAAACGGCAGTTCTAAACATATTTATAAAGTCATCTCCACTTGTCATGCAAAAATTCTGAAATTACGAATCACGTCTCCAAAGAATTCTATTACCAACGTATCGAAGTTTTACCTTTATCATTTTCATTTTTATTTTACAACTTCCCCCTCTCATTCCATTTATAAAGAAATCATAGAAAAAGTATTTAGTTCTTTAGTCAGTGTTTCCAGCAAGAGAATCTCAGCACAGAGCGTTTGAATGCACCCGTTTAACGGGATCCTATATTATTAGCTGGTAGCGAACCCTCAGCACATTACTCATGAATGTTTTGAACAAAGAGCGGCAAGCATTTCGATCTATACTGAAGCAGAATTATGGGACGGGGACCTGTTTACCGAATAAAACAAATAATTTTAATAAGAGTTATTCTTCTCAACCTAACACTGACATCATACGAAAGGAAAAAAATGATCCCCATTCTCTTATTCACCAGTGATGTGAAGGCCCAGGCCTGGAATTTAGTGAAAATCGATTTTGTCATTTCTCCTACTTTTATACCGATGGTCACAAGGGTGGAGTGCGCATGCTCCTGGCAATCCCCGTTCTGCCAGCTTCCGGTCAAACGATGGCATCGCCAAATCCCTAGTTACTACTGTCACCTGGATAGCCCTTTATTCTGCCTTGTCATCAATAAAGGTGATCACGATTTAATCAACGTGGCTGAACATAACTCTCCGATCCATGTCTCAGAACTGGAACGAAGGAGCTACAGAGTCGAAGCAATTGAACAGGTTACGTTTATTCGCCATCATCAATCACAGGTGACGAATGAGAATAAACAAGTAAAAAAATGCGCCGAAGTTTCTTCGGCGCAATCGAGTTTTCTGTACAGCCGTTACAGCGTAGCCTATAATTAGGACCACCGACAATGGATCTATCTTTCGGGAGTAGGTATAATGCTGTATGAACCGCGGCCCCACGAAACTTGAACCACGGCCCGGTAGATCGTTGAGAGAAGCACGATTATGGCTAACTTTAACCTTAAATAAAATTAAAACTACTGAGGTTAGAGGGCTGCAATTTGGTATGTTTCATGATTGGAGGGTGGATGATCAATATACCACTTTGCAGCCCCTATCCTAAGTAGTTTTTAAGATCTGAGGGCGGACAGGAAAAGTGCGGATGGACAGACAAAGCTGGCACAATAGTTTTCTTTTACAGAAAACTAAAAAGGAAACCAAAAGGTTAACAACACGAACTTCGAGTGATGTGAAAGAAAGAAAGAAAGAAAAAGGCTGACAAGACTGATACCAACAGGCTTGAAAAGGATACAGCAAGAGGAAGAAGCAGGAACATGAACGACAATCCAACGACGATCGCTTCATAATTGCTCTCCTCACAAAGGAGTCATTATGGATCTGTAGGCATAGTCGGTAGAGGACGAACTAGATTAAAGGAAGTTCGTTTCTTGAGGCTGTTTGTGGCTGTGATCGCTAATCCACCGGGAGAGGGAAGTCTATTCTCGGAGGCCACAAACGACCGCTGAGTGAATTGAGAGACCGTCGGTGGTTGGGGGATGGTACTACATGAGTATTTAGCGCGCTGGAGAGGGAGAGAGAGAGGAGCTGGAGGATGGTTAAAGAGGGCTAATTCTTGAGATTTCGTGATGAGAAGTCCTTTGGGGTCACTGCGAATTAAGATCATCTTGTCTTTAATAACGTGAAGGTTATAATTATGTAGCTAGTTGGCCTAGCCAAGGATTGCAACATGCAACACTTAATTAAATTCATAATTTATAAACGGGGTGAAACCATGTTTTGACCTTAACGGATGATTAGTGTTGCCCGTATATCAAAATTCTTTCCACTGCGTTAATGTTTATCATCTTGAAGCGTTTTAAGCTACAGAAGTAAAGAAGAGCTTGTGTGGTTTCCACCGTGAATCACTGATTCTCCGACTACGCAAAACAATGGTTGTAATTTTAAATGGTGAATTCGCAATAATAAATCTTATTTTCTCCTCATTTAAGATAATAACTTGAAGTTTTATAGGTCGTAATGACAGCAGAAGGAATTACAGCGCAAATGGAAGAAATCACGCTGAAAAAGTAGTTCAGCCAATACTGTGTTAGGCTTCGCAATACGTCTAACACATCCACCACATGTAAATAAAAGTAAATGATATCAGTTCATGTGGTTAGCATTCTCATCGTCAAGCCTTGACAGTTGTGGTAGTGGTCATGAATCCAATTAGGCACTCTAGGCTAATACCAGGCCCTACTCATGGCCGATTATTGTGACTTCCTCGTGATGTCCGAAAGTGCGCTTGTTGGGAGATATTTCAAGCGCTAAACAGTCTTCATTAAATTCTTTCCAATAAACAATCAATAATAAAGCAAGTGAATGACTTAGATCTTTGCTTCACTGTACAAACTACATTACAGCTATCTACATTACAGCTCTCTCTTATATTTCCAAGACATGATACTAAGGTTTTAGGTCGATAACACCTTTTCGTGTATTTTTGGCTTCGGAAATCCGGTCGGGCATCCCAAAAGCAGTACTAGATCTCGCAGACTTGGGTACCCCCTAACATTCACCTTAATTCAACACAATACTGGTACCATAATTAATGTTAGGTGAAAATGAAAATTTGAGGCGTAAAAACTCATCATCACTTGAACTCTGGCGACTATCACGTAACGATTCTTTCAAAATCTTGATTGAAATTACGTAACTGCGCAGTTGTCTACGATATTTGTAACATTATCAAAATAACGTCGCAAAATCATTGTCAAGTTATTACTACCTGGTACATAAAATAATTATCTAGAATGGTCTTGTGTCTTCAATACATAGAAACGGTAGAGAACAGACGTGTAATACATTGTAAGACTATAATAACTGTTTAGACAAGTATGGGGGAGCTCTCCTCTCTGAATCCCAGTATTTCTGGCATCTTGTGCTCTGGGGAGACTTGACGGCAGCAGGTACCTTTGCTACAGATTGTTTACAGATATGGGCTACGTGACTGCAATGTAGATAATACATTAATTTCAAATGCCGGGACGTGAAAACGAGCTTGGCATATTTCAAAAATGTCATGTTTGTTAGGCCTAAGTCTGAAATTCAAAACATAATACAATATTTAAGAAAAAAAACATTTTACATAATTAAGATATTATTCGCATCTTATTCAACTTTATATAAGGAACAGCACAAAATCAATGTCAATCTGTATAAGGGATTATTTAATGAGGAAGCAAAAGTACATTCAACCGTGGAATGTATTTCTTCAGTTGTGGCAAGGAAATATGCTATTGGCTTTTGAATTTATCTATCTATCTCTAGAGCGAAACTAGCGATCTGTGGAACGACTGATTGTTCTCCACGGAATATCAATGTCTTGACCTTGGTGTTCACAGGTAACAATACCTGTTGTTACGTTTTATTTTCTCGAGTCTATTTTCTGTAATTGATCGCTGGGGGCTTTTGATAACGAAATTTGGTTATTTTCAGCATTTTGGATACATAAAAACATGAAAATCCAGGGACACAACAACAAGATACGAAATGAAAAATGTTTTCATCATAGAATTAGGCTTATGTTTAGAACTTGTGTACCAAAATTTGTATCAAATTGAAATGAATATATATATATATATATATATATATATATATATATATATATATATATATATATATATATATATATATATATATATATATATGAGTGTGTGGTGACTATAAACGGCTTGGTTGCCGTTAACCAAGCTTTATTTATAGCTCAAACACAAGTTGAACTACAATAAACAAACCTCGTAGCACTATTGTAAAATTAATAAAACTTTTGACTGGTTCCAAAATAAGAGCACGGCGTTGTAACTTCCTAAATATACACAACAGTAATATACATACACTTCCTATGTACAGCCTAATACGCAAATAAGTGGGAGGAATCTTACTCGAGTAGACGGTCCCGCCAATTCGTGGTGTAAACAAACCACCTTGAGTATGACAACAAGCGATGACAAAAGTATGAGAATACAAATGACAAATGCATGAAAATTCAGTACAAATTACACACACACACACACACACACACACACACACACACACACACACACACACACACACACACACACACACACATATATATATATATATATATATATATATATATATATATATATATATCACCAATTTTGTTTCCCTTCATGTGATCGTAACATACCAAGTTACATAGGAAAAGGGAGATCGATGGGGAAACATTTTTATTTTGCAGTCAATTTTTGCATAATGATCAACAACAACAATTATATACGATCTACAGTAAGTCTAAATATGTCATGAATCGAAAACGTGAGAGGGAGGCATAACCTGTAGTTATCCTACACTTTCACCATTCCACTGCTAAGAAGAACTTCTGAAAAAAGATGGTCAAAATGCCTAGGCCTATATTCTTTGGAACCTAGTGCGTGAATGATCCACGAGTTTTCCGTAACGTCTTGTGTCGTTTTACCACAGTAGTTCCCGCGTACTAATTGACCCCGTACGTGCTGGTTGCTGTTAATTGTTACTGTGCTTTGTAAACAAAAAGCACGGTTTTTCAAAAGACCGGTGAGAGGGCGTTAATCTGTTTTGTAAACGAAAAGCACGATTTTTCAAAAGACCGGTAAGAGGGTGTCAGGACGTAACGTAACGAATGAACAAATATAAGCAAATATTTGTCGAATTCTTGGTAAGTCATGAGTGTATGTTTGTGCGCGTGTCGTGTGTAACTTTCAAGGGCACACGAATGAGAAGGAATGGTTGGATGGAATCAATAGTATAAAGTTTACTGAAGTAAACGACATTTTGCCATGATCAAACTGCGCCTGTCGGGAACCTTTTCAGATACAGAAACTGACGTAGATTCTTTGTTAAAAAGAAAGAAAAAAAAAAAAAGGCTGTCATAGCCGTACGCCATTTGTTTCAGTACCTGGAAGATAAAACCAACCCATTACAATCACAGGAAGTTTACCTCGGAACAATGATAGGCGAATATCCAACGTAGCAGTTTCCGGGCCCATAATGTCACCCTGATAGCTTTGCCCATTATTGTTTATCGATGACACTGAATGCTGTTTCTTCACGGGCTTCCGCAGGGAGCTTAATCTTGCAACGATTATTTTGTGTGTATGTATGTGTATGTTTGTATGTATGTGTGTATTTGTTCGTATGAGTGT
Organism: Macrobrachium rosenbergii; assembly: GCF_040412425.1. Taxonomy (NCBI): domain Eukaryota; kingdom Metazoa; phylum Arthropoda; class Malacostraca; order Decapoda; family Palaemonidae; genus Macrobrachium; species Macrobrachium rosenbergii. Next base: position 12,973,132 of record NC_089768.1, on the reverse strand, counting down.
GTATGTGCATGCCTGTCTGTGTTGTTTGCCCAAGTTCTTAGAAGTCAGGCTAAAGGTTGTATGTTCTCGTTATAGGAATTCTGTTCAGTTCGCTGTTCATGATACACAGAATCATGCAGATGCCTACAAAAAACGATAGCTGGAGAATGTTTTATTAAAAAGCATTAGCACAAACCCGTTTTCGTGATTTCTAGATGCCCCGCTGCGTACGAACACATTTAGTCTCAAATAAATGCACGATTCTTTATTACTCCCGCGCTTCATAAGCTTATCTTGAAAAGTAATTTTATTCCTAATACAAAAATAAGTAATGCTTTAATACAAGAGTGCTTATCTCTCTCTCTCTCCAGCGCTGAAAAAGCTGAATATATTTACAATCTCCTTTCACCACATGTTAGCAAACAGACACGGATACAGTTTGTCATTGGTTTCTCCCACCATGCAGCAAGGACGCCGGATGATCGGTTATTTGTGCTTGCCCATTCAACCCTTCCATTCTGGCCATTGTCCCCAAAGATATCAGTTGTATCGATTTTTTTTTCTGCAACTCTTAATTCTTCATCCGCGGCGCATACACACACACACACTCACGTATATATGCGTGTGCACGTACATAAAATTAGTGAAAATATGCCAGGGAATATAATTTCTGAATAACAGTTAAAAGAACGAGCAGAGTTTGAGAAATTGGTAACTGTTGAAAAATGAGCCTAGTACCATACTAGACAACAGTAGACACATTATATGGTTAGAGGCACATTGTGATTGAAAACTAATTATAAAATCATCTCCCAGTAATCAAGGTGATTTTTCCAGCTAGCTGAATGTTAATTTGCTTCTTTTTCGTATCAGTGCATGTGCATTTTACTTTACAGTTAGAAAACTTGAACCACAGCAACACAAGCCCGGTCTGGGTTGCACTTAAAAGCGAAAAATAAATTCATTATCAGTAGGCTGTTTATTTTAATTACTGACAAAGCTGACTCCCTGTCTTACATAGAACACAAGATTTTGGAAATACAGAAGGCGTTAGAGAATCCTAAACTGGAATGATAGAAAATACTGATTCCTTATTCACCTATCATTTTAAATTCATTTTTCTCTCAGTGAAGCCTCTCAACCATTCCTCTTCTTTCAGATGTACTTAACGAAATTCGGCTACATGGACCCTGCAACGACGAATCCCAATTCAGGCGCTCTGCTCTCCGCGGATTCTGTGCACAAATCCATCATGGAATTCCAGGTAAGAGCAATATTTGAATACATAATAGATTAAGGACGGTTAGACAAGAGAAGTCACCTTATTTCGTGACCTAAAGTATTTATCTAAGTGTATGTGTTATATATACTGTATGTATATATAAATATGTATACATTTATATTCATATTTATTATATATATATATATATATATATATATATATATATATATATATATATATATAATATATATATATATATATATATATATATATATATATATATATATATATTCAATGTCATTTCATGGCTGTGACACACATCACCTGCAGGAAATATGTTCAATAACAGCCTATTTCCTTCCTATCAAACAGGCATTCGCTGGCTTGAACCAGACGGGCCAATTGGATGATGTGACAATCGAGATGATGAATACGCCCCGTTGTGGTGTCAAGGACAAAGTAGGATACGGTTCCGAAGCTCGGAAGAAGCGCTATGCCCTGCAGGGTAGGTTATGCCGCAAGGAGGAATCTTACTGTTGTATTATATAGATATTTATTTATAGATATATATATATATATATATATATATATATATATATATATATATATATAATTATATGTATTTATATTTATATATATGCTATATATAATTATACTGTATATATATACATATATATATTAATAAATATATATTTATATATATGCTTATATATGTGTATATAATATATGTGTGTGTGTATGTGTGTGGACATAAATATTAATCTCTTTTAATCCTATTATGAAAAGTATCCGTATATCTCGACCTAACCACGAATCCCAAACTGTATTCGTGTAAAAGAAAAAATTAATAAAATCTTGTTTGCTTCCTGTGCCTGTGAGATATTTAACGGATCACACAAAGCAAAATAGATCAACTTAAATTTTTTTATCCTCAGGATCCAGATGGCGAGTGCGTGACCTCACATACAGAATCACCAAGTATCCTAAGGCTCTTCTCAAGCCAGATGTGGACAGAGAAATCGCTGCAGCTTTCAAGGTAAACATGGACTTATTCTGTTGGCTTCGTTCACGAGGAGTCACTGATGTCTCCAATAGTCGCTGCAACGTGATGAGACAGATAGATAGATAGAATATAGAATTTAGGCCAAAGGCCAAGCGCTGGGACCTGTGAGGTCATTCAGCGCTGAAACGGAAATTGACAGTGAAAACGACTGAAAGGTATAACAGGAGGAAAACCTCGCAGTTTCACTATGAATCAAATGTTAGGAGAGGGTGGAAAGTAAGATGGAGGAAACAGAATACGAGCGGAGGTACAGTAAAAGGAATGAAAGGGGTTGCAGCTTGGGGCTGAAGGAACGCTGCAAAGATACTCAAGTCGCTCCTTGCTAACTTTGTAAATCATTAATAGATGGGTTGATACCAAGAAGATATCCACTCCTCTAAAACAATTCACCTTGAATTTTGCTAATTTATTTACAGTTTTATCTATCATCGATATATTAACTGATCTTTTTTCCTAATAACTGATCTCCCCATTCTGTATTTTCTATTATCTTCAATAACCTCCTTCTAATGAGCACCATAGTCCTTGAAAGCTTGGATTTCAAGTCAATGGACACTTTAGAATTGTTCCATATGAATTGGGGTTTATCTTCTGAATAATAATAATAATAATAATAATAATAATAATAATAATAATAATAATAATAATAATAATAATAATAATAGTTTACACATAAATGTGCTTTTCTATACAAGCCCACGTCATACGGAGACACCAGGCAAACACCTGTGTCAATCAGCATTTATTGCTCCCTGCCACGAACCCAAATAAACAGCGAGTCCTCCTCCCACAGGTGTGGGAAGACGCCACCAACCTCAAATTCGAAGCCGTGACCGGCGGCAAAGTGCACATCGAAATCCGCTTCGAAAGAGCCGAGCACGGCGACGGAGACCCATTCGACGGACCAGGGGGCACCCTCGCCCACGCCTACTTCCCAATCTACGGCGGTGACGCTCATTTCGACGATACTGAAACTTGGACCATTGGTAGCTACAAGGGTAAGTGAGGTTCAGGCCTGCATTTCCTTGGCTAAGTTTAGGTGGTTGTCTGACACCGTTTCCCTTCACTGAAGAAGCCTATGGACCCGAGTAAATTATATCGTCCACTCGTGTTCTTGAAAAAGAAATGTGGTTATCCTTTGGATATTTCACTTCACTCACAACGTCTGTGGACCTAAGCAAATAACACAGTCCACTCGTATTATTGAATAAAAAATATGATTATCCTTCAGACGTGTCCCATCACTTACGACACCCATGGACCTGAGTAAATAATATGGTCCAATCATGTTACTGAAAATAAAATGTGGTTGTTAGGATCATTATTTCCCCTCACTTAAGACGCCTACGGACCTGAGTGAATTACATCGTCTTGGTGAAAAAAATGCGATTATCTTTTATATTTACTGACACCACTACTGTGCTTGTGGTCTTCATATACTGAAAAAATATTCCCAATCTTCCAGGTACCAATCTTTTCCAAGTAGCAGCCCACGAATTCGGTCACTCTCTTGGATTGTCTCACTCCGATGTGCAGTCTGCTCTCATGGCTCCCTTCTACCGTGGTTATCAGAGGAACTTCAAGCTGGATAACGATGATGAACTGGCTATTCAGGTTAGCACGAGCTGGCAGTAATTTCTCAATTTCTGTTATCATCATGTATAAAGTCATTACAATCAGTGCGTAGCTGCTTGTGAGATCTTTTTTTCAAATACTTACGTCTCCCTATAACTCAGCAGGCTGATTTTCCTTTGAGCCCTCTTGGGTTTATAGTGTGCTGACTCTGTCTACAAGGGTTTTCAGCTGAGGGTTTAAAGAAAGAAAGAAAGAAAGAAAAATAGGCAATGATATATATATATATATATATATATATATATATATATATATATATATACACACATATATATAATCCATGACGGTTGAGTTTTTCCTTGTAGTCCAACAGAAGTACGCATCTTAAGACAAAGAGTGAGAGCGTCCAAAATCTACAAATCAAAATTCACTAATCATAGTCTACAGAAAAAGTGTTCTTGGTCTGATCGTTCTAATCTTTTGCAGGCTTTGTACGGAGAAAAATCAACGAGACCAACTCCACCTACTGCGGCTCCCACTGCTTCAATTCCAGGAGATGGCACTCTGTGCAGTGACGGAAGAATCGACGCCATTGTTACCATGTCAGACAAGAAGACTTACGTGTTCAAGGGTACGCATCAGCCGAGGATACCCAGTTTTATTCTCTTAGGTTGCTCTTTGAATTTAATATCTGGGCCATTAAAGTTCTCTGTCTAGGAATCAGATATCTAATATCTTACCGCGTCAAAAATTCTATTGTGAAACTATTCAACTTCCTTCTGACGATAAGCTTTTGCTTTGGAGGCTGATCAGATGGGATCCATTGCTTCCTGACAATTCGTGATAAAAAAAAAAAAATTAAACGTAGATCTGCAAGCAACTATAATATAAAAATCCAACCCTAGCCTCTTCTTAAACATGCATGACAGAAGTGGGAATTTCACTCATCATTTATTTATATCATTTCAGGTTCTCAGTACTGGAAGCTCACAGACAACGGTGTTGCCACGGGCTATCCCCGATCCATCTCAAGGGACTGGGGTGGTCTTCCCTCTAACATTAATGCAGCATTCACATGGACCAATGGAAAAACTTACTTCTTCAAGGTACGTGATTCCCTTCATTACTAGATACGATTATGCATCTCATGATGTCCGTTCAATATATTTTTTCATTACTAGATAAGATTATGCATTTCATGATGTCCGTTCAATATATTTTTTGGGGGGTTTGCAATCATTTCAGGCACGCATGGTCCTTATTTTTAGACATCTTGAGCAAAATACCTGAATGCTACGTTTTAAAGGCATCAGGGAACCCATTTTAACATCCAATGTCTTTACCTTTTGAAATTCAGCCATGTGCTAACCATTCCTAATTTTGCAGGGTGGCAACTACTGGCGCTTCACTGACTTGGTCATGGACTCTGGTTATCCCAAGTCTATCAACAAAGGCTTTGCTGGAATCCCTGATGACATCGACGCTGCCTTTGTATGGTCTGGCAATGGCAAAATTTACTTCTTCAAGGTATGTTACAATCGACTGTAGGTGAACGAGTTAAGATGAGATACAAATAATTACCTTCTTGTGGAGAAAGGATAGAAAGAACATAGATATGATTACACAAACACTTTGATCTAATTGTAACCACGTCTTACAGGGTGGCAATTACTGGAGATTTGACCCCAGCCAGCGCCCACCTGTGAAGACAAGCTATCCTAAACCCATCTCCAACTGGGAAGGCCTTCCCAACAATCTGGACGATGCTCTTCAGTATGAGAATGGGTACACCTATTTCTTCAAGGTAAGTTAAGAAGATAATTATTATCATATATATTCAGGGGATGAACTCCAATCATATGTAACAGGCCTGCAGGGGCCATTGACTTGAAATTCAAGCTTCTAAAGGATATGTTATTCATTTGAAAGAAATCCCAGATCTTAGGAAATACTTTAAGAAGAGATCAGTTATCAGGAAGTAAAGAGAAACCAACAAATTAACAAATAAATAGAAGAAAATGTAAATAAATTATTAAAAGTACAAGGAGAACTGCTTTAGGGACGTAATAGTATAATGCATCTTCGCTTGAACTTCAGAGGTTCTAATTGCCACAAAGTCCTCAGGAAGATCAGTTGTACTGTATCATTAAAAAAAAAAAAAATACTGGCAACATTTAGCTCCAAAATTTTTCGCTTCTGTAGCTGGAGAGTAATTTGAGATAATGTGTTTTTTCTCCTCAGGATGGTCAGTATTACCGCTTCAATGACAGAGCTTTCCGCGTGGACAGCGCTGATCCTGCCTTCCCTCGACCTGTGGGAACATGGTGGTTCGGATGCCCAGCTTCAGGCTCCCAGGTAAGATGAAAGAATTGCATTGAATTGAATACAGAATTTAGGACAAAGGCCAAGCACTGGGACCTGTGAGGTCATTCAGCGCTGAAACGGAAACTGGCAGTAAAAGTTTGAAAGGCGTAACAGGAGGAAAACCTCGCAGTTGCACTATGAATTAATTGTTAGGAGAGTGTGGAAAGTAAGATGAAAGACAGGGAATGTGAAAGGAGGTACAGTAAAAGGAACGGAAGGGGTTGTAGCTAGGGCCGAAGGTACACTTCAAAGAACCTTAGGTGTTGCCTAAGGTGTACCGCATGAGGTGCACTGACGGCCGTACCCTTCTACGGGGGTAAGATGAGAGGCAAAAGCTGACAGAATACATTTTCGAAAATCATGAGAAGTTTGATCAGATTCTCTTGCTGAAATATTTATTATTTTTTTGCTAAAATTAGTTTTATATATTTTAGGTGGCTACAGGAGTACAGCAAGACAGAGGGGATGTCCCATTGCCTAATTCTGATGCCCAAGAAGACACTCTTGATGCTGGTAAGTGTTAACATGTTATGTACCCAGGAAGAATATTAAATAAATTTTGCTGTTCCTGCGGAGTTACTAAGCATTCGTCAATCATTTCTTATTTGTTGCCGTTATAATTACATAAATGAAATAACCGATGCCTTTGCTATTAATACACAGTTTATATATATATACTTTTAATAATCAATAAACTAAACTCTAGAACTTAATACATGTTCTGTAATTTCATTTTGTGTTTAATTTATTATATATGTGATATGTGTGTGAATTCTGGTCTCCACTGCATACTAACACACTCTTCTGTGCACGCTTCTAGTTGTGTTTGGTGGGTACTCTTAGAACTAGTGCATGATGATATCCTTATTGTCAAGTTACTGATAAGAAAAGAATTCTTTCTTAACCGAATGATAAGTACCAGTTATTTACTCTTTTGTAGCATGCTACCTTAGTCTTTCAAATTTTATCATTAGAGAAACTGCATAAGAATTTTCTAAGATCCATTAAGAGTAATCAGCGCATTCCGCAGATTAATTATTGTTGTAGTTTTTTCATACTTCCTATCAAAAGCTACATTGACTTTGAAGATTTCTGTAATGTTCTCAGGAATTTTGGAAACTTAATATTTAATCTGAGTACTACTGTAGGACTTGTGCACACTTCTTTTTAGACCTGTACCGATTTTCATGCTTGATATGCATCTTGACAAAAGTATCTGAGCAATGTTTTCGCTTTTTTTTCGAATAATCGTTAAAAAAAAAAAAAGACCAGCAGGCATAGCAACACATTGTTCAGATATTTTCATCTCCATTTTCTTACCTCATGTAGGTGCTCTTCTAGGTCCGCTGTTTTGTGATTCACGTTTACTTCACGTAGCTTATGCTTTCCAGTGTCATTCTCAGATTGAATAAAGGTTCCCCTTTTAACCTTTATATTAGGATCTGTTTCACAAGGTTGTGCCTCTCCACCTCGTATGACCAAACCTCACGTCTGAGCCACTCAGGGGCTTCCAGCGTTTCCAAAACCTGTGCACTTTCAGGTTCTTTGGTCTACTGCAAATTCTTTCACGTCTCCTCTTTTTATCTTTCCCTTTGCACCTCTTGCACGGGCAGATAAGCGCTTTTTCATCAGAAAGAAAGCACTCAGAAGCAGTTGGTCTTGTCTCCAATTGGCCAAAGCTAGTTGAATGGCATATATTGTGAACGGACTGTCAGATATCCAAAAGCTTTAATCTTTTGGTTAAAAATTTAACGCTGCCATCCCAAAAGCTCTGGACATGCATGAATATTCATAGACATTAAACCCATCGATTCTACAGAAAAGGAGCAATATCAAAGCAAGAATTCCCCATTAATCCTGTGTCTGTATTTTTTTTATGCATTGTAAGATTATGAATTCAATAACCACACCTTGCTTGGACTTTTTCATTTTTCCTGATGCTTTGATAATGTTTAGTCTGCTCCTTGCTTGTCAACAAATCCATAGCTGTAATGCCACTTCTTTTGCACTACAAAGTAACCTGCAAAGTTTAGATATCTGCGCATTTCAGCCATTCCCTAGTGCTTGAGAAGACAACTAGTTGTTCCTTAGTAACTTAGTACTGGCACCCTTTCTATCAGCTCCTGATCAGCTGTGCTTTCTTGACAATAATCCCTCTCTGTGATTTCGTCTACTTGTGCTGTTCTGTAAAACCCTGGCTAACAAAAGAAAGAATAAGTCTTTAACATTTGTCTTCGTACAATTGTAATACTGTAATCAGTGTACTCTAATGAAGATTTATCATATCAAATTTCATCATAGAATTGCCGTCATTGTTTAAGCATTTTTCCAAATTTTATAAGTTTGTTGGATGAACAGGAAACACTGAAACAAATAATTTTATGCAGTAGCCAGCAAATCAGACTTCTTTCTTTATGAACTGAGTATTTCCACTTAAAAATTGCCTGCCTACTTGTAGTAATAAATGTCAATTATAAACCGAGGTAAATTCAGGATGCAGTGGTATGGTAATGAATGTGTACCACTTTTTGATAAAGAATTTGTCAAATATAGATGGAAATCATTTACAGTTAGGATTTTCCTGTAAAAATGAAACACTTGCTTCAAATTCAAAGCAACATGAAGCCAATTAACAGTTTTTCCTTTAGGAGTTTTCATTAATGCTGAAAACAGAAAGCTTTAGCTAAACACCATGTTGCTTACTCAATGATTCTGATGCGAGTCACTGCATGCAGAATAAAGCAATAAGTAAAACAGATATAGAGGAATTCTCTGTAGTGGTGATTTGGGACTTCATCCTGCAGGACGTTCTTCATCTGGCTAAGAATGCATGAGGGACCCATTTGGCCTGAGATGACAGCACCAGGCCAAGTGTCACCAGCCTCTGACTTTTCCTTGCCGCAAGTTGGACTACAACTGTGAATGACCTGCATGCTTTCTCACCTAGCCCGAGGCACCATGGTTTGCGCTTGATGTTAACTAAAGAGTAGAGAGAGCCTTTGGCAGACTGCTTAGAGGTGACCTTGTCTTATGTGGCAGTTTCAGACTAAGCACCTGCTGACGACACCGCTCAGCGCCTGAAGAGGCAGTTGCCAAGGTCTATAGTCCAGTTGGTGGTACCAGTGCCTGCCAGAACCCCTGCCTGCCTGCCTGGTGAGAGGGGCCTACACTCCTTCCCATTCCTCCTCCTTCCAGTCATCATCAACTTTTTTACCAGTGTCACTACCAATAGTGTATTCCTTACCAATTACTACTTACTTATTCATTTTATTATTTTGCTCTAACAAATGCGCCTGCTTTCGCTCCCTTCCACCAGATTTGCGTAGAAATCTGAGTGCTGATTCTATATCTACTAGATAACTGTTCATTTTGAAACCATATAACATTTCTTACCCAAGATATCTGCGGTTGGCTACTGTACACATGAAAGTAACCAGTTCTTGGTTAGGGTGTATCATGTATATTATCATAGTTGTATATCTGGTATATATTGATGCTTTTGCCTTTCAGTTTAGCCCTTACTAACGAATAACTACAATTTTCCCTAACATTCATCTCCGAAGATTAATAAAGATGTGCTACTTTTTTAACGAGTGAATGAACCTGAGTGACAGAGTGAATGAGTGAGGCTGTTTTTCATGGCATGTGAGTAATGTTGACAATGTCAACTACCCTTTCCCCAGACGGCTCAGAGGATGAAATTGACTACAATGATCTGGGAATCCGAGTTGGAGCAGCCAAGAGTAATTGGTATCAGGAGGCTGTTCGGTCGTTTAGCCCGGCTTTCCTTGCTCAGCCCCTTACTCTTGTCTTGAGCGTCCTTGCAGCGCTTCTCCTCAGAACATAAAGAGAAAGGAGTTAAGATACAAAAAGGATCAAGATGCCAGTTGTAGTTCATGTCTGAATTCTTACCATTTCATGTTTTTCCACGGCCAACTAGACAAGAAGAAGAAGGAGAAGAGTAGAAGAAGAAAATGAAATTCCAAGGAATTCATGTACAAATGATCTGTTTTATACTTTTTTCCCCCTATTCTACCAAATCTTTTACTCACTTTCCTTATTCGCCATCTTATTTTCATTGTTATTCTCTTCTCATAATCTTTTTTGAATTGTAATGTGTTATCTGTGATTTTTCTTGTAATGACATATTTTAGAAATTAGTGTTGATAATACATGTCAGTACTACTGCTGTTTAAGATATTTATTGAATAAAGAAATAAGGTGAAACGTTATATGATTTGTTAAGAATGTTTGTTGATTAGGTGCAGTGACAAATTAATGTAAGAATTAGCAATAGCACGACTGTGTAAATACTTCCTTAGCCAACTCAGCAATACAAGACGTGCCTTATGAAGGCATGTTTCTTCGGTCACATGTGTTGATGGAAAACTACTGAGCATGTTTGGATGATCTCATTTTGTGTCACAAGGATGAGTGGTATGTTGTTAATGGTCTAATACTTTCAAGCAGAATTGACTGCCAAACGTCAGCAGACCATGGATCATTAGGAATTAACTCGACAGATGAAAGCCTTACAAATAATCTTTAAAGTATTACCTGTTAATATCTCATAGATTGTTGTTTCATGAAGCAATTAACAAACTGTTGATAGGATAACTTTAGACAACCTTTTGTCAACAGCTGATTGTCTGTGACTGCCTGTGCAAAGGGTCTTATCTTTAGAGTGTTACTGTATGAAGACAAAGTTAGGATAGAATCTGTTATTGTGATGAAAAATGCCAATAACTAATGAAAGATGTAGAGGAGATTGTAAGCTAGTATACATATTAGTGTAGAACATTTTTACAACTTTGCGATTTCAATGCTCTTTATCTAAACTGTTTGCTATACAAACTTTTCCCAAGTATTCCAAGTGCTGTACTGTACTTTTGCCTGTCCCATTTCTGCAAAGTGCCAGTGGTTCCCAGTCGCCAGTAGAGAGCAGTGGAATCAACTTTTCTCTGAATGTTAAAGTTTCTGCATTTTGACAGTTCCCAAAAACCATGCATAAATCTTCCTCGCAATCTTCATCATTCCGAGTAAGCGAATGACACAGTAACTTGAATCCATGTTTGAGGAACTGGCATTTTCTAATCCCCTTTTCATGCTGAATGTAATCGAAGTAGTTTTTACTTGACAATTTTAGGTGAATTACTGATAATGCCAATGGGGGAAATTGCGATTACCTCATTACTACAAAAATGTAAACAGTGTAACCTTTAGGCCAATTCATTTCACCAAAGAAATAGACTAAGATTTTTTTCCGTTCAGTAAACAAGACTTTCGGTTTGCAGGAAATGACTTGTTTTTTCATTATTATTATTATTTTTATAGAGAGCTTACCTCCATTTAATACAGGAAAAATATTCAGGTGTGTTTTGCAACGACGATGTGATAGAATCAATGAGAAATAAATGACGACTGTAGAAACAATTCAGAAAGTCTCCCTAACACCCTGCGCGTGCAGAGTTATAAAACCTGCTGCCGCAAGTGAGCCCGTTAAGACCTAATCGCTACCCATATGAAGTCAAAGAAACTTTAGGACGATTCAGTTTTCGTCACCATATGAATAAGCTATTGGAGGAATTCTTCGAGTTCATGCGTCAGGGAGAGTTGGCAAATGTTCTGCGAGTGATGTGTGTGTGAATGTGATTTCAAAATGGTGCTGATGTATTTATAAATTCGCAAGTACTGTCACAAGTACCGCAGAATGGATTAATATTCCGAATGGCATTAGTAGCAGACTCTGTGCTACAAAGCTAGGAAATGTTTCTCTGGATTTACAAGCAAAACTTTCAAGAGACTGAGTACATTCCTTCATATGTCCGGTTTATCTGAATTCTCGCGCACGAATGTTACTGACGTTGAAACGCTGATTACACGAAAGTAATGATAACATCAGCATTGCCAAATAAATTCAATTAAAAGCTGAAGATTTTCTGGTTTTAGGAGATGGGCATTTTGTTGGAGGGAGGGAAAAAGAGGAAAGGCATATCTCTCTTAAATCCTGACCGGCTCAATTCGTTGGGCTTTTGAGTCTGAAATATTAAGGTATCTACTCAGTTCATTTGTTGTTGTAAATATTCTGTACAAATATTGCATTGATAGGGTTTGTTTCCTTTTTTTGTAATTATAATTATTATGATTATTAATATTTTCATTTCATTCTTGTTGCCTGAGAGGAACATTTTATCTCTTATAATACTCTATAATATTTTCTTCTCTATATCACCCTATTAATGAATAAATCTTTTTGTATTATTTCCTAGTGTTATTTTCCCATTTTGAGCTTTTGGATCAAACGAAGAAACCATTAGCAAAGGTTAGCAAAGCATAACGCTCCAGTAAAGCAATTAAATCACAGACAGGATAAAAGTTTAGCTGTCCCGTTCTGAAAGGTAGAAGAAAAATGTTGATTAAAAGAACGCTTCCCGCAAGGAAAGCCAAACCTATCTGCTATAACAAGAGGACTAAGTTTTTACAAATGACGAATAGAGAGCTTCTACAACTCAAAAAAAAAAAAAATCTTGGCCTTTCACCTCTGAGTATTACCGAGACTTTGACCCTAATCAGCTTCATTAGTGGAAAAAAGTATGTTGTATAATTTCGAATTTATTGAGCCTTGGAAAAAAAAACTAACCTTCACAGTCGAACGGGCCTATAGAATGCCGGACAGGCAAACAAAAGGACAGACTCTATGCCACGGGACAGTAAACAGCGGCAGAAAAATGAGAGGTATTGGTTGTGTTCGATGTAACGTCCTGACAACTGTTAAACTGAGATGACTGCTCTGTTTGGGAATATTAATATGACACAGACCAGACTGTAGAGAAAATTTTTGTAGAAAACACATAGTGGTGTTATTATATCGCAGAATATTCTTCTTCGTAAGTAAGTTAAAGTATACCGAATATATTTGGGCAACAGGTCAAGAGAAATTGAGAAAAGACAATAAGGAGTTGGAAATATAAAACAGAAAAATGAGAAAGAAAAGACTCGTTCCATAATATTGCCCTTTCCTTCCCCACAAAAAATAGGTTTATTTTCTTCAGACCAATTCCCTCCCCGTAAAATGCAAACTCTGATACTGTTTAATCTGTTCTTTCTTTGATTTTTTGTTTTATCAGTACTTGGACCCATTTAAGAATACTTTCTCATCCGCGTATCCCGCAAAACATTTCCGTTGGGCATATGATGATCAACCTTCCAAAGCATCTTTCTCCTCGTATCCCCATTTCTGCATTAAATGAGAGTCAATTACGAAAATAATGAACATCTTCAATAACAAAAGAATGAGCAGCCATGCTTGCAGACTAGTCGCCGTTGGTTGTGCAGAATCAGGGATACTGAACTAAACGGTGAGAAATTGTTAAGTTGCCTGTCAAAGGTCCTTGGTATTCCCGATTGTCTGTCACAAAGACAGCCATTGATTACGGGATGAAAGCTTCTTTGTCAGACAGCGCTGAAAGGTTAAGAACGAAACTATAAAATCAGAATATCTCGCATAAAACAGTTTTGCAGCTTCGATACAAAGACAAAACATGCCTACCAACGCATCATTCATTTCATCTTTAAAACTATACTTTCCTGATGATGAGCATGAAGCGGACGATTTCAAAAGTGTGTCAGTGGCGCGTACAATGGTATTATGGCTGGTTAAAGGCGAAATTACCAACGTAGCTGATATTATCTCTGAACTTTCCTGTGGGCAGTAATGTTTCTTTTGAGCCGTTCAGTAAAAATGGAACATTAGATAATTTCATGGTCAATAGTAACCTTTTCTTTGTTCCGGAATAAACTGTACACACACACACACACACATCGAGACTTCGAAAAACTAATAGTTAACGTAAAGTTGCTGAAATATGTTCAATACTTTATATGCAGATATATATATATATATATATATATATATATATATATATATATATATATATATATATATATATATATATATATATATAGTATATATATACTGTGTAACTGTATGTATATGTATGTATATATATATATATATATATATATATATATATATATATATATATATATATATATATATATATATAATTTGCATATAAATTACTGAACATATTCCAGCCACTTCTTTACATCAGTTATTAGTTTCTCAGAAGTCTCTATATGAAACAGGAAAATTATTTCATTTACTGCAAAGCAAAAAACTGTAGTGATGGTGTCACCGATGCACCCAGTTACACAATCAGCAACGTGTTGTCTTAGTTTTAAGAAATTCTCTCTCTCTCTCTCTCTCTCTCTCTCTCTCTCTCTCCCCGTCAGTATGCACGGAATTTCGCTACCTCTGCAGCAACCAACAATGTCAGTCCTCCCAGTTCTGCAAATCACTTCTGCGTCAGTTTCAGAATCTGAATCAGCCTAACCCAGATTAAATCATCATTGAAAACGCTTAGGTATTTAGTTCCCAATCACCCTTCCCTACTAATTGCCTCTCGGTGCATAACAGTTTTCCCTGAGACACTGAACATCAAATAATTTTTTAAGTCTACTGGTTCTCTCTTTACAAAATGATTATTATTATTGTTATTATTCAGTAGATGAAACCTATTCATATGGAACAAGCCCACCAAAGGGGCCACTGACGTGAAATTCAAGCTTCCGAAGAATATGGTGTTCATTAGCAAGAAGCAAGAAGAAGTAAATGGAAATACAGAAAGAAGAGATACCACTTATTAAAAACAAAAAAACATTGATAAATAGATAAAAGTGTATTAAAATGCGAGAAGAATAGCATTAGGGTAGTAATGCATTGCATTTTCGCTTGAACCTCTGAACTTCCAATGATGACTAGATGTTAATAGACAATGAGTTAACATCCAGGAATCTGTTGAGGGATAGCAGGTGATGTTACAGTAGTTTTCCGTTGTTGCATCTCCCCCCTAGACTGCTTTTTTTCTGTCTGCTCTAGAAACCTATATACATCTATATACACCATTGATATTCAGAGAATGTTCAATGGTCCTCGTTAGCTTCATAACTTCGGCGTCGACATAAACAACCCGATTTTTCTTCCGCCATCACGGATCTAGAGAGACGCATTTTTTACCCGTCTGGCGAAGCGGAGCAACTAAGGTTTCATTTGGGTTAATCAAATGCTGGGGAAATGTTAAGTAGGAAGACTGTTGTCTTCCTGCTAGTCTACTTTCTTTTTTTTCCTATTTTCTTCCCCTTATTCTTCTTCCCCTTCAATCTTGTATTCCTTTTGTTTCTCATTACTTCTACTTACGTTTCTGTGCCTTGCTCCGAAATTTTCCGTTTTAGTTTTCTTTAAAAGAAAACTACTGTGCTGGATTTGTCTGTCCGTCCGCACTTTTTTCTGTCCTCACTTTTTCTGTCCGCCCTCAGATCTTAAAAACTGCTGAGGCTAGAGGGCTGCAAATTGGAATGTTGGTCATCCAC
>NC_089768.1:12877500-12952500 GCF_040412425.1 Macrobrachium rosenbergii | reverse complement strand
TCCGTTATTAACTATTATACATTACAAGAAACACACACACACACACATAGAAACATTTTTAAAGAGAACTCCAATTTAAAATGGTAATTAGGAAATGCGTAACTTAAGAACATATGACAACGATTTCTTCCTTTAAGGAAGAAAAATACACTTTACAATGGAATTCGAGTAAATGCGAAAAAAGTTCCTGGTGACCGTTTTGGCCGTGACCATGATGTGATCCTTGCAAGGCAAGCTAGCATTTGCTTCCAAGTTAAAAATATTTGCAGATCTCATGAGCTGAGCTGCAGCGCTGAAAATGCCTACCGATATCAAGTTTCCAAATTTGTCAAATATTACTAGAAAGGCAGATGTTACTGGACAGAGAATCAGGACAGCAGGTTGTTTTGAGTTGATTTAACTTATGAAAATTTGGCTTTAAAGCCAAGTTCTGGGGTACTTTCAGCCATTCAGCGCTCATGGCATTGAAAAGAAGGAGCCCGAGTTGTTGGACAGCAAAATGGAAGAAAGAAAGTGAGAACGGAGGTAAAGTGAAAGGCTTAAAAGTGGGCGTAGCTGAGGGCCGAAGGGACGATGCAAAACTTTTGTTAAGCCTGCAGTTCACCACGCGATGCACACTGACGGCACTAACCCCCTCCCCCTCCCCTACAGAAAGGACGCCGTTCTTGGAAGCATTACAAAGTTCCATCTGTTCTCTTCGGAGACAACACTTAGAACCACCTCAATAACATAACGCAAGATATCCTCCGGTGATCCTTTGATGATGGGATGCAGGGGTAACCAGTTGCCTGATAGGCCACCTGACCTCAATATTTCATCAGATAACGCGAAAAGAACAAATTAAAATTGATCATAAATAGAAGGACCTTAAATAACCATTCGAAATAAACCAAGCATAAAGAATAAATAAACCTGATTTACACACAAAACACTGCCAGCTAGTGTTTTGCGTGCAAATCAGGTTTATTCACTCTTTAGGCTTGGTGTATTTCGAACTGTTGTTTAAGGTCCTTATACGCATCGTAAATAAAAGCGGAAAACTGCGAGGTTCCTTTACGCTTGGCTGAGCACATCCTGTCCTGCCAGTCAATTACTACTGAACTCCCTCCCGGAGTCCTGATCTCTCTCTCTCTCTCTCTCTCTCTCTCTCTCTCTCTCTCTCTCTCTCTCTCTCTGTGACGCATTACGGCAAAACTTATTGCAGTTGTAAAGAATCTTGAAATAAGCAGTTGTTCGATGAATTCTCATAACAAAACCCCTTCATTCAAAACAAAACAAAACAATAAAATATCAGGGAGAACTTGAAGGAAGGAAAAAGTTGCAAATTCGTAAGAGTTAATATATTTTCAATATATGACAGAAATGTCCAAATTACATCATAAATAAATGTACAATACATTCTCTGTTACTCACAGTTATGCATTACGAGAAACACACCCAAAACCATTCTTAATGTGAACTTCAATTTAAAATGACAATGAGGAAGAATTTTTACCGGACCAATACGAACTGACAGGAAGTGCAGAACATAAGAATTTTTACCAGACCAATGTGAACTTTATTTCGAGAACACCCTGAGCTTTACGATGCAGCGTAATCTCCCATCTTATTTCATGTCATAATACTTGACCGAGATCTTTTACTTGCGTAATCTTGAAACCTAATTTTCATGCGATGAATACACGACAACAGTACTTCGTTAAAAGTCAAGTGAATGGGAAAATTAATTTTAAATTCTAGCTAATTATCTCCCGTTTTATTTGTACAAAATTAGCGGCAGTGATATGAAAGATAGTGTGTGACTGTTATCATCTTCATCACAGTCAACAATAACGGTGACCTGGATCCGCTGCAGACTTCCGTGCTGCCTTTGCATAAAATCGCACGCAATGGCGTCAAGTTCACGGATGAGGGCTCGAGAGACACACTGAGAGAATATCTCTCTCTCTCTCTCTCTCTCTCTCTCTCTCTCTATATATATATATATATATATATATATATATATATATATATATATATATATATATATATATATATATATATGTGTGTGTGTGTGTGTGTGTGTGTGTGTGTTTGTGTGTGTGTGTGTATTTATACGTATATTATATATATTTATCTCTCTCTCTATATATATAATTATATATTTATATATACATATATAATATATATATGCGTATATGTATATTTTATATATATATATAAAATATACATATATATATATATATATTCATATATATATTATATAAGTATATATAAATATATAATTATTATATATATATATATATAGAAAGAGAGAGAGACAATATATAAAATATATATATATATATATATAATATACATATAAATGCACACACACACATATATAAATATAGTAGAGAGAGAGAGAGAGAGAGAGAGAGAAGAGAGAGAGATATATATATATATATATATATATATATATATATATATATATATATATATATATATATATATATATATATATATATATATATATATATATATATATATATATATATATATATTATATATAGTATATAATTAATATGAATTTTATCATATCACCGTGATTCATATACAAGCATGAAGCTACAAACGTCCTTCAAAATCCAATTCGCTCTCCCCGGAAATAATATTATATTTTCATATATGTCATAAGTAATGTTTTAGTTGATAGTAAGTTCGTCGTCTCGTGAGCTCGAACCACGGAGGACAAGAAATCAGGGAATACAGTGACGCGCATTTAACTACTACTCTCTCTCTCTCTCTCTCTCTCTCTCTCTCTCTCTCTATATATATATATATATATATATATATATATATATATATATATATATGTATATATATGTATATATATGTATATATATGTACATATATATTATATATATAATGTGTATACATACAAATTTACATATATATATATATATATATATATATATATATATATGTGTGTGTGTGTGTGTGTGTGTGTGTGTGTGTGTGTGTGTGTGAGTGTGAGTGTGTGTGCGTGCTTGAAGTCATTTTAAATTCCTTGAACTGAAAATACCAAAACCGGTAAATGAATATGATACCGCATCGAAGATACGCAGAAGAATCCACACCACAGAACCGAACGAAGAAGCTGAAATTTGTTCCTTCGCCTCTTTTAATCTAGACTACTATAGCTCTTCGCCGCCTCTCGTGTTCCTTAAGTCATCGAATCTCCCAATTTAAAATGCTGAGGTGACACCCTTTCAGCAGAGCACGCAGGCGACATTGTACTCATTCTTTTCTTATGTTACCCAAGCGAAATACAACAATGGTAACTGTTTTTGCATTACTTTGCAAGCAAAGAGTGAGAAGTGTTTCTGCAGAAGGATGGCAGTTTACGAAAAAGAAATGTTTCTGGGGAAGGGAGGAAGTTAGCTCCGAGTCCGCGGATAATGTTTTATCGAGCCACCAAGCCATGAAGATGATCTGTTACCGTCGTGTAATCGCTACATCCTCTGGCCGAAATATGCTTCGGGCTACAGGCACTGACAATTTCCTCCATTAAGGAAAATGATTGGGCATTTGTCAAAAAGAAAAAAAATCCTTTCCCGCCCAGGATATGGCCTTAACAGGGATTCCCCTACGTCAATTTTTTTTTCCTGTGTTTTTGTTCCCATGGACTTTATTTCCCTAAGAAGTTCCTATGGAATTTATTTCCCTAAGAAGTTCCTATGGATTTTATTACGTAAGAATTTCTTACGGATTTTATACATGTAAGATGTTCCTATGGACTTTACGTCAGGAGTTCCTACGGACTTTACGTAAAAAGTTCCTATGGTCTTTATTTACGTAAGAAGTTCCCATGGACTTTATTTATGTAAGAATATCCAATGGACTTTATGTAAGTTCTTACGGACTTATTTACGGAAGAATTTCCCATCGACTTTATTTAGGTAAGAATTTCCAACGGACTTGTGTAAGTTCCTACGGACTTTATTTACGTAAAAATTTACTACGGACTTTATTTACGTATAAAGTTCCTATGAACTTTGTTTACGTAAGAATTACTATGGACTTCTTACGTAAATATGAGTTACCTTTACATTCCTGTTTCACGTCACAGTTAAATGACGAAGGAAAGGACACACTCAGCAAATATAAAATGTTAAATTTTATAACAATAGATTCTTAAAAGTTTAGTTTTTATTTTATTTTATTTATTTATTTATTTATTTTTTGAAGAGTCGGTTCTGTTTTTTGTTGATCAACACATTCCCTGAACAATTTGCCAAAAATATATATCTTAGTTTCACTTGTAAAATCACCAATGTTATTTTTTTCCCCGAAGAATTCTTGGTTTGTGTTGGAATTACATCTATATTTGTCATTTTTCCGATATATGTTTTCTATAATTACATTAAGAAATTACTTTTTATTAATTTCCAGACTTGCCATTGATTTTTATTTTGTTTCCTACAAGTTCGTAGTAATCTGAGCAATTTTTAAGTTCTGATGTCTTTTGAAATATAAAACTAGTGGTTTATTCGATACCACCAACATGTCCGTTTTCCTGCTTTTATACTGTATGCAAATTAGATCCAAAACTTCCTCATTTTAGGACCTGTCATAAAATGCATTACGTGTTTAATACCTATCATTCAACTGAGGTACAAATGCAGTTAGGATTCCCAGAGAAAGGTAAAAGAAAAAAATAATGATAAGGGCCTTCATTAAGTCACTGATTTCATGAAGAAGTTTTCTAAAAAAAAAAAAACAAATATAAAAAAACCTATCCCCACTTAGGGAAATTACTCTTAAAGACCATTACTTGAAGGCTATCTCCATAGTTATGATATGGAGTTTTAACATCAAATACTTGGTAACAATTTTCTTTCAGAAGTACGAGATGCGACAGAGAAGTTTCTCGTCTTGACTATGATACTGAAGGAGACTGTAAGTCATCTTGGGTCACGATTCCCAGAACCGGTTCCGAGGCCTGTTTGCGAAAAGACATTATTTATCCGAAACAAATGGGACTTCCGATGGTGCTATAGGGGAAAGAGAAAAGTGAGCGGCGTAAATAGAAACGTCGATAAGTTGGGAGAAAGTTTAGGTACTGAGGATTCAGGTACGGAAGATTCAAATTTATCTTTTAAATGGGCCAAGTGGTTTTACAAAGAGGTAACTAACTTTATTTCCAGGATGGGGAACATATGTAGCAATTTAGATGATGACGTCAGTTTTGTCAGGTGCAACCATCCGATATATAAAAAAACACTGCACGATCCAAATTGCTGAACTATATTTTAACGTGGGGATCAGTCATCAGGTATCTCCAGATATATGTTTGGTCATATATTGCGATATTGTATTGTCAGCAGATAGATAAAATTTATATATATATATATATATATATATATATATATATATATATATATATATATATATATATAAATATATATATATATATATATATATATATATATATATATATATATATATATATATATATATATAATATTATATATATATATATATATATATATATATATATATATATATATTAATATATACAATATAATGTATACAAGAAGGAAAAAGGACATGTTGGTGTTGTCGAATAAACCACTAGTTTTATATTTCAAAAGACATCAAAACTTAAAAACTGGTCAGATTAATACGAACTCGTAGGAAACAAAATAGACATCAATTGCAAGTCTGGAAATTAAAAAAAATTAATTTCTTAATGTAATTGTAGAAAATATATATAGGAAAAATTACAAATATAGATGTAATTCCAACACAAACCAAGAATTCTTCGGGAAAAAAATAATACTGGTGATTTTACAAGTGAAACTAAGATATATTTTTTGGCAAATTGTTCAGGGAATGTGTTGATCAATAAAAAACAGAACCGACTCTTCAAAAAATAAATAAATAAATAAAATATAAATAAGATATAAATATAACATAAATAAATGTTGATATTATTACAATAAGAACTGTAGATACTACGAAACCAATAACAAAGGAGAACTTGAATGCAAACCTAAAAAGAAGACAACGACAGTGGCACTTAAGGAAAAACTATTGTCTACATTCTTAGAGCTAGAAGTTCGTGTTTTGTACAGAGTAATAACATCGCCCGTCAGCGCTCTCTCTCTCTCTCGAGAGAGAGAGAATATCGACGCTTTGTGTATAAAATGAAATTCCGTTAAATAAAGACGTATCTGATAGGTATGTTAATACAGATGGTTTCAGTTTGTTTAGGTTTGACAGATAGCAGGTGAGGAGGTGGTGGTATACCTGTATTTACGTTCGAGATCGTCTTCAGGTAACACACAGAAATCTAAAGATAGAAGCTTGTGAGGACCAAGAGGATATTTGGGCCCGGGTTCGTATTTGCGAATCCCAGCAATGATGAGGAGTCTGAGATCAGAAGAATATTTCTATCAGATTACAAACACACCTATTCGAGTGAGCGCAACTTCAAAGCCTCCTTGTACTGTTGTGATTAATAAAAAAAAAACTAAAATGTTTCAGCTTCGACATATATGAATCCCATTTATGAAATCAGTTTAATTCCTCTTAACTTTTTTGCATCTTAAACGAAATCCCCCCGAAATTATAATATTTACCAGCTCACGAATTTACACAGAAAATGTAACTTAGTAAGAATATACCAAAATCATGTACACATTCAACCCGGTAGTGTTGAAAGACATAATTCATACGAGTATACTTACATTTCAACAACCCTGTTGAATATTTTTTTATATACGCTGTATAATTAGAAGTCTCTCCGTAAATGACCAGGAACCCTGCACCTGTGCACCTACACCTACACCTGCATCGTTAAGAATATGGGTAATTTCAAGAGGGAGGAAAATCGATGCTCAGAAAAGCTGTTATTAAAATGGAATTTTTTGGCCGCGTAATTAAGTGCAGACA
Organism: Macrobrachium rosenbergii; assembly: GCF_040412425.1. Taxonomy (NCBI): domain Eukaryota; kingdom Metazoa; phylum Arthropoda; class Malacostraca; order Decapoda; family Palaemonidae; genus Macrobrachium; species Macrobrachium rosenbergii. The sequence continues at coordinate 12,945,582 of NC_089768.1, read as the reverse complement.
TATATATATATATATATATATACACACATATACATGTGTATGTATATGTATATATGAATATATACATTTATGTATAACTGATGAATATAAAAAGACAAAATCCTTCATGGATTTTGTCTTTATATATATATATATATATATATATATATATATATATATATATATATATATATATATATATATATATGTAGTTCCTCGTTGGAAGGATCGGTAGAGTTCTCGGCTAGCACTCTGCTAGGCCATAGTTCGAGTCTCCGGCCGGCCAATGAAGAATTAGAGGAATTTATTTCTGGTGATAGAAATTCATTTCTCGCTATAATGTGGTTCGGATTCCACAATAACCTGTAGGTCCCGTTCCTAGGTAACCAACTGGTTCTTAGCCACGTAAAATAAGTCCAATCCTTCGGGCCAGCCCTAGGAAAGCTGTAAATCAGCTCAGTGGTCTGGTTAAACTAAGCTATACTTAACTTTATATATGAAAATATATATAAATATGTATATACATATATATTATAAACACATATGATGAGTTAAAGTTATTCCCAGCAATAAAGCAGACAAATAAGAGCGTTTTAGTAACCATTTGAAAGTTTCTGGGAGAAACTTTGGCAACCTCAAACTTCATGAGAAGAACGACACAGAAATGCACGACAATTGTAGCGAATGCATAATTACTTTCCAGTCAGAGAGCATCGTTTATCGGGGAGATGGATGAATTACTAATTCTTATCGGTCATACTGTTATTAATATTTTAGTCTCTTTTCTGAAAAATTTGACGCAGGCCAAATATTTTCTTTTATAAGATGATAACCTACCTTGTTACGGACAAGGGACCCACGGGTTTTAATATAACAGTTAATCGTTATTATTATTATTATTATTTTGGTGGTTTAGTGGTGTGTAGGAGGTAGTTCTCGTTGAACGTCGACTAGTTTCGCCCTTCTCGTTAGGGCATCATTCAGGACAGGATCGATCCTGTCCTGAATGATGCCCTAACGAGGAGGGCGAAACTAGTCGACATTCAACGAGAACTACCTATTATTATTATTATTATTATTATTATAGTTTTACCAGACCCCTGAGCTGATTATCAGCTCTCACAAGGGTGGCCTGAAGGATTTGTTTTTATTTGTATTTAATCATTCTTTTTATATTTTGCCAACCAAATTAAAATCTTTAAAGAACTTTTATAATTGGATTAAGTGCAAATGTTGAAGCTTCTGACAAAGTTTCACCGGTGGATTTATTTCCAAAAGTTGATAACCGCTGCTGATTATACTTTTGGATATTTTCACATAATAAATGTTTGACTGCTATCATTACTTTCCATTCTGAGCATTCGAGGAGCAGGGTTGCGTGGGTTATTCATTGGGTGTACGTGTATATTACAGTTAATCGCATGATTGCAAAGAAGGTGACGTGGGAAATGCCAGCATTATCCCCAGTAACTCCTGCTTAAATACCTGTCAGTTTTGCACTGACTTGAATAGAGGATTTAGACCGACGGCCAAGCACCGGGACCTATGAAGTCATTCAGCGCTGAAACGGAAATTTGCGTTAAAAGGTTTGAAAGATGTAACAGGAGGAAAACCTCGCAGCTGCACTATGAATCAATTGTTAGGAGAGGGTGGAAAGTAAGATGGAAGAAAGAGAATATGAAAGGGGGTACAGTAAAAGGAACGAAAGGGATTGCAGCTAGGGACCGACGGCGCGCTGCAGAGAACCTTAAGTAATGCCTACAGTGCACCGAATGAGGTGCACTGATGGCGATACCCCCCTACGGGAGATACCTGTTAGTAAATCGACTGTTCTGAGTCCCGCCGGGTGAAGGGGGCGGGACTAGCATGCTTCTTTTTCACAAAGTAAAAAAAATGATATTGGGTTCTATAGGGTCGATTAGGGATCTAACTTTAACAGGAATATAGAGAGAGTTTTGGCCAAAAACCAAGCACTGGGACCTGTGAGGTCATTCAGCGCTGGAAAGGAACTTGAAAGTACAAAGGTTTTAAAGGTGTAAAAGGCTGAAAACCTCGCAGCTGCACTATGAAATTACTGTTACGAGAGGGTGGATAGCAAGATGGAAGAAAGATGATATGAATGGAGGTACAGGAAAAGGAATGAAAAGGGATTGCAGCTAGGGGCCGAAGGGAAGCTGCAAAGACCCTTAAGTAATGCCTACGGTGCACCCCGTGAGGTGCACTGACGGCACTACTCCCCTACGGGATCTAACTTTCATCAACAGCTTTTAATAGTCCTGGGGAAGGTACTGTTAATGTCTTGTTGATATTATATGTCGATTAGGCATACTATCTTCACTAGGCATACTTTCAGGAACAGTAAACAGAATTGTTAGATTGAGATGAGCATTTCTCCATAATCCGGGTAAACTGAATGCAAATTAAACAAATTCAAAACTATCAAATTTTCGCATCTGATAAATGAACCGCCTGGTACAACCGCATACTGAATCAGAAGATGCAGCCAAACATCTAAGACAAAGGAAGTGTTGCACTCTCATAACGGGAACTGAGATTCTTTGGATAAAACAAACAAATTGACAGGAGCAGACGCTCTTGTTAACAGAACAGCATACAACGGTAGTTCCGGAAAATACTGACAACATTAAATCGGAAAAAAGATATGTATATTGCACTGAGAGTTAGTACGGTTCACGGATGGTGATGTTGGAATGTGATGGAATAGTTCAAGAGGCAAATTAAGACGAGTATAACGTGTGCTTGTTTACAAAGCAATGCGGGTACGTATGAATGGGCTTTCAGCGTTTGAAGTCAAGGACAGGGCAAGAAAACGTCTACAGAATAAACTCCGGGTCAAGAGATCGGCAGACGGGGCGTCAAGTGACCTGGTGGTTCTAAGAAAACGAACTCTGTTTGGGTACCAAGGCAGCGTCAGTTCAGGACTAAGAGTGTGCAATAGTTCAGGACTCAGAGTGTGTAAAAAACTGTTACGGTCCAAGGAAGTATATTCTGCCGAAAATGACGTTTGATGCATAGTAATGACTGTTTATTTTTTATCCCATCCATTTTTCGTAATTACAGATATGCGTGATCAGTGTATTATCTTAATGGAATATTCTGCATAGGAAACCTACTTCAATAAAATGCAGTGAAACCTGCACGTTCCAAATACTTTTGCTTGCAAGAAATTGTGTAAGCGTAGGTGTAGCCGCCTCGATAATATATCGTAGCTCCATTGGACACTTGAGTAAAATCGTAATGCATGAAAGAATTTTACTCAGTCAGTCCAATCATCATTCAAGTGATTCTGTGCTTTAGTCTCTCCAGTTCGGATTACAACGCATGTGGGCAATAATTTATTCGTGTTTTGAATCGCAACGGATGTGGGCAGTAATTTATTCACGTTTTGGATGGCAAAAACAACGAAAAATATCGATTTAATGTTTGATTTCCCCACGGCGAAAAAGTTGGATGTCCAGCACATGATGAGGAAGAACAAAAGGTGATTGTTTCTGACAATGATTGTTGTTTCAGAAGACTATAGAAATAAGGTAAAATGGTACTAAATAACCAAGTGAATCCAAAGGCTAAGTGGATAAAATTGAGTGTTGTAAAAAAAGGGTACTTTTGTGGTGATAAGAGTCTATACATCAAGAGAAGGAACGTTAACGTTTATAGAGAAATCTGAATCTGCATGTGCCTGGGTCTAGCGAAAGAGTAAAGGGTGGTTGTGCCGGATGACTTTAATGTAAAGGTAAGAAAAAAAAAGTGCAATATTAGGCTTAGAGCAACTGGAATGAATGAAAATGAAGAGGTTTCGTGAAATATCTTACGAATATGCAGAAATGTTGAAAATACCTAGTTTCCACAGATGGATCCTCCTAAGTATATTTCAAAGAGAGGAAAAGGTGCCAAAAACAAATCTTTACATTATTTAGTACAAAGAAGATGGAAGAGCGAGTTGGCAGATGTAAAAGTGAATGTGAAATAGTTTCAAGTGAAGAGAAAGGGTTCAATAGATAGCTATAAATGTAACTGAGATTAATTTGCTTCATAAGAAAGAAGTGGGAATAACATATAAATATAGTATATGAATGAAGGACGGGCTAGAATTTGCTATCAAGTTTAAAGTTCCTCGTTGGACGAGTCGGTAGAGTTCTCGGCTAGCACTCTGCTAGGCCCGAGTTCGATTCTCCGGCAGGCCAATGAAGAATTAGAGGAATTTATTTCTGGTGACAGAAATTAATTTCTCGGTATAATGTGGTTCGGATTCCACAATAAGCTGTAGGTCCCGTTGCTAGGTAACCAATTGGTTCTTAGCCACGTAAAATAAGTCTAATCCTTCGGGCCAGCCCTCTCTAGGAGAGCTGTTAATCAGCTCAGTGGTCTGGTTAAACTAAGTTATACTTTTTGAAGGGGAGAAGTGAGGACTTAGTCGAAGCACCGCCAATGAGTCTTCTGCAAAGGTGTATGAAGTAGCTGATCTTGTAATTCAATTACACACACACATATATATATATATATATATATATATATATATATATATATATATATATATATATATATATATATATACCCAACACTAATTGGACTGGTCACATCCGGTTAAAATTAGGGCGTGGTCATAGCCTGTGACAGGCAATATCAATGCCAAGTTCTACAGAAACCACGAATCCCATAATTCTTGAAATAGTCCCTGTCTTCAGAACCAGAAAAAAGACAGCACAAAAGTTCAAGGCTATAATGACCTTGTACGCCCATGACCCGGCCAAAGCTATTTGTAGTCTCATAAAATAATGTCTACAGTATCGTAGAACGAAAAAGTTCAGAGAGAGAGAGAGAGAGAGAGAGAAGTCAGATTTAGTTAGATCATGTCTTCAAATAACTGACAAGCCACGGCCGTCAGAGTGCCACAAGCACCGAGAACTAGGCCCACCCACATTCCTGTACGTCTTTCTTCTTTTCCAAGCCAATTACGTTTCACATTCACATCAAGCGCCATCTGCAGCACCTAATTCTCCAGAATATCTGCAGTGTCGAAAATCTTAGCCTTAAGCCACAGAGGAAAATCAATATGCGAACTGTCGACCACTAGAATGACTAGGAAGCATACTGAAAGCGCAACAGACAACCACTGAGAAACACTGACTTGTCTTTCACTACTCTGTGTCTAACTTTTGCTTCTTAGTTTCCATTCACCTCTCATTCTTTCCCATGGGGTAACTTTCTACTTTCTCTCTCTCTCTCTCTCTCTCTCTCTCTCTCTCTCTCTCTCTCTCCTGTTTGAATATATTCTTCTTCTTCTTGCCCAGTTCAAGAACAAAACTTTCCCGTATAACAACCGACTGAATGCAGAACTCAGTAGTGGATCTACGAGGCACATCAGATGATAAGTACTTCCCGAGTAGCAGCTTTGGGCCTTTTTATGGACAAAAGTATTTATTGTAATGAGTTGGATGGACGTCATTGTCTTTATGAGTTCTTTGCACACACTGTGCTGGTGTGGGTGCGTGTATGTGGTTAGTATCTTCCAGACCATTCCTGATATCCGAGATCCCTTCAGTCTGTTTTTTGTTTTCCTTGATTTTTCCCGGCTAACTAAAATTTGTTCTGCGGATGCATGCAAAATTTCAAATTCTAGCTACAAATGTCTCCATTAGCAAGCAAACGTACACCATAGTGAATTTACACTACAGTGATTTTTACACAATAGTGATTTTAGAAACTTTGCTCGACAAATAAGATCATTTGGTATCACTGTCAAGAAACGAAAAACGTCTTATGATTTTGTGTACGATCTAACCAAAAAGGAGAATGTGATCTTTCCTAGATAGTGACCCCCTAGGGTTTTTAACCCGGTATGTATCCACCTTTGCGGCGTGTTTAGTACAAGCCCGTTGGGGATTACCGTATAACCAAAGACAAAAGACTATAAATATCATAAAGATAATGACCCCAAGAAATATTAGTCCTTGATAACGACCCCAGAACATTATTGGGGGTAACTATCTAGGAAAGAACCGAACAATGAGTACATGTATTTTTTAAGAAAGAATAAGTACTCCGCCCCTCTGTTGAAGATTTTCAGTCACTTTGTCATAGCCTCTGCTGTTACAAATTCCCTGCTGAAGTCACCACTTAGCACGCAGACATTCTTCAACTGAGCGTTACCTTCCGCTCAGATATTAACCACCAAATGGTTGCGCATCATCAAATGACAAAGACGGTGACATTGGACAGAAGACATGAAAGTGACCTTCCAGTGGTACCAGACAACAACAACAAAAACAATAACAAAGACATTTCTATTTAACTTCTAAAGATGAGTAAGAGAGTGACTCTCAGGTATCTTCAACTACTCACTCACCTCCCAAGTCTATTAGCATGAGAGAGAGAGAGAGAGAGAGAGAGAGAGAGAGAGAGAGAGAGAGAGAGAGAGAGAGAGAGAGAGAGAACCGAAACGCGGATGACTGTACTTAAGGTTCGTTAACCTGTCCTTTCAGACAGACAGAATGTGTGCTTTGGTTATGTCCTAAATTTCCATCTGCATGTTTTAATGCAAACTCGCCCTCTTGTCATTTCTCCAAGATTTGCAATGAAAATAATATAGTGAGGCATTGGAGCAGCTTCTTTTTCAAGCTTACGTGTTTTACTGGAGTCTGCAGCTTTCCTGCCATTACTGACACTTACTGTACGGCAAAGTTCATCGAAAAATCAAAATACTTAGACCACAAACTAATTTACAGTGATGAGTTTCAATTTTCATTTATATGCACACACAAATATGCATGTGGGGAACCATCTACATTATTCATTATTGTCCATCCCTTCAGTCGAACTTGTTTGCTAACATGAGTGACTGTAGGATAAGAGTCGACCTGCTCAGATAGAAAGATTAACTCGAAGCCAGCGAGGGTAAGGAATTTAGGACTAATTTTTATCAGTTATTTAGTGACGGTGGCTCGTACTGACATAAAGGCCAGAAGGACAGGTTATCTGTTTACTAGTCCTAAGAACAAGTAGGTAAAAACCTGTGGTACAAACCTCTGGTGGCATAGGCTGTCTTGGCCTTCACCTTTTTGCTTTCTACCCCTCACGGTAATAACCTCTCCCATGCCACTGTGTAAGACTATGGGAGACAGACATCGATGATATCGGAATTAACGTCATCAGCTTTGGCAAATACTGCTGGTCCCTGAAAAGGCTTGCCCTACACCCAGTCCAGTCGCCACACACAGACAACTGTCTACTTCGATTGTGAGAACAACTTGAAACAAGAAACTGCGCAAATGTCAACATTAATTGATCCACAAGATGCTAAACACTAAAAATCACTGCCTTGATTTCTTTTTAGGTTACGCCATCTTAGATTTGGTTTATGCAGCCGATGTGCATTGAAATATAGATAGATGATCTTTGCCAACTCCTAAACAGAGGTCACGTGCTCATTTACTCACAGACTGAGGCCATGTTTGTGCTTCGTCTCTTCCCAGTCAATAAACGTTATTTTTGTAACTCTCGAGAATCCCTTTTATACAGGGAAATTTTTTGAGATACTAATATAAGGGTAACTGGTCCGTCTAAGCTTCTGAAATTCTTGTATGGAAAATTTTGCTTTAATTTATTAAGATTAGCGTTTTTATTACTTGATGAATAAAAGAATGGAGTGGGAGAGATAAAAGGTCACATAACTAGTATCTTATACAATTTATTGTTCTCTGCAAATTTGTATCTTTCCCTAGCTCCAACCTCTTCACATCTTTATCCAAACGTATTGAGTGAAACATGCAGGTTGCATGTTGAATTTTAAGCCTCCAAGTCTGTGACAATGCTGGGAAGCTTCATATTGTTCTTCTCCATCCCTAGAGTGGGTGGTTTTGCTACATTATACATTCAGCATTAAGACATTTCCCATAACAAGGAGTTGCTCCAGAGAAAAACAACACAATGAACACTACAACATTCAAATAACTACTGAATTATGGATCAACCCCCTTTGCATGAAACTTCCAAAACAACAGCCACTTGAGGGACCTACACAGAAGGTTCAGCAACAGCTTATCAAGTGCCACCAACCCCTATTCGCCCTTGTGGTGTGTACCTTCGTTCCTCTTGGATACAAAAACCCTTTCACGCTTTCACATTATCTATCTGATGCTGCCTAGACACTCCTCTCCTCCTAAAACTTCTAAATCATATATTCATTTCACCAACCTAGAGACATCGATTCTTTCTACTTAAAACAAAATATCTTCACTCACTCTGATCTTTCCATTTTTGCAAACAGAGTATGTTGATAGCTTTAAATTTTTTCCTTGATTCACTCTCAACATCCACACTTCCCTTCGACACTGGAGAGTTAGCTCAGAAAGGCTTCGTACATACTCACCTTGGCAGCTTCAATGGGCTCTCCATGTCTCTTCTCAGTCTTAACTGCCTCAACCATTCCATAACTCACCTCTTCTCTCCTCTATCATCAGCTGTTATTTCTTTCCTCTCAAATGCCTAGAAGAATCAATTGCTTCTACTCATCCACAATCCACAAACAATATTCTTGCTCATGCTTATTCTCAGTTTTCTCCTCGGGCAAACTTTTTCATATTCCTTTGCTAGTTGTTGCAGTTTCTCTTCAGTAATGGCAATCTGCACTGTCATCTGCAAGTGTCGACCATTCTAGATTCATTTTCAAGTCATAAATGGCTTTTCACCTACACCTGCTCCCCTCTCTCTGACTTCTCACATGTAGACCTGATGTACTTGTGTTTAAGACCCACTTCTATGTCAAACCAGTCACTCTCCTGTCAACATACTCTAACATATGTCTCATTCATCAGACTGTTTTAAGGTGGTTCAGTAACATGGAGAGCAGAAGACTTTAGGTGAGGGAAAAGGAAGTTGATACCTTAAAAGGGAGTTAAAAAAATTACAACAATGAGAGAGTGAGTGATTGCGGCTTATGTGGGTGGGTAAGGGCTTTTCTGATGAATCATGTATGGGTGTACAAATCGACTGCGTTGTAAGTTCTTCACTGGAACTCGTTTATATATACTCGTATATATATATATATATATATATATATATATATATATATATATATATATATATATATATATATATATATATATATATATATAATCTTATAATCTTTACATTTTATTCGTTTCATCATTCAGTTACTTTTGTTATTTAGACAACCATTTGCCGACAGAAACATGCTTGCTTTTAAAACATTCGTTTTTCAATAGCCTCTCTGAGAGTTGTCACCCTAATCTAACATTAAATCTTGGTCTTAAGCTTTGGAGAATTCGTCTCTCATTCTCTGTGCGATTATAACAATACTAGTCACGTCATTTTGGTCCACTAGTTTAACATTTTAATCTGACTGACCTTAAATGACTTACTGAATTATTCATTCTCTCTCTCTCTAACAACATGAAAACTATCATAGTACTTCATTGTGCTAAAGGAGTTATTTTCTATTCGTAAAAAAAATTAACTACGATTCAGGAAGCCAGGAAGAGATGGCTAGCATGTGAAAATAAAATCACCCAGTGTCTTCCTTTTTTTCTCCCTCCTTTTTTGCTCAGGTTGCGTAACGGTTTTTTTCCTTTTTTTGTCTTTTTTTTTTACATCTAAACCACAAACCCTCCTGCTACCCAGTGAAGGCCGTCACCCTTTTAAATATAAATGTACCCTTCGTAATCCTCCTCGTGAAGGTTAACAACGGCAGATATGGAAGCCTGTACACAAACTTGGGATGCCGTTGTCTTTGATCTTGGGATTATTCGTGGTTGTCGTAGCAGAAGTTGTTTTTGTTCTTCTTCTTCTTGTCTTTGTAGCGATGGTGGGCTGGTGAGCATCGAAGCTCAAGGAATGCTCTTGCACCCCGAAGCGAGTTTTTGCCAGGCTGCTTTAAGATCAAAATATCCCGCGGGCGTCCTCCGCCTTCTTCCCACAACGTCAGCCAGCGCGCGCGGGCACACACACACACACAGGAAGAAATTCTCCCACTTCAGTCTGTCAGTCAGCTGTCCTCATTCTCCGAACTGAAGTGCTATTGGTGTTTTTTTTTTTTATCCCTAGATCCCGTCTACGGAATATAAGCTAACTGTATGAATCAATACATAATAGTTTTCCATAATCATTTGTCTCAGTACGAAATCTTTCCTACATTTCTTCCCACGTAACAGTGTCCCTGGCCAAGAACTTGCGCGCTGAACCATTTAAATATACAAAATACACGCCATTCCAAATTTCTTTTAAAAATTAACGTCCCTGTTAATAAAATCTAAAATACAAATTTCTTAGAGAAACGTTTTCCTATATCGGTAGACCTTTGAACAGTGTATACGCATTACCTGCAAATGACATTGAAACTGAGCGGAAAATGTACCTCGTAAATTCTGATTATTGTTATGAAAGTCTCAGTTAGAGACTGTGTACAATGCTTTTTCAGTCTCTCTCTCTCTCTCTCTCTCTCTCTCTCTCTCTCTCTCTCTCTCTCTCTATATATATATATATATATATATATATATATATATATATATATATATATATATATATATATATATATATATATATATATATATATATATATATATATATACGTATATATGTGTATGTATATGTGTGTGTATACACTTATGCTGCATACAGGCACCCACACACAAACACAAATATATACATATATATTTAAATGTGTGTGTGCTTGTACGTAGCATGTGTATACACATGCACACACTTATTCATACGCCTTTTCCCCTTAGATGAAGTGATCCCAGGCGTTACCCGTCCGATTTCAGCATATATTTTGAGGGAGAGTTTGCAGATTCCATAACTTTATCCATCGTAATTCACTTCTCTTGTCAACAGTCACAATCGGGACAAAAGGAATGTGCCTAAATCATTCATCTTATCCCCGGGATCGAACCTGAGGCATCTCGCAGGTGGAAGTTAAGTATACCTTAGTTTTACCAGACCACTGAGCTGATTAACAGCTCTCCTAGGGCTGGCCCGAAGGGTTAGACTTATTTTAACTGGCTAAGAACCAACTGGTTACTTAGCAACGGGACCTACAGCTTATTGTGGAATCCGAACCACATTATAACGAGAAATGAATTTCTATCACCAGAAATAAATTCCTCTAACTCATCAGCCGGCCGGAGACTCGAACTCGAGCCTAGCGAGTGCTTGTCCACAGCTCTACCGACTCGCCCAACGAAGAGCTTTCTTGCAGGCAGAGCGAGTATCACGACAATATATATACAGTATAAGTTGTATTTTAACAGAGATCTTTCACTTTCAGAATTGATCCCTGGTCCCCTTTATCTGCCGAGAGCAGCCAGATTCGCTGAACAGCAAGCACCAATGTGCTGTAAATGTGCCTCGCTGTCGAACTTCTCAGTTCCAGAGGTCCTTTATTCCTCACACCGTCGGACTGTGGAACAGTCCCCCGGAGGATGTCGTGCAACTGGAACTTCAGAAGTTCAAGCGAAAATGCAATGCATTACTACCCTAATACTATTTTTCTTGCATTTTGATATATTTTTATCTATTTATTAATTTATTTCTTTTAATAAGTGGTCTCTTTTCCCCTCAGTATTTACGTTTACTTCTTCTTACTTCTTCCTAATGAACACCATATTCTTTGGAAGCTTGAATTTCAAGTCAATGGCTCCTTTGGTGGGCTTGTTCAATATGAACAGGATTCATTTACTGACTAATAATAATAATAATAATAATAATAATACTAATAATAATAATGATATAAATGTATATATATAACATATATATAGTATATATATTATGTACTGTATATTATCAGTATATAAACATATTTATATATATCAAATACTGTTTTATATATATATATATATATATATATATATATATATATATATATATATATATATAAATATATATATATATAGGCCTATTAAGTGTATGTGTTGTGTGTATGTGTATATATATATACATATATTAAATACCGTCTCTGTAAATTAGTATATCCATGTCAATATCAGTACCAAAGATAAAATCAATATACACAATTCTAACAATAAAAAAAAAAAGCCTCGTACCTACTAGGCGTTTCGCAACTCTTTCCCCGTAGGCACTACTTTAGCAGGGAAACCGGGGCTTACCGGTAATACATTACCAGTTCAACTACCCACACAATAGCAACCAGCATTCTTCAAAGTGTTCAGGTATTCCTTCATGTTTTTACTTCACAGGTTCCTCGTCAGCATGTCATTACAATATTCGCTTGCCTTGAATTCGTCCCAAGCTCCCTGTTCGTAATTGTAACAACAACTTTCCTATTTTATTTGTTCTTCGTTCACCTTGCCGCTACCTGCCTTGTTAGCACCCAATAACTGCTGATGTAAATTATATATATAAAAAAAACTGGCCAAATCCTTGATATGGTTGAAAGAGAGCTATTATCATTAAATTTTACCAAATCCGAGAATTATACTTTGGAAAGAATATAGCTAATTCGCAGCTTCGTACGTATATGTACAATTCTCTATAATTTGTTTGTATAAGTCAATTCTAGAAAGAAATTATTTTCAGAAAACAAAACGTTGCCATTCACTGCCACGCGCCGAGACAAGACCGTAAACTATACAGTTAGATCTCTTTGAACCTTCTGCCTTAAACTGAGGTAATCCAGATCATGGAGCATAGGCTCTCCGTTTTCACTTCCCTCCAGACATCTCGACTCAGTTGCGCAGTAATTTGTATCCATACTAATTATCAAGACTATGACATAAGAACAATCATTTTCGTGCCCAATTTCCGTCAGAGAAATGAAATCCGAACGTTTCTGTCCTACGCTGGCCGTCGGAGATTCGACAGAATTAAAAAAAAAAAAAAAAAAAAAAAAAAAAAACCGGCTGCCTAGGCCTTGGTGTAAAATGCTACTCTTCGATCTTGACTTTGATAAAAACGAATTCAAGAACAATAATTTAATGACTCCATAGTTCATCGAATATATGTCATCACTGAAATCAAGTAACTAACAGTAACAGCCGGTCGAAAAGGATGTTCAGGTTTGCTTCCTTAGTCCTAACTACACCTAAAGGGAGAAGAGTATACTTGCACTACTACTACTACTACTACTACTACTAGACAACGTTCCAAATTTCATCCTTCTCCTTTCATCAACGCTACTATTACTACAGCTACTGATACTGCTAATGCTACGCGTGATGATATTGAAGTTACCTTCGTCTTTGCGGTCTTTTTTTCACTACATGCTACCAAACTCGTCGGGTACTTGACTGACATTCAAAATCTTGCTTTGAGGCCATAATGCTGCTTCACGGTCATCCCCAAGCACAGAGGTATTGTGAAGGAACATTTTATCGCTTCCTTCTTCCTTAGCTTCAGGAGTCTGCAGACAGAAGCAAAACCGATAAAAGTACAAGAACAAGACTGAAGAAGACAGTGCTACTAATTTTTTCATTAATTTGCATTATATATATATATATATATATATATATATATATATATATATATATATATATATATGTGCGTGTATGTGTACTTAGAATGTTATATAAACGTCTTTTACACCAGGTCTTAAAGGGGGAAGGACCAGATATACAGTATGACTGCATGTACTTCGAGTCACAGGGTACTACACTGCACATCTCACTAAGCCCCCATTCTCTGACCGGGGGTGGGGGCCACTATGGTACCAACCCTAGAGTTAGGGGTGTAATGGTTTCCACTACGATTCCATGCAAACACAGTTATATGACTAGTTCCTCCCTGTGCATGCCTGTCTCAGCTAATGGGGAGCTGAAGGATGCACATACACACGTGGGCGCGCGCGCATGATGAGCTTCATTAATTGCTACAAACACGTGCGGTTACTGAAGAAATACAAATAGTCAGTATTGATAGTAGTCACAAAATTTATTTACATAAACCTTATACTGTACACCGTAATCAGAAAACTAAAGAATACCCTTAACTAACCTAATAAATGCCCAATTCAAGTCCTAGGCTATATGCACCTCCTCGTTAAAATAGGCCAAATAACACTTTGTAAATTCTACACTACACTACATAGTAAATATTGACATTAACGTATAAAATTCACCACGCTAGGCTATAGCTTCCCATTGAAACACCAGCATGTCATAAATAAACCTTCACAGTGTAGCCTTCTGCACTCACAACCTGAAGCACAGATCCCACATTAGCCTGTTGTTCTCAACACAGCCTAATAAGGAAAACACTATCGTAAATCTTTGGTTATAACATTATAATCACAGAATCTTCTCCACCAGGCCATGAAAATATATATGAATAATCATTTCCAAAGTTGTTGGCTGCGTTTCACCATTATTAGCCTACTGATTGACAAAAGTCCCGTAGACTCCCGTTTTCCACACCCAAACAGAATTCTAGGTTATATGATAATACACCCAAATGTTACCTAATACCTTCACGATAAACCCCATTCCATGTTACGAGTTCAATGGCAAACCTCCCAACAAACAAGCACCGCCTACCGCATGAAGAGCTTAATCCAAAGATCCTAGTAGCGTCCATTGTTATCCAATTTGAAACACTCCGCCTCACCCATGACTCTTCCGTTATATTCCTCTACCAAAACTAGTTCCTAACGAACTATTGCACATCTCCTACTCTCTAAATAAGGTAAAAATAAACAAACAAGTTGCGCTAGTATTGTACTCCTGATAACAGGAAATAAAGTTAAAAAGAGCCGAAACTGACTGAAGAAAATATCATAATTCTAAAAGGCAAAATTTGGAGAACTACTCTTGGATAAACCACCACCCCTTTCATGCCTTCTGTAGCTGGAAAATTAAACGTACACCTTTTACCTTTTTCAAGGTTCTCAGTAAGTCCTTTGGAATGAGGTTGCAATCCCTGCAGCTTTTTTCATGACCTTGGCTATAGCGCTGGATGGACTGGTAGGCAGTATACGCCAGAATGCGAACCATAGACCTAGCAAACGTAAGCCAAGAGCTGTATTACCCAGCCAGGGGCCCCTTTTTCCTATCCCTAGCACACGTAGACAATAAGGTCATGCACCAGAGAAAGCCTATCACAGTTGACAATGTACAGATAGTAGACATGTGCAATAAGTCACGTAAAAGACAACAATTAAAGATTTTGTAAATGAATACGAATACACTTACAGATTTTACAGATATACACACACACACACACACACATAAATATATATATATATATATATATATATATATATATATATATATATATATATATATATATATGTGTGTGTGTGTGTGTGTGTGTGTTTATTGATAGATAGATAGATTGATAGATATGTTTGTGTTTGTGTGTGTGTGTGTGTGCGCGCGTATGGGGAGAGAGAGAATCTTTGCTTTTTTGCGGGGGATTGGCAATTTTATAATCCTTCGTCGCGGACCGTGCCTTAAAACTTTTGTAATTGAAGTTGGGATCTTTTGTTCAAGCAAGCATTGTTATGACCTTACGAAATGAAAAGTAACTTCGCAAAAGCACTCTTGAACCTGGAGATTCGGTTATACACGCTACCCTTTTATAATAACCCTACAATTTTTATATTATATTATATTATATTATTAATAATTATCATGTTGACTCAACTGATCTAACGATCGTTAAAGATATGCGACGCTGTCTCATGTAAGTTGTTTGATGAACACCAAATGCCACTGGAACAATTTCCTCATGGCCAAGCGGATGGCGCCATAATCCTGTTAATCAGGACCACCACATGGTTCACTGCAAGGAAAAGCTGTCACTAAGCCTAGGAAAGCCCTTTACCGTGTTAGGCACAAGAACTTGCAGGGCAAGCAACAACATGAGTTTCACTTTTACTTTTGAATATTTCAGTAGGATAATCCGTTAAATTTTTATATTTCATATTAAATTAATACGAAAACTGATTCCTCTTGTCCCAGTGGCCGCTTGCTCTCTGCAGAAAGTCATTCAATTGCTCTCCAGCGGCTACGGAAGGCTCCTGGTTCCTCGCCACTCACTCCGCGAGCATAGTTCCGGTCATATGTACTTATGTTATAGATAATTAAGTGCAGAGCCTATGAACATTTTCGATTGTTCATAAAACGGCTGTTCTTCCCTTAACTGATACAATGCTTGTTGATTTTAGTTTTTTTTTCCAACAGCAGTTTCTTATTTTTTTATATATTTTCAGTTTCGTTAAAATGATCAGGGACCCATCTGTTACTTGTCTATTTTCATTTTTGTAATCTGTGAATTAAGCTTTTTTTAGTGGATTGTTATTTCCATACATGTGCTTATGTATATTATCTTTGAAAAGATCTTTTGCTAGTTCCTGCAACCAAACAACAGGTTGACGTAAGCACCGAAATTTGTATGTGACAGTTAGATAACTGCGGTGGTTGCAGCCAGAGTTAAAGAGGGCTTGGGGCTAGCATCCTCATTCCCAAAGACTTGCTGAGAACCTAGAGGCTAACTCTTCTTAGTACTACCCCCTTTAAGAGGAAAAACGCTCATGATGACGAAGTAATTTGTATATAATTTAACCTCATAGTTGTCAGCCACAACTACATTTCATCCTTCAGAAAGCGCAACCTAAGGTAACCTAAGCTTTAGTAGAAACTATAATGCATTTTAATTCAGTGCCCTCGTTGTCTATACTCACATTAGGTAGTATCTCTGACTCCAACAGCCATTGGTTTCTGGCCTAATGCTCTGGTCTCAATTATGGCTTCTTGAGTACGAACAAATGTTCTGTCCATCCATTTAAATCCTGAATGTTATCTTACGCATCACTGTACTTATCCTACGTTAGCTTTCATGTCCAACGCGTTAAGTTTAGCAGTTCTCTTAAACAAATGTACCCTTTGTCCCGAGTTCTTTCATATTATGATTTGCGTTATTTTTCTTCGGTGAGCTTCCCTTCCTTCGTTTCTTTTCCTTATCTCCTAATGACTTCTCTATATCCTTCCTTCATCATATTCTTTTTTACTCCTTTTAGTTATATTCTTAAAGTAATTCCCTAGCTTTTCTAACCTAATGCCATGAAAGTGTCCATTGCATGGTTCTTTTATTTATTCTTCAGTAATATTCTTGAGATTTTCACAGTTATTTCTTCATCTTTTACTCTTTTTCTTCCCTTAACGGATTGTGTTGTGGAACTTTTTCTTACATTACTCCTTTCTCAGTCTCTGCAATTATTCCCTAATATGCTGTGGGTAATTGCGGGTTCTACATTCCTCGTAGAATTATATACTCCACTCTTTCCGGTTACCTCAAACATGCCAGTCATTCTGTCATAAAGAAATTACGTACTTAGAGCCGAGTTATAATCCCGCTTTCCTACTATCCCAGCTTTTTGCAACTTGTTTCAGGGAAACTGTAAACTTAAGCAAACTGAATAAGGTATGGTCTCAATTTTCATCTTGCAAGTGGGCACACCACGTCCTATTTATAGCGGTCACTTTAGAGAGTGAAAACGTCTCGGGTTTCGTTCACTTTGGACTTTCATTTTCTACAGATGTCTAAGGGCAAGGCAAGTCTAAAAAAGCAAATATTGGGCGCTACGGAAATGGCAGAGAGGTTTCTGTCTTACGTTTATACGAGAGTTTTATTAAGTTATTAATAACATATGGCCAATTACAACGTTTTTCAGTCTATTTCCATGAACTAGGAAGTTACGTATCTACTTGTAATACCAGTCTCTGTCATGGTCTATCGACCTTTAAAGTTCCGTTGGGAAGACCTTGAAACAAACAAAAAATCCTTAGCTTTTTTTTTTTATCTCCCCCTCTCTCAGGCAGATCGCTCTTCTGCATATGGTTTATAGTTCCGCTGCCATATAAGAACAACTCGTTCGGAGCGTTGATAGACTAAGATTTGTTCAAAGAGAACTAAATACTTGGTTAGTTCATAACTACGATTTAGACTCTCGATATATAAAAATGGGAATCACCCTGAATCTGCCAGTAGCCCATCCCAGCTCCCATCCCGCCAGCCAACCACACCTTCTACAGCGCTAAGGATTACATGTTGTACCGCAATGCTATTACTGCTGGCTCTAGTTTTTTTATCGTTTCTACTTCCGCCTTCCTTGTGATTAGATTCTAAGCTTCCTGTTCCCCTTCCCGTGGGCCAGGTCTCTCTTTCGAGTTAGAAAAGCATGATGAAATAGAATATGAAAGAAATACTATTTGTTCTGTTCTTTTCATCAGTGGATCTTCGTAGAAAAATTACACCCCCAGTGTAAGGAGGGTGTAGATATGACTATTTTTATGCAAGTGGAAAATCTAAGCAGTAATTTACAGAAACTTACTCTACGCGGCTTCTAGAATATAGACAGTAACACAACACAAGATATATAGTATCACAAGAGGTCTCAAACCACCCCGTTGTTGTGCAGCGTATGACAGGTTAACAGTTGCGCGCGGTGTACTGAAGTGCACTTGCAGGTTTGGTGGTGATTCAAGAGTTTTTATAAACAGTAAGAGAGTAAGTGTATGCCAAATCTTACCAAAGCTAATAAGAGAAAAAACCACGCTTGACTCAACAACTTGTGACAAACCACAGACTTCCTGGCTGAAATTACGGCAGTACCATACCGACATAAAAGTGTAGGCGACAGACAGGCCCTATGTGGTGTAGGCGTCACTGAGGCAAAATCAACTCAGCAGGTCGTCCCATAGACAATGGGGAGGGGTTCAGTCATGTGTGACTACAGTGTTACAAGGAACAAACATCCAAAAGCTTTATGTAAGTTTCAAGTTACATTTACAGCCAACTTGGCCGTCCCCGTCTATTCAGGTCACAGTCATTAACAAATTCCAAAGCTTACAATATTTTCTGGACACTAGTGAATAGTGTTGGTAAAACAGCGTCCGCTGTTTGTTTGGGAGGTTGGGGGCGTTTGTTGTCATTTTGAGTTAAGACCGCTCTGGCTATATAACTGTAATGCACACTAGTTCTTGCTGCAACATGATAACGTATATAAAATTACCCAGTATAACTTCCTTGACTTCAGTGAAATCCACTAAAAAAATTTTTTTTTAATTAAACCCTGTGTTGTTTTGAGGAAAAGTAAAAACAAACTCCTCGCCAGCAAATGCAGGACGGTCTAGAGATATTTAGTTGCCCAAATACATGCGTCCAAGGTCACCTCGAAGACTGGTTCTGTGTTACATTAGCAAAAAGGAACTTGAACAACGGACGCATATTCGCTGCCAAGGACGCTTAAGTATGAGGACACTTCTCTAACCTAAACCGTGACAACCGCTCCAACCAGTGGAGTTTGTCTTTCATATGCGTCGTGCACTTGCGAAGAGATTTAGTTAAAACTTTTCTTTGCACTGCCTGTTTATTCTACCTATTCCTCTAGGACAACAGGAAGCTCGATTATCTCTAGTAAACAAAACTATATGGTAATTAGAGTCTAGGATAGCAACCAGGAAGTAACTATAGCTGTGGTCACGGAAGCCCATAGAAATTGACTCACACGACCAGAAAACATGTACAAGATTCGGATATCGTTGTTTATTTTCCTGTTCGTATTGAAGTAATACAGTTAGGAGGCTCCTATCTACTTTTTGATTTGGAATGACGTATGCAAATTCCCAAATGAAATGAAGCACACACACACGAGCAAATGACCTAGCTTGGCACTTAGATAAAAGCTCCGTGTTTCTGTGTTTAAATTTATTTTGGTCCTACAATTTATGTATGTATATGCATACTATCGCATATATATGTGTGTGTGTGTGATCTCGTTTGTTTAGATTGATTTTAGTCCTACAATTTATATTCGTATGTGCACACTATCGCAGTTATTATATATATATATATATATATATATATATATATATATATATATATATATATATATATATATATATATGTGTGTGTGTGTGTGTGTGTGTGTGTGTGTGTGTGTGTGTGTGTGTGTTTGTGTGTGTGTGTGTGATCTCGTCTGTTCGGGGTATTTACTACAATACGTACTGTATAAACTAGAGGCAATTTTTTCTTTGACAAACAACAAATTACAGTTTCTCGAAATGAAAGATGAACAAAAAGAAAACTGTTTAAAACAGCCCTAAAGACTTCACATAAGTGATCCAAGGTTTCAAATTATTAATGAATAACAAGTCAAAATCATAATACAAATTTCACCAATAAAGGAATATTCGGAACTGACGTAAGTGGAAGTAGAATATGCTGCACACTGCTAACAATATTACATATTCTGGAAGCATTTTATTTCAGACGATAAGAATCGGTAGAAAGTAATATCATCTGTTGCGCAATCAGTCACTGTATCTTGACACTGATAATGCTCAATATAATCCTGATGAAATGGACTTTCATCACTTAATGCACGCCTAGAACCATTCTGTTCAGGTGTTTAAATTCTATCAGTTTATTCAGCTGAATAGGTGTGTAACCTAGCAACTATGTTTTAAGAATTCTCTTTCGTGGAAAAAGCAAGGCAGAAATGGGTCTTTGGTGTTGTGAACGAAACAGAACCGATTATGCATTATGCAGGCAAAAAAGAAGAAGAAGAAGAGCCTGTCAACCAATTTGCTAGGCTCGTGAATCAACACAAGACTAATTAGAACGACTGCATGTATGCAAATACAAAAAAAAAGAGAGATTAGTAATTGTTTTTGTTATTTTTTTTTACTGTGCACACCACTGAAAATATTGCATATCTTAGAGTTAGGTAGGTAATGATTTTTTGTAAGCTAGATAGATCGGGCATGATCGCAGAAGATGGAGAAGACTAATAACAAACAGCGACCCCATATAAAGATGGGAAAAGCTGAAGATAAAGAAGAAGATAGATCGGGCAGAGAGAGAGAGAGAGAGAGAGAGAGAGAGAGAGAGAGAGAGAGAGAGAGAGAGAGAGAGAGAGAGAGAGAGAGAGAGAGATTTCCATATACACAGAAGTGCCAGAAGAATAAGAGACTGAAAAAAAAATCATGAACAAAAAATGGATAGTCCTATACTCCCTGTTACCTGACAGCTTGTGATAAGCTTCTTTTGTATGCTAATGTTACTTCTTTACTTATTCGTAGGCTATACCTCTTTCACTGTAAGCATTGAGGTCTGTTGTATTTTTCATGAAAAATTGCGTTGGATATTAGCATTGGCATAAAAATGTGAACCAAATATAATATTCATGCTACTACGAATGATATACGTACGTAAAACCAGAAGAATTGGGTTACAACTTTCTGTGACATCATTTGTCCACTGGATAGCTTATTTGGAACAACCCCAGAGAGGGTAAGAATTTCTCGTCTGAATTTTGTTATACGGTTAAAGTTCATGATTTCTTACATTCTGGGATTAAATTATTTATCAATATGCATTTTTAGTTGATAATCTAATTTTAACTATGGGGCAATGCAAGAATAAATGCGAATACTGAATGTCCTGGAATAGCTTGAGATTTAATCCTACGTCAGACAGCATCACTAGTCACGCGACGCTACCAGCAAACCAGCACCGGATGATAATAGGGATGTAAAAAAAATAGTTATTACTGCTATTTGAAGTGGATCAACCTTGAAAAAGCCATGTACTTTTCAATGTATTCTAAAGTAATTCCATGACTTGCCATTTTGCTCAGACGATACCAATGACCCACCTTTTCAGGAAGCTGTACGACAACTTACTCGGGGGATTGTGATCAGCTGTTTTAGCAAAACATCTCATTCCTCTTCTACGAGCATCGGCTTAAGTACGCTACTACGGTAACCGGATCGTCATTCGGTCGAGACCTGTTTCGTCTGGCGTACGGAGTGTGTGTGTTTGTGTACATTTTTGAGGATTATACGAACTGTGAGCAATATTTACATTCCACCCTGCTTTCATATTTAGTTAAAGGGGCCAGAATTTGTGCCATAAGTGGAGATGTCCGTGGCACGTAGCCTGTGTCTTGTCCTTAGGCTTGTATAGTACTCGAATGATAGGTAAAGGGTTTAGTGATTAGCCGGAAGATTTATGACAATTGTACATATTCTATAAGTTTTTATTATAATAAACGTTTACTTTGCTCATGTGTCAACACTAGGGGAGTTGGCGAAGTGACTGTATCTGCCTTGGACTTAATATTTAGGAAGGACTGCAGTGACTGCATTTGTTTTGGGGGACACTGTAATGTAGCTTAATGAGCCAGTGGATACGGGAGGGGTCACGTGGTCAGGCTTAGGCTGCCCCAAAACAACAGTAGGCATTTCAGAGGGAATATAACCTAACTAGACACAAAACCCTTCTTAGCCATTCTAGCCTTACCTACCCTAGCAAGTGGCTTTATTCCTTACTTAGTTTGCCAAAGGCACCAGTGTAAGAATATTTCATGGTATGCCATAGTTAATGACCCTAGTTAAAAAGGTTGTCATAGCTAGGATAAGTTCCTTCAATAGGTTCATGGTATTTATAATTAGTTTAGGTCTAAATAGCCTAGCCATATTTCTAAGGACATTTGACACTTGAGATTTCAAGGTTCTCTCTGGTGTACATGTGAAATTATGGCTCAGTAGTCTAGCAAAATTTACTGCACATCATTTCATTGAAGATTTCTTTTTACTGTTTACCATTCTTCTGATATACTCAACTTTTTCAGTCTACTGCAGAGCTCCTAGCATTTGTATGTAAAGTAACTGTTGCAGAAATATTAACTGTTATTGGTTGAGTAATTTGCACATACTGTATAGAAAACTAATAGTACATGATTGCATGATTATACACCCTAATGATACAAAATAATTTTCTAAAGTAAATAAGCCTAGCAGCAGTTATAGAGGACTCTATAGTAGCTCCTGTACTCAGTGATTACTCTCAGGACTGCATAAGAGGGGAAAATATGACACCTTTATATAGAGCTAGAACTTACTGTGGTAGACCAGTTACATTCTGGTGTAGGAAAAGCCAAGTTCATACGATAGAGTGAAATGTAAAGTCAAGTGCATTTTGTAGCTTTGCTATCAACAATAACAATATAGGCCTGTAGTCATGAAGTTATGAAAGTAGTTAATAACTTTCTTGCCCTCTTTTTAAGTTGATTCTTAAAAAATAATTTTAGAGGCCTGATTATTGGAGAAAGGGATGAAATATTCTGGTATTTTATATTTTATTAGCATGTATTACTTGGCTGTGTCTAGCTTAACCGTAGAACTTAACGATAGCATGTTTTTATTTAAATTTTTTTATTTACATTATACTCTGTACAGTATTTCTTTAATGAAAAGTACTGTACATGTGTGGAAGTAATTGCACTCTCTTTGATGGAGCAACCCATAATACGAGTATATCAATGACAGTGTAAACATGATTTTTAAAATAACTAAATGAACAAATTTTCAGATCTGCTAAGAAGGTTTGCATTGCAGATGATCTCTACACCTTCAAGATACTGAGAAGAATTGTACATTAGTACTTAATTACTTTTTGTCTTTAATAGGTGTAGCTGACTGCCAAACATGGCAACCAGCATACAGTTATCCCCTGAATCACTTTGTGATGGGCTGGACCAGCTTTGTATCCAAAAGCTGGAATTAATGGATCAGTTAATCAAGGTAATTTCTGTGTAAATGTTTGGATTTGAGTGTACAATATTCACATTCAGTTGTCTTGGGTGTTTGCGTGGTTCTTTAATACTAGGTAGCAAAAGTATTTTGACATTTCTAACCCAGGGTTATGGAACATGGTGTGCCAAGAAGATCTAGATAGTGTTTAAATATATTTTTAATGTATTATTTGGTGTGAATCTAACTACTCTTAAAGATAGCTATATCTTCGCACCAGCAGGCGAGTCAGTACTCAAAATAAAGATCACTTAGCTGACCCAGATGACATTCTAGTTCACCTGTTCTTCACCAGCTAAGTCTTGAATGTTTTAGCGCTTGTCAGAATTCATGTTGCTGCAGCAGGTGGTTGTCAGTGTTTCACAGGGTTGGCTGTTGCTTTATCATAGTATTGAGATCTTTGGGTTATTTATGATGTCTTTTGTGGGAATTAAAGTCAGCAATGTCAAATTTTGAAGAAATGATCTCTGTGAGCTGGATGTTTTCTTTTGAATTAGACAGGCACCCTATTTATGCCAGGTGTAAGGGGTCAAGAGTGTGATCTTGAAAATAGTTGTGAAGTTTAGGAATTGGTCAGAGTTCATGCTTAAATTCCATAAATATAAAAAAGAAGGGAAGCAGAATGACTAAGGAAACAGTTAGATCCTAATATAGTTCTTTCTCTTATGCTCCTTCTCAGTTGCATTCACTTTTGCTTGTCACTACTGGCTCTCCCCACTGCTCCCAATCTACCTAGATCGGAGCCCTCTTTCATAGCTCTGCCTTCTGCTCCCTTTTTGGTCCAGGAAAAGTGCAGAGAAGTTAGAACAGTTAGTTGAAGGTCCGACAGAATTCATTTTAGGGTACCTTTCTAGAGTGGCCAAATCAAGACCCTTATGCTTTTCCTCCATTTGCTCTGTAGAGGAAAGTTTTCAACAAGTTTTGGTCTGAGAACTCAAGCCATGGTTAGATGTTGGTAGCCCCAAAGGAAATGGTTTCCCAAACTACCTCTCCTGACAGTAGAAGTCCTTAACCTTTTGCCAGTCAGGAAAGATCTTAGACAGTTGCATTTGAGAAGACTTCATCAAAACCTTCACATGCTTCATCTGACCTCATAGAAACTGTCGCCTGTCTCTATGAGTGAGATCTTCTGATCTTTTGAGTTGGAAGCCCCAAAATCTTCTTATAATTTTTTAGAATGGAATTTAGATGTAGCCCTTAAATTTGACGTTACTTCAGTGTGAGTATTTCGATAAAGCTTTCCTTAAGAACTTAATTTTCAAAACACATTTTCCTACAGCAAGGTGTATTAGAGAGCTTCTTGTAAGACTTTGCTCAAAGGGACACATTTTTCTCCCCTCCCGTTGTTTAGAGCTAAAAACGTCATAAAGGCAAAGCCCTTCCCAGATATGTGACGGTACCTAATTTAACTGCTTTAGTAGGCTTTGAAGAGGAAGCACTGTTGTATGCAGTTATAGCTCTAAGGATTTATGTAGAATGACCTTGAAGAGGAAGCCAAACGCTCATGTTCAAGAATGTTGATGTTGCTTAATCAAGTCAGTGCACATAGGGTTGAATCCTGATCATTTGCCATTGTTTGAAAGTAAAACCTCACAATGTCTTTGCTGTAAGCACATCTTTTAATTTCCTTAAAAACCTTTTGCTAGAGAAGGTTGTCAACTCAGCTGAATGGACATGGCACTTAGTTTTGCCTTGCTTTGTTTGTAAGACGTCAAATTTCATATGAGCTTGTAAAGCCCTTATTTCTATTGTCATGGCATGGGTGATTTTCACGTGAACCAGATACAATAATCTTCCTTTCTCCAATCTTTGGATTGTTAGAAAATCCTGGTGTTCCATTTGAGGAGTACAAAGGTACACATAAGGGTTTAAGAGTGTGCCTTCATATCCAAAGATATTATCTTTAGTATTGGATGGTTGGTTATGGGCTTTTGACTTTGGAACAGGAGTCACAAGTACTCTACAAGATAATCCTCTTTCCGCTTTAAGGATCCTCCAATAAGTCTTGCTACTAGGACCTTACACATGCTGTGAATCCACCATCTGGTGACAGTGCTTACTGGGAAGGATCACACAGAAGGCAAGAATGTTTAGAAGCTTTTTCTCCTTTTAAAAAAGCTTTTAGTTTGCTTAGATGAGCAGATGTTTCTCTGGCTGCACTAACCCACTATCCTCATGTAATGTGGTAGTCAGCTAATTTAAATAGTAGCTAAGATTCATCCCAAACAATGAAAATGTTTATGATCAAGTTAACTATTTGGATACTTACCTATGTACTGTTAAGTGGAAACGCACCCAGCCTCCCCACTTTGTAACGGGTTGCCAGGAAGAATTCTGACAAGAACTTAAATACTCCAGTGCCACCTGGCGGGGAAAAGGTGAAAATAGACAGTTCATTAGGGTCAACGACCAAGCATTATGTTTTTGTTTATATTGAATACCAATCATGCCTAACAGTGTGAAGGTGCAAGTTAACTTTAACAGCAGGTAAGTATCCAAATACCGTATATTTCTGCATCCAAGACGACCTTTAAATCCTAAAATTCACCCCTAAAAACTGGGTGTTATCGTATACTACCATTCTAAAAATCAACTGACAATAAAGGTAATAAAACTATTTTTACCTTATATATTATTGGAATATCATAATAAATAGCCTATTAGAAGAATAAGATTCCATATAATTGAAATCAGCTTTTTTTCTAATGCAAACCCAGCAGAGAGATTGTAAACATTCAAATTGTTTGCACTCACAGCAACCTTTATCTTTTGGTAAACCTTTCAGAAATTTTAATGGTAGTGTAATTATGGTAGTAAAAACAATTAGGATAACGTAATATTCATTTTTCAGTAAAAATTCATTATCATATTCATTTAGAGCAATTCAGTCATACGAACGATAATTAAGTACAATAATTATCATACATTATTGTATTGTTGTTAGGGGTTGTTTGTGATTGGTGATGAAACATAAATAAAACAATGGTTTCCCTTTTAGGTAACGTGTGTACGAAAAACATGATATAAAATCAGCTTTGTTATTTCGTTTATTTTGAATATCTAAGGATACAGTAAGTAAAACAGCATTTGTAATAACATCATGTTACATACCCAACATTTCATAAGATAGCTGTTGTTGCAAAAGCTAGCCTATACACAGATGGTTTTGTAATTGAGCAGTCATCTTACATTACAGATATGAGATAAATTCGTCAAAATTTGCCATAATTTTTGACCTCGTCTTATCTAAAGGTTGTCTCATACACAGAAATATACAGTAATTCATTTTATCATAAAAATTTTCATTATTTTCCTGACCTAGAAAAAATAAAATAGACCATCATTTGACTTTTATGATATTAAAGTATAAATTGGACCTAGGAGTCAAAGTATCATACTTATGATATTAAAGTATAAATGGGACCTAGGAATCAAAGTATTCTGATAACTACATTATTTCTTTTGTCATGTGAACAAGTATAGTAGGGAAATAATTCCAAAGTATTTTGTGTCCATACAAAAGACAAGTGTGAATTTCCATAGACAAGAGTTTTGTTCAAATTGCTGCTGCCATTCAAATATGTAATCACTAATGGAAAAGTTCTAGTACCTTCATAATTCATTATCTACACTGTTTACCGTGTAGTTAGTGGTAACCTGAAGTTTTCTTTAATATGACACTTACTTTTTTGTTGCTAAATTTGTGGTGACTTCTGTTTAGCAGTAGAAGCAAGGGGGAGATTAGTAGTTTTTCTGCAACAAATAAAAACATTTCAAGAAAATAAAGAACAGCAGGACTACTGTTATTTTCCAAATAGTATGGGTATTTGGGTGTATTATTAATACCTAATGAAGGATTATGGGATAATATTGCAATTGTTTGAAATGTATTTTCTGCTTGTCATTAAAGAGGTTTTGATGTATGCTTGAATTTCACTGTGTGCCCTAGTTAGTCCTAAATTGCTCTAGATTCAGCATTTTGAGGTATTCTAGAAAATGAAGTTTAATGATTAAGTTTGGTGTTTTTCTTCAAAGATTTTTCTTTAAATTTTATGTAGCTGGTAAAAGTAGCTTTGCATAGAAATAAATAACTCATTTGCCCAGCAGCACCACATCCGTTGCATATTAAATGCAGGTTTAAAATTTTACCACATTGAGTTCACACCCAAGACTCTCAAGTGAAACACAAGAGCACTTCCAACTGAGCCATGAAAGTTATAAAAAAGTTAGAATCTAAGTACTTACACAGTACCTGAGGAATTGTTTAGGTAGGCTGCTGGCCTGGCATATTTGTGAGTTTAGCCCAACTTGTTGGCCCACCATGGTCTGGTGGTTGTGTTGATCTCACTGGGAAGGGATAATTCAAATGAAATGTTATCAGCAGAGTCACTTGCAGGTTAGGAAGTTATGTGAAACTCACTGCTATGTCAGATGTCCAGCTTTGCCTGGTAAATCCTCAGGTACTATGTAATTAATTCCAGCTTCTAGCATGACCTTTGTGCCTAAGTTGGCAACACCTTTGCATTTTCTCTTTGAGAGTCCAAGGGTTGATCCTGATGTCACAAAGAAATTTACTTTTATTGCACAAGATTGTGTGTTGATTTCCATCCAAATGCAGGTTTTTCATTGGTTTAAGCATCAAAGTCAAGTAGATTCCTGGAGTGCAGTATGCTCCAGTAGTATCCTATCTTTCAACTTTTCCAGTTTTGCATAAAATTTCTGTACATATTTCGTAGTTCTACTGTTAAATCACATGAATAAATGATTCCATGTAGGCAAGCTATTCCTGAATGATTTGAAAATCACCTTCATTTCAGAGCAATATGATGTTGGAAAGTACTATGAGAGGAGGCTTTTTCATGTTAAGCAAAACCAGATATGCACTCGGCAACAAAGCTGTCAGTTCGTTGCAATTACCAAATGAGGAAAGAGAAGTGGATGCCCTGGCAACAGCTGTGATGACTCCAGTACCCCTAGAGGGGTATGAAGGAGACATTCTATACAACCATGTTGATACCAAATTCCAAGACCCTGTAGTAACTATTGTAGAGGAAGAACATGAAGAAGCAGCCCCAGATAAAATGGTTACTAATACTGATGACCAGATGGAAGGCTTACGTAGAAGATTTAGAGGTACTGAAGATGAAGAGCCACTTGATGAGAATGGTATAGAGGATCTCAATTACAGTGAGAGAAAAGTAAAGACAGTTAACCGTGACCCTATACGTTGGTTCACTGCTTTACCACCACAAACTTTACGACAAGCCCAGTCTGAATTCAAAACTGCTATACAATTAGTTTCTCAGTGTGCTACCTTGAAATTAAAATTACGGGCTGTAAATAAAGAATATAGTCGTTTAAAAAAAATAAAAGCAAAGCTTGAAAGGCTTGAAAAGGAGCCATAAAGAATTGTTTACCAGTATTATTCTTCTGAAATTTCTTAATTATATAAAGATATTAAAATAACTTGAGGTTGCAGGCAAAGATTTTCTTTATTTTGTTGATTCTCAGGAATGGATATTGCTGATATCTCACATTTTCCAATATTTAAATTACTTTAATATAAATGTCTTAAGACTTAAGCAGTGCCTTATTAGTTTTAAAGTGTGTATAGGTTTTTATAATTTGTTTAATTTTACTACATTTCTTTCAGCAAATATGGAAACTTAATTTTACATGTTATCCTTGCATTGAAGGGGAGAGCATGTTGTATAACTTGTCTGTATTTATTTTTCTGTGTATTGTGTCTCATCATAAAATTAATGGCCCTCTTTTTTTTACTTGTACATTATTACATACCGCATAACTGATAGCCAGTCTACTCAGGCATTGCATGACCTGGAATCTGGAAATACTGTACCTGTCTTTCAGGTCCAAAGACACCATGAAGTCTACACCATGAAGTCGTCTTTACCTTATTGCCTAACTTGACCATTTCATCTTGAAGTGTGTGTATTGGATGAAAAATTTACCACTGGTCACCAAGAGAATGTACACTACGTATGGGTTTGTTCCAAAAGTTTTCCAAACTATATTGCTATCAGAAGGTGATCTCCCATAGGATTTGTTGTATGAGTATTAAGAGGGTTTAATTTCTGAATGGTATATGCTATTTTTTAGCAGTCTGGGTTTTATCTTACATTTTTCTAGACCATTATAAATTTCATACATTGGAAATATTGATGTGATTACCATACTTACCAAGATCATCTAGGTAATCATGCTTTCACAAGCATTCTGCAACATCAATATCTTTGTTGCTTACATGCAAGGATGAAGAGCAGTCATTGCTGATAAGTCTTTGGATTTAATTTGGAGAGCTTAGCTATCTTAAAAAAGCCATTTTTCTTGGAGGCAGGTACACCATTTTATCCCCTTGCTTGTCCTCTTTAACCCTGCTGCCAGTTCATGGTGAATGTTGTGACCACAGGAGGTTGACTGAGGTTTAAACTATTGTCTTTAATGCTATTAAAGTGCAGGATTGAGGTGGGTTTTTTTATGGATTCAGTTCAGTAACTACAAAAAGGGAGTTGCATCCTTCCACAGTTAGGAATATATTTCATTATGGTCTTTTAGGAAGTGGCTTTCTTCATGAAGCCCATGGTAGGAATCAGCCATTGCAAGAGTCCTGTCCTTCCTAGGTGATCTCCTCCTCCTCCTCAGATTTTCTCATAATAGAATGGTGTCCTGGTGACCTTGTTCTAAGCAATGAAACACCAATGTCCCCTTCCCAGAATGTTCTTTTGGTAAGATTTAAACTTTTTTTATACCAAAAAAAAAAAAAAAGAGAGAAAACTC
Organism: Macrobrachium rosenbergii; assembly: GCF_040412425.1. Classification (NCBI taxonomy): domain Eukaryota; kingdom Metazoa; phylum Arthropoda; class Malacostraca; order Decapoda; family Palaemonidae; genus Macrobrachium; species Macrobrachium rosenbergii. The sequence continues at coordinate 12,915,217 of NC_089768.1, read as the reverse complement.
ATCCCTAGTTTCAGAGTGAGACAGTCCCGAAGTTTTGAACTACAAGCCTGCATACTTTAACTGCAGATCATTAAAAAACGAAATGGAAATGATAGTTTTCAGCACTCCAGTTTATATTCAAGACCTTCATAGTTAAATTAAAAGCACCACCAAAATTTAACTAGTCTATTTTTGTAATATGGCAAGGTTATCTTGAATATAAATGATGTACAGCAACACAGTCATAAATAAAAATTGTATCTTAAGTATGCAATACTGGTATACTGGCTTCAAAATATAATGTACTAATATAAACAGCTCAAAATATCAAAGGGCTTATAGATTATTTTAGGGATCCCAATGAAGATTAACTACACTGTATTTTATAATGTCTTTAGAATATCCTGACCAGCCCCATTAGAGTTAAGAGTTTTGGTTCAGTGGTCTGGTTAAACAATGTTTTGTAACTAAATCAGCATGTGAACATTTTTTCAGTGGGACCAGTAGTTGTGTGCAGATAAGTGATTCGGTATGTCATTATCTGCCGTCTTGCAAGTCATTTCTAACTCCTTAGTTCATAACTAATTTAGTCAACATACAGCATACATTCTGTATACATAAGGTTAAAATTAGCAATCATATCCTCTTTCTCCAGTAGCCTCTGTTGTACTAGTACTAGCAAACATACATGAGTAAGTCAGATTCTGCTTAAACCATAGATCTTGAAAAAGTTGACATAACCAGCTACTTTGGATGCCCAGTCAGTCAGAATGCTCAAGACCCAGTTATACTGCTTCCTTCCTAAGTAGTGGTTCAGTACACAGTATATACAATGAGCTTAGTCATTACAAATATGCAAAAAGTTTAAAATAAATTTTGTTCCTTAAACACCTACTGCTTATAATTCTTCAACTACTTTTACTCCCAAACTCATCACTTGTTACCCTTGCCAGCTTTGGCCTGGACTGGCTGTTTTGTGGTGTAATGAGCATAGAGCTCAACTTGGCATCAGACATATATGACTCACCAGGGAGAAAGCTTCAAGTGCCTCTTCATTCAATAATTCAGTCCCTTAACTATGCAGTTGCACTGCAAATGATAATGTAAAAATGAAAGAGAGGTTTTCATCTATGAAACATAAGATTTTCTTAGATGTTGCATGTTTTCCATTACTATTGTTGATTTACCTTTTGGTTAGCATCCAAAGCAAAATTTTTATTTTTTATATACATTTTCTTACAATTATTTATTTACCTACTCCCACAAATTAAGGTCTTTTAGTTGTATGTTCAGTTCTCAACAGTAATTTTATCAAATATTTAATATTATATTTTGCATAACTTATTGTTTTGTTTTGATGAAAATGTAAACTTTAGTCTTTTATATGGGAATATTCTTGGTGCAAGCTAATTCAGTCATTAAAGCTTGCTAACTAGGTGGTTACAGGTGGATGAGTGGGGACAAAGTAGTCCTTACAACTTCACATTGTGGAAAGGTTCTTTGCCCTGTGGAGAACACTGCTTATCACCCTATCACCACATGACTGAACAGGAAGCCCCCCAGTGTTCTGCCCTCCAGCATTTGAAGCAATTTTGACATCTACCCCTCTGAAGTGCCAAATAAGTTAGTTCATTTGCCTGATGAAACTGCGTAACATTTTTGGTGATCATCAGAGTGCAGATCACCCCAGGACTCATAATGGCCAGGGTAGCTTTTCACTGACCTCAGGCTAAGAGGTAACCATTTTTGCTGGCTCTTCAACAGATTCCTTCTTTGCCCATGCATCTTTCAGCCTCATCTGCTGAGGTCCTACCTATCCATGGAGGGTGTTTTGTTTCACTGCTGAAGACAATCCAGCATCTATGGCAGAGAGGGTTTTCTTGCAGAACTGCACTGAAGAAGTCTGGGATGGTTAGAAAGTCCTCAGCAGAAGTCTATCAAGCAGAGTGATTCATCTGGCTGGTGTCCTGGAAGCGGTCTCTCTAGAGTAGGATCCTCTCTTTAGCAGGTAACAGACTACTTCATCTGCCTCTGGTGAGATAACCTCTCAGAAGTCCTCATCTGCCTCTATTGAGATAAGCTCTCAGACTTCCTCAGCTACTTTTGTTGAGATAAGCTCTCAGATTTCATCTGCCTCTCTTGAGATAAGCTCTCAGACTTCCTCATCTGCCTCTGTTGAGAAAAGCTCTTGTCCATCTTTGCAGTGAAGGGGTATTACTCTGCCCTGAACTAGGTGTTCTGGTTGAAAGGCATTGATGAGTTTTAAGCAGTTGGGTTGCCCAAGGAAGTTAGGTTTCTATAGGGAAGAGATCTCATTGTCAAGATAACAGTTTCTTCTTCTTAGCCCTATCTTCAGTGAAGAAGGTAGGCAAGCTATATGGCCATTTGTGCTATGTCTGGTATACAGATGGTTGGGAAATACCTCTCATTCTTGAGTTTATGGTGAAAACTCAGAAGATCCAATATTTCAGGCTTGAGGGTCACCATCTGTTATTGTCACCATCAGGGTCAAGTAGGTGGTTTTCAAATGGCGAATGCAGGCAGGAAGTGGCAAAATAACAGGCTTTTAGGACAGCAAAAGTGCTTCCTCCTACAAAGGTGGTCAGAGAAAAACTGATGCTATCTTCCGGAGATGGGTCGTAGGAGGTCGGCCCCTACCTACTGCCATCTTGCCCATCTCCCGATGCCACCAATTTCCTTGTTACTTTTTTAACCAGACTCCAGTTGGCGCTAGAGAACTTTTTCCTTATGTAAAGACCACAGGTTTGTTAGCTATGAAAAATACAATTGATTTAAAATTTGTCATTTCTCATTATACTTGAGGGACATAGCCCAGTTATCACACACTTTCTCCATATGACCTGTGATGGCTGGGCTGCACATTGTGTAGCTACCAAAGCTTCACTGGGCAAAAAGTTTGTGACTAAGATTCATGGGTAATCATAGATCAGTGAAGTAGATGGCTTAAATGACTGACCTCTCTTCTGCTACTTATGAGCTGCACAGTCCAGGCTGTTTTTTTGCTTTTGGTCAGAAGCAGGTGAGACACAAAAAGAGGGCTTATCCAAAGGCTATGGTCCAAGGATGTGACTGCTTCCACTTTCCTCATTACCGAGGGATTTGCTACCTACTATCCTGTACCTCCTTTACATTTGAGATGAGGGAGCAAGGTTCACCTGAGATCTTCAGAGAGTGGTAATTTTTTTTTCTTATATAAGCACCAAGTACCAAACACCAGCACCCAAAATGCTTGGCTGTATAAGTTACAGATCCTTCCTTCCTCTGCTCAAAAATGACTGGGAAGCTAGCAAGTGTGAGTGAAAGACAGAGCAACCTTGTAAAAGTTTCATGAGGCAATGCCTCCCACTTCAGGAGTGAGCCTTCTGTATGAAAGAAAAAGGTATGTACTCTCATTGTAACAAATAGCATTTTTTTTTTAAATACCATAAATTACATTTTTCTAATACATACAAACCTGAAGTCTTTATCATACTCCCGCTTGTAACCATCCCCATAATGTGCCCCATAGCCTAAGAAAAAAAAGGAACAGTACAGATATGTGAGTGGGAAGGTTTCCCCTACTCAACCACCTACTGCCATCTGTAAACATCCTGTTAATGGGCTTTCTTGACTGCACCGGCTATATAAAAGACTTAAGGTTTGAAAACCTCAGAAGAATTCATTGTACTTTACAAAAATTCCTAATTTAACATTCCTTATCATAGTGATATAGACAAACTCTGAGTAAAGCCATTTAATGTATTTTACAAGAATGCCTTCTGAATGGGTAGTGTTTGTACTGTATTTGTATTAGATATCATGTTAAAGAAGGCAGCTAGAAGCTCTATGAAAGCACAAACTGTAAAAATATTTTGTTCTCTTGAAAAGTAGCATATTTACTTTGATTCTAAATCAGTACATTAAATCTAAAGGAAATAAGGATAGTATAGTAGTTAACTGCTATCAAAATATATGATGAAAAATAATATGGCAAGTTGTAATTTATAATCATTTTATCACAGTATCTTGTTGCAGAATAACTACTGTACTGTCAAAAAAGAAGAAAATTGTATACTGTACTGAGAAATTTTGTTCTTTTCCTACCTTTTGATAATTACAGGAATCATTACAGCGAGAGCTCAGTTGTTTGTTAATTCAATTTGATAAGTCCAGTTCCAACCCCTAGTATATACTGCTAGAAGATTATTTATTTTCTAAATCACTGGTATGCAACCTTTGCTAAATAATCTTTACAGTAGTAACACCCTTGGCTCATTTAAGTGAAGTCAAAATCAAAACCAAACATATGATCACAGTGCATTAGTTTGCTTAAATATTTATGTGAAATGTATTAAAGGTCAATGGGAAGATAGTTAAACTATTTTTTGGTGTCTGAGAAGAATTGAATTAATATTTTGCAATTTAATTGGTCTTCCTTGATACATTAACTCATCATATTGCATAAACTCATGTCAAAAACTTATCAAGCATATGGGGTTAGGAATTTGTTTTCTGGTAACCAGCACACTGCGTAGCTTATAAGCCAGGTTTTCCATGTAACTTTAAAATACATTTTTGTATACAAAGTTGAGCTTTTTTGCCCAATAAAAATGTTGTAATGTATATGCTTTTTTCTTTTGGGTTTTGTGGCTTTGTACATCCTTATAAGTTTCTCAAGTCCATGAAACTCTCAGGCTGTGACCAAATCCGAGAAGTCGATCCTGTCCTAGAGACGCTGTGCATGAGAGCTCGCCAGGACCAATCGATCGTTGATATACATCAGGAGACGTACCCAGAACAAACGTGCCCTAGTCGAAGCTAAGGTGAGAAGTTATATGAAAACTTGGGGAGAGATCAGAATATAGACAGACATGGAGCTGTCTGCTCTGAAGGGGTACGAAGTCTCCCCAGGAATGAAGCGGAGGAACTTGCGGTAGGATTGACAAGTGAGTACTGGGAAATACTTGTCCCTCAAACCCAACGAAGGAATCAAGCTTGACTCGCTGATGGTTGCAAGTACAGAGGCTGTTGAAACGGGTCAGGGAAGAAAGATTGTCACTTTCTCTATGAGAGAGGGACACCTGAATAAACCAGGCACTGGACTGTAACAATTTCCACCGCGTATCCATTTAGCATCACCACACACTCTGCAGGGGTAGATTCTTCAGCGAGCCGGAACGAATTTGTGGACATGGACTGGATGGTTGATTTGGAGCAGTAGAAACTGAAAGGGAATTTGATATCCTACCAAAGGACATCTACTACCCAGGTTTCAGCTACTATAACGTGATGCTTAAGGCTATGGGCACTCCCCCCACCAGCAGCTGCACGTGGGGAGTAAAACCACCCTAGCATCTTCTTCCCCTACTTCCTCTTCCAAGAAGGGAAGGGGTTTGAAAGGGACAACTTTGATTGCTTCTGTGGTCCCAAAGGGACCGAAGAACTTCATTGATGTCTCTACCTGGCACACTCTTGGTTCCCTATGTACCTCCATAAATGGATCAGTACTGATAAGTCTCGAATGCTCGGCACAATAACTCCCAATGACTCCAGTCACTGTTTCAACTGAGTCGTCAAGAGAGGTTGAGAGAACCAGAGAGGGAGGCGTAGTATACTTCAAGCCAATCCAAAGACCAAAGACTCGTCGGTAGAGGAAGGCCGAGGACGATGTGTGGAAAGAGACAACACCCATACAGGTCCCAGAGAATGGTCGTATTCACACAGCCGTGAAAAGTGCTGCTACGAGGGAAGTGGTCCCGACCGCGGGGGTCATCTCTTATAGGAAGGGAACAGTCCCAATTCCACGGAAGTGCCATCAATTCCCCTCGCCTGACCGTAGAGGTAGAAACACTTTCGGAAGAGTGATCCCGTTTGCAAGGGAACTCTCCATGTGAAAGTAGGGCGGAGGCGCTGGCCTGCAGAGCCATGGACATGTTGATGATCCTGTTCACAACAACATGAATGGGGAGGTGTCGTCCCACGGATGTGTCAGCCAACCGTCCACACAATCGTGGTGCTGGGAAACATTCTCTGAAGAGTGATCCATCCACTAAGAAACCTTTCAAATGAATGTGGGGAAAAAACTCCCAGAAGAGCCATCCCGTTCTCCTCCAAACCTCCACTTGAGCATGGTTGGGGGCTGGCGTGGCAACATTCCCGAGCAGGAATGTGCAGGGATGAAGAAGCATTTTAATACTTGACACTCACTCAGTCTAAGTAGAAGAGGCTCCAAGTCTATGTCCATAGTCAAGGGAGAGCACAAGGAGGAGCTGACATCAACAAAGACAACCAAGGAGAGTTGTTTCTTGGTTGTGCAATGTTTGTAGAAAGGCATGGCAAAGCTTACTTCTGCCTACCCAGGCCCTCTCTTTCCTCCTTGGCCGTACAACGTGAAGCAAAAAATGGGTGCGCAACATTTGCATGGCTGTGTATTCTTCCTTCCTTGGAGAGCGTATCTTCAGCTTAGATGTCTGAAAACTGGAGCTACATCGATGAAAACAGCAACCAGGAACTGTTCTCGAAAGGAAGCCTGCAGGGGAAGAGTATGCACAAGTACGCTAGGCCCTCTCTTTCCTCCTCGGTCGTACAACATGAAGCAAGAGAACCCACACCCTTATCAAGCCTCTCAAACTCTACAACATCTGAAAGACTAAAAACATTACGACACTCCAAGTAACTGTGTAGTCGAAATCAACACCCTGCTTGTTTCAGAGAAAAAACACTCAGAACAAACAGAGAAGAGCTGTAGAACAGGAATGTTCGATAAAATGAGGTTGAGAAGGTGTCTAAAAATACAAAAGGTTGGAGGCGAGAGGGCAGGCCCATTCTCCTTGGATGCAAAGTAGTATAAAAGATATAACGATAAAAAAACACACATCAAGGCTAAGACAAGAGTTGGGTTTGCGTTATATCAAAAAGCAAAACAAGCTGGAGAGAATATCAAAGAGAAAGGCTCATACAGGCTAAAATGAGTTGATCAAAAAAACTATGCAGCATAACTGTAGCGCAGCAAGAAAGAGCAAATATATATAGAGAGTAGAACATGTTGTAAGGTTGCACTACTGTATTTCCATAAACAGTAGAACATGTAAGGTTGCACTATTTCCAAATAAGCAAAATATCCCAAAACAACAATTATACTCAAAAACAAAAAGAATTATAAGTTGAACGGCAGGTAGCAGAAGAGACATCTGTCTCAGACTGCAACCGAAAGGTAAAGTGAATGTGTACCAACTGGATGGCGGGCTTCCTCCCCTACCGTCAGTAGCCAACTACCAATAACAACCTTGTTTTAAGTTAAACTGCTGGTTCTAGCTTGTGCTGAAAGTAAAACGTGTAAAGACCTCGGGTTTGTATGTTAAGAAAAACACAAACTACTTTAAAAATTTGTCATATTGCATATCTTTCATGGACAAAAAATTGTGCCACCCAGAAGGTTCCCTCCATTCCCGTTCATCCCTAGTTGCATTGCCACTTCTCATTTATTCCTACTAATAATATTCCCCTCACTGTCCACTTTCACCTTTCCTGTTGTTGATTCATTGCCACAAATAATTATAATTAAAACAATAATTACGATTAATTAGAGTATACGACATAGTCGTGTCAAATATGACATTGTCAATTACATACCAAACTGGTTATCCCAGGGCAGTAATTACATACAGGTTTATCAGTAATATTCTTCCCCTGATAATGTTCCTTGGAAAGATGGGAACCTCCTGATAATGTTCCTTGGAAAGATGGGAACCTATCTTGAGGTTTTCACTTTTGCATATTACTGTACATCGGTAATCTTCGCCTGAGGTGGACTACAAATGGCAGGGAATATGGGTATGGATATCACAGAAAAACTTAAAAGGAGTTCTTTAGCTCTGAGCCATAGAAATTAAATGACAAGATGAGTAAATAGGGGCCAGAATTTTTAATGGTATCCTACACTCGAGCATTTTGAAAGACTCTTTGGGACTCCAACTGAACAAGCTTTATATTACTTAAGTCAAGCAAAATAATATCACAGATTTTAAAAGTGATTTTTATTTTTCCTAACATACAAACCTGAAGTTCTTTACATAGGATTTAGCTTGTAAATATGAGCATGAATGGCCATTTAAACTTACAAGTTAGTTAACTACTGACAGGAAGAAAGAAGCCCCTACCAACTGTTGGTCTGCATTCCAAATCACTTCCCTGGTACCCCTGGATCACTCAGTGCAGAACAAGAGGTGGGAGAGAGAACACTGCCTGCTCTTTCCTCACCTCATCATGCTGGTCCATGCTGGCAGAGGGTCCCGGATCAACAGTCTGTGAACCTGAGTGGACCACTTAGCCTTGCTAACCAGACCAGCACCAGTACCCCTAGAACTGGAGGACCAGGGGTTGTAGTTGCACCTTTGAGTGAGGCAGCAGGTGTAGCAGTTCTCACAGCACTGCTAGTGTAAGCCCCATCAGTCCCCTACGCAGACGAGGCCCAACTGCTGGAAGTTCTACTTGACTTCCAATAGGGGGAAGATGTAGCAGAAGTCATCAGCAGAGACTGCACTCCTATGACAATGGGGAAATCTTGTCCTTCTCCTTCACCAAAAACTTGACCCATTGTTCTTACGGCCACTCATGCCACTCAGAACTTGGACTCTCGTGACTGTAGGTTTATTTCTTTTGAAGAGATGACACTCTTATATGGCCTGTCCTTACCAAGACAGCACCGCACAGGCTTAGGCATCCTCTGCGCTGAGAAGGAAGGCTTGAATGATTCATGGTTTGGCTCATTTTAACACAAGAAATAAATCATACAAAATGAGGATAATACTCAAGAAAAAAAAGTTTTATTATAAGTAAAAACAGCGAGAGTCAGTGCAGAGAGTTGAAGGTAGGCATCTGAACATGACAATGGCCAAAAGCAGAGTGGAGTGCAAACTGATAGGTGGCCTGGGCCTCCCCCTACCTGGTGTCAGTTAAATACTTTGTCAGTAACTTTAAACAGCTGTTCCAGCTCACATTCATAAGCTTAACCCTGGTCAGAAATGAAGGTTTGTATTTATGTAGGAACAAAACTCATTTGTAATCAGCATGAGCACAAATTCACACACAAGTAAACAAAAAGGTCATTGGCTTCCTAAGCAAATTTCCAAGAAGGAAATTTCCATGTGAAAAAAGAGAAAACACAGCAATCAAATTTTTATTTGAGCACATGTGATAAAAAGAGAAAACAGCAAATAAATATTTATTATAAATTATGTACTTTTTTCAAAAAATTAATTTTTTCGATACTAACCCACTACAATTGTGGTCCAGAATTTCCAAGACACATTTCCCTGAAAGACAAAGGGAAGCAGATAGCTAGGTTTTGCAGCATGAACTGTCTGGGTTACACACACACATACCAACAGTCAGAAATAATTTTTCATGTGTTCTGAAGAAGTGTGCAAGAAAAATTGTGTGTTCTGTATTAAAAGTACAGTCATTCCTCAGTTAGAGGACTTAAACCCATTCCAGAAGGCAGTCTTAACCAAGCTAATTTTTTCCATAAGAAATATGAAAGCATTTCAACTCGAGTTTAACTTGCTTAGCATGCATGAATTATTCAAAAAGAAATAAACATATGAAATAAATGGAAATTTGTTCTCAATTTACCTGTTATTTGGTAAGTTGATGGCCTATATGGGAAATATTGAGGAAGGTGAAGAGGTCAGATGATATTGTTTGGAAGGGGAGTTGCTGCTTTCCATAAAAACAATAGATAACTGTGCACTCTGTTTTTCTCACTAAAAACTTGTACTGTGATGTTTGTTTTTGCCTACATTTTAAAATGTCACCAAAGTGAAAGATAGCACTGTCATTGTCAACCACCAGGTTTATAACACTGTTTGCTACAGCTTTGTCAGGGTGATATTTTTCAAGGAAACTTTGCACTTTCATGTTTTCTATCATTTTTTTAATCCAGATTTTCTCTCTCTCCTTGCCATACTGGCATCTCTTGCCTTCTTATTGGTCAAAATGACATATGTACAGTATGATTACTTAGCATTTGATTAAGAAAAAAAACCAGAAAGTTTAGCAGAGATGTGCACAGAGCAAAACCCACGTAGAGACTGAATCCTTCCCTTTGTTTCAGCTAGAAACTGTAAACCTGTGACAAGCTTAACCAATGCATGTTTTAGCCAGTCATCTTTGTCTCTCCTTAAATCGAGTAAATGTCCGTGAACGGAGATTTTTCCTTAGTCAAGACGTTCTTTAACCAAAACTGTCAGTTACACAAGTCTTCCATTAACTGAGGTATGACTGTATATATAAAGAGTGTATGAAAAAATTGTTTTGAAAAATCACTGCCAAAGGAGGAGGTTCCATGGAACATATCTTGACAAAAGTACTTCATGAAGTTAGTTCCTAATTTCTTTCTTTTACCTTCTGAGAAAGAAAGGCGACTAATACTTTTCTGGAGGTTAGCTGTTTTCTCCAGGAAATTCCTTTGTTTTAAAAAAGTTTTTGCTCTGCCATTTGCAATGGAGTTTACAGACTTGCAGGTACCTTAGGTGGTCCAACTGTAGAGCAAAGGTTATTAAGGTAAAAGAAAAAAAAAAAAGCAGTACAAAAAGCAAGATTCATTTGATTTAAAGTTACTGCACTAACAGGCTGGATCACAGTATTCACTGTCGCTGGTAAGTATCTAACATAAGGATACTAAGTGGGCGTTTTTGGTAAGGAATCACAAAAATATGGAATCCACAAAAATATTCTTAGTGCTCAATGGGGCACAGTAAAATAAAGAGGTTTGTACACACTATGCGCTAAAAGGAAGCTATTATAGGTAACTTAATGAGACAGCTGACCTACAGAATGAGTCAGATCAGTCTTGCTAGTTCCCAGCCATACAGATTAATTGTCAGTTCTATTCCAATGTTTCATAGAAGGGTTACCTTAGGTGTACCCCTCAGACTAAAAGTAATGTTGATTTTGGACCTATAGAGTATTATGATGGAAAGTTTAAGCTCCAAAAGATGTTTCTGCAGCTAAATACTATAATTACCCATAGGCTGACTGAATTTGTGAGAAAGGGTATAAGCATTTTTTGAATATACCTGACACTGCATAATTAAAAAGGTATGAATTTTAACATTACATCATCACACAAAAAATGTTACATTCCCTTTGTAAACTTATTGCAAAGTATCCACTTTAAATTTTCTTTTAAATGAATTTCATCCTGAACCTCTCTCAAATTCTCTTTGTCTCCTGTTTTTCTAGTCATTAATATAAGTTTTAAGTTTTTACTTTTTTGGAAAGAAGTCTAAAGATCACTTGCATCTGCCAGTAACAGTAACTTACCAGATAAATGCATTTTAGTTTTATATTACTTTTTTTATCATTTCTTGTGATCACTACAAATCCAACCATTTAATCACAAAAATATGAAGACCCTATGATACTAACCAAAATATTACACTTAATCATCATCATCATGGTCTCCTCTTGTAGGTCCAGGGCAATTTTGCTTTAAGTCTCTTTCATCATCAAACACTGTTCCACACCAAAGGCAGTACAGGTACTGAGTCCTTAAGTAAGAAGTAAGAATCATGAGTTTTTCTTGTGGCTCAAAATCAATATCCAATTCCTCCTCATCTTCTTCAAACTCCTCTTCCTCATGTTCTTGCATGTAAATTGGCCAAAACCATGTCTCTTCAGGTTCTGTGATGTTTTGTTTTGAATCCATCTCGTAACAAATGCGTTGGCTTTTCCTCAAGTCATGCCACAGAGATTTCTCTTGTCTTTCATTACGCTTTCTAGCTCGATATTCCTCTGGATCTACTACATTTTCTGTCTTTTTCTTCAATTTTCTTTCTTCTTTTTTTTTCTTGTAATCTGCAATCATCTGTTGCCAACCCAATCCAACTCTATCCTGTTTCAGATCAACAGAGACAGGTTCAAGTCGACCTTGACCCTCCTTACCAAGACTTGTCCCAGGCTTGTATCCCATTTTCTGCAGCAACGAAAACCCTTTATTTGAGGAGTTGAGGGCTGTATTAAGCCCCTCCTCTAGTCTTTCTTTCTGAACTTCTTTGACAGACCGAAAACTTATTTTATGCTTAGAATCCTTTTCCTTTTTCTTCTTTTCCATATTAATTTTTCTCTTAGCAGCATGTGAGTGAACAAGTCCAGGTCTAATATCATTACTCCCAGTACACTGAGCTAAAAAGTCTGCAGACATATAATCAATTTCCTCTTCAGAATCTCCCATACTTATCTCAAAGTCAGTCAGTCGCAAATCTCACAAATGGGAAGTGTTCGTCCAACAGATCTGATTCTCAGCCAACACAGAGTACAGTAAACATCTGCTCTTGTCCAGAATACTTTATGTATTACTTTGAAGCAAGTCTTTGACTGAAAAGATGAAAAGACAAAGTTAGTACACCATAATTACCTGCATTCACATAAAACTGGTCTAGTAATGGATTTAAATTCAAAATTAGAGCATAGGACATGTTGAAGTGCTAATACAGTACTGTACGTGGGAATATGATTATGAAAAGCATCTAGTAGTAACATCATAAACTTCACTTTTGTCTCTAGAATAAAGGAAAAAAGGGGGTTTTGGGACAAAATATTAAAAGAAAAATACAAATTTATAATGATTGCAAAATCCATAAACTCAAACTTACTATTTTATTTTTTATACTGCTAGATAGACACGGAATGATGAGCAATACTTTCCCATTCTATAAACATGCTAAGCTCTGGATACAAGAGTGAGACTCACTTCCACAAAGGGGCCCCTTTGTAACACCTATTCAGTTTTTTACAATTACTGCCTCGCTTAAAATACAGTAGTTAAGAAAAACCACAACACTTTCTTTGAATACAGTAGTTAAGAAAAACCACAACACTTTCTTTGAAAGATGAATATTAAAGGAATCTTCTCACATTTGACCTCCAGGGATAACTCACTGAAGGTAGCATTATATAAGACTCATGACCTGTGTGATGATCAGGGAATAAATCTACAGTAATCATTATGAACAAGTTATGTTACATGAGGACAATGTCATCTACAACTTAAGGTGTAAGAAGTTATAAAAGGAAGGTGCAATATATGATAATGGAGCTAATTACTCATCCTTCATCCTGCAACTATTGTCTTAACCAAAAATAAAACTATTCTTTGTAAGCAATTTGTATTTTTCCTAAGTATATAAATCTGACCTTTTCATGTAACAGTATTCTTCAGAGCAAGCCATTATCTGTTGTTTAACTTAGTAACATGGAAGCTCAAGGAGGGTGAGAAAGGAAAGACATCACTCACTTGCATTCGCTTAAAACTTTTGCTTTGGCATCAGGGGCTAAGTGGGGAGACTGAGATGGGATTAAGATAAAAGGGTATGGTTTGTATACCTATGAAAAATACAAATTTCTTTGAAAATTTATTTGTTCCATGGCAACACAGATCATCACCTTTACGAAAGTGATTCACTCCTTAACTGGGAGGTTGTCTCTCATCTGACAGTCAAGTTGAATCTTCATCCAGAAATGTACTGTTTCCAGTCAAAAACTGAATAGGGGAGCAATGAACTCTGTAACCACCTGTTTGGTCTCTGAGTAGAATAGGGATGACAGCAACAGAGTGCTTGAGCCCATCCAAGATATGTTTGAGATCTTGCTTGATAAAGAAATCCTTGGAGGACCAAGTTTGACCCTATATGGGGTGACAAGTCAGAAAGCATCTAAATCTGGCCAATAAGGTTGATGGGTTTCATTATAGCTTCATCCAACCCCAACCCTGTTCAATGGGAAGGCAGAAACAGTCACATCTTACCAGCCAAAGCTCTGAGACTGGGTGTTTGACTGAGTAGCCACCTACATCTGTGCCTGATTCAGCATGTACTCAGCCTGAGCTACAGCCTCACAGGGGTAGGGGCAAGGAAGGGGAAAAGAAGACAGTCACTCTACCGTTCAACTCTAGCTTTACACCCTCTGAGCACTTTAGGCAAGATGCTTTTCTGTCTGAAAGGAGCTTGGTGACTACACAACCTGTTGGGAAGCCACAAGTTACAAGGAAGAGTCAAAGGGCCTGTGGGTAATACCCTTCAAACAGGATAAAGTAAAGGTGGTATGATGCTTCAGACACCTACCCTGATTATCTGGGCTACTGAAAAGTTCCTCCAAAATGCCAAGAATGGTTCACCCAAACAGTACGACTGTCTATGTTGACAGAAGTAGTAAGCCCTCTGGATTACAGTAAGAAGCCTGAAAGAAAGGATGTTCCTGTATACCTCCTTCATTTGCTGATAATACAGTACTAGCAAAGAGGTCAAGTCTTTCTTGGGAAGAACCTTATGGCTCACATTGGGCATACAGTACCCACTTTCCAGTACCTCCAACTGTGGGAGAAGCATCACAGGGTATGGCTAAGGTATGGTTAATGCAAAGGCAGGGCATTGGGTCTTCCTTTACTGCAAGGGGGGGAACACAAAAAAGGATGGTTAATTTAGGCCAGTAAAGCAGCAAGTGTCGAGGTGGTGACCTCCAGAAACTTCTCAAGCATTGCCCTAGGACAAGCTAAATTGGATTCTAACTTGCCAAACCTCACAACCTGAACAAAACAGGGAGCTTTGAGAGGTGCAGAAATGCATTTTTGGAAGAAGACTTCTTAGGTATAAAGGAAGAGAGAGAAGAGCTACTATCTGACAGATCTAGAAAACCAGAAAAACTCTACTCCTATCATCACTTCCAGTCCTAGTCTTAAAAGAATATCTTTTCTGTCTTTTCCTATTTATACTGGCTTCTCTTCTCTCCTCTTCTTATACTTTAATCATTCATGAGCTCATCTGGGCAATCAACATACTGATTGCAGTGATCCTTAAAAGTGCAATCCTTGTTCCTACATTTAATGCACAAGTAGTGACCATCATGATCTAATGAATACAGATATGTATGACACTCTCTTACCTTACAGATTTTATAACTTTTTTCATTATTTTTAGTTGATATCCTATATGAGACAAAAACTAAATAAAGCCAAACTACAAATAAAAAAAACCATCCAAATCTGCAACACAATTAGCCTATGTAAATAGCACTCTTCAAATACATCCTTGCAAATTAGTGACAGAAAAAACTGAAATCAATAGACACACAAACCAAAGGTTCACCCAGAAAAGGGATAGGTCAACAGGTGGTTCAATCTAAACATGAAGTTTTCATAATAAAACTAATGTTGTAATACTTACCTGAACACCTGAATTAGCCCTGGTCACTGACCAGCCCGAACTATATCCCCATAATTTTACCCACAAAGTGGGTAATTAACTGTCAGCATTACCAACGCTACAGGAAAAATCTTGTCAAATGAATTACCTGAAGTACCATTGACAACGCCGCTGCAAATACCAGCCGGCAGAGGCCAACATCCACAATTGAGTCACTCACTAACAAAAATTGAAGTGGGGAGGAGGGTGGGAATCATTCAGGTGTTCAGGTAAGTATTACGATATTAGTTTTATTACGAAAACTTCATATTGCAATACACTCCCTGGACACCTGAATTAGCCCGATTAGCAAAATTTTAAAGGAGGTGGGATCAATCTAAAATCAGCCCAACCTGTCAACGGAGAAAAGCAAGTAACTCATTATCAACCTACTATGTGTAAATGAATGTGTCCTCACCTGATTATTCAACTCGGTAGGTGAGGATGCCTGTAGAGAGAGTACCCTGACGTCAGTCTCGTGTCTATGGGACTGTCTGAGTCAAGCTGCCTCCCATGCAGTATTCTATACCTCTCATGAATGGAGGGGAAAAGACGAACCTCCCATGTGGCTATTCAGAGCCACTCATGTATGGAGGAGTACGATGAACCTCCCATGTGGCTATTCAGAGCCTCTCATGTATGGAGGAGAAGTTGAGTGTGCAGGACCTTCAAGTTCTTCACCGCTCGCTGATGCAGATGGCAGAAAAGGTTGAAGACAATCCAATCTGGTCATCCGGATCTGCCTAACCTTAAAGGCCTAACAATATGAACCTGACCAACAGAGACTCTAATTAAGCTCATTAGACTACCATTAACTACCTAAAAACTTCCCACACCCTGACATTACAATCTAATTATAAAATCAAGTTGGCTGCAACAAAAGGACCCAGCGAGTAACCCTTCTCCAAAGAAAACTGAATGTCTCTAAGGTGGAACGTCATGAAAACTGACACTGACTTCCAAGTAGCCGCCTCCAAGATCGCTGACACTGAAAAATTCTTCAAGAAGGCCGAAGAAGTAGTCATTCCCCTGAAACTATGCCCCCTTGGATGCAAAGAAGAACTCAAAGGCTCCCAAAGCAATGAAGAACCCTCCGCAAGAAGAAACTAATTGCATTTTTGGAAATGGGATGAGATGGAAACTTAGGAGAAACAAATAAGGTTCTTGGATGAGGCAAAAGTTTCTTGATACGAGACAAATAAACTTTGAGAGCCCTAACCGGACACAGGAGGAATGCATATGCTTGTGGGTTGTCCCAGGAGAGCAGCATTGCATCTGTCCCACAGGACATGGGGTCCGCTACTGGGGAGAAGTAGACTGGAAGACAGAAATTTAATTATTTAACTTGGTGGTGAAGAGATCCACTGTCGCTGGCCATCTCTTCAACAGAAGTTGAACTTCCTCTTGAACTAAGAGTCCATTTGCCCCCAAGAACTTCCTGCGAACGACTCAACGCGTCTGCCAAGACATTGAGTTTCCCAGACACAAATTGAGGGATGAGAGAAACTCTGCGGTCCTTGCACCAACAAAGAACTCTTTGTGCTACGTCGTTTAATGCTTGTGATTTTGTTCCTCCCTCTTTCTTGAGATACGACAGTGCTGTAATGTTGTTGCAAAACAGCGCCACTATCTTGTTATCTTGTTGCAACTTACTTCTACTGCTCTCATCTCTCAGAAATTCATGGACTCCTCTCAATCCAGATCCCTCCAAAGGCCTCGGGCCTGAGATTCCTCCAGGGTCGCAACCTTACCCAATCTGAGGCATCTGTGTACAGATGAATGTCTGGAAAAGGGGAGTCCAATCTTACGCTGATGGTTAGATGATGTTCTTCTGACCACCACCGAGGATCCTTCAGGCAAGAATCGTCCCAGACTATGAACACGTTCTCTTCCCAAAAGTCCCAACGATTCCTGAGACACACCTGCAGAAAACACATCCGGAGACGAGACCCTGGAACTAGAAGCAAGAGGAAGGACATTCAACCAAGCAAGATTTTCCACAGGCTCACTGGTTGAGCTCTGTTCGACAGGAATACCTCCAGTTGACTTAGAATCGCCAGAATCCGCTCTTCTGTTGGGAAAGCCCTCAAAAGACGAGTCTGAATCATCATCCCTAAATAAGTCTTTTCTTGCACTGCAATTAGTGAGCTTTTGTCTAAACTGACTTGAATTCCTAAAGTTTGACACAGGTTCAGTAGGAAATCCGTTGCCTGCAACCCCTGTCCACAGACGAAGCCTGAACCAACCAATTGTCGAGATATCTCCTCATCCGAAAACCCCGACGATGCATTATGTCTGAAATAGGAGACAATGCCCTCGTGAAAACCTGAGGTGCTGTGGTCAGACCAAAGCAGAGGACTTTGAACTGGAATGTTCCAGCTGGACCCAAGAAACTAAGGAACTTCCGTGATTCCTGGAGAATCAGAACCTGGAGATACACATCCTTGAGGTCCACTGAAATCATCCAGTCATCTCTCCAAACTGACCACAGTACCGACTATGAAGTTTCCATGTGAAACTTCGTCGAGACTATCAACCGGTTGAGAGCCGAGAGATCTGTAACGGGTCTCCATGATCCTCCTGCTTTTGGAGCCACAAAGATCCGGCTGTAAAAACCTGGAGAAGGGGGAGCTGGCTCTAATGCTCCCTTCTCTCAAAGGGCTTGGATCTCTGCCACCAAAGCTATCCCCCTTGATGGAGGATGGAGAATAACTGGGAAGGTAAACCAGGGAGCCGGATAGAGGAGGACGAGAATGAAAAGGGACTCTGTACCCCTCTCTTAACACCTCCACTACCCAACTCTCTGCGCCCCACTCCTTCCAGATGTTCCAGAAGGGAGCAAGGCAACCTCCTACAGGCACAGGCAAAGGGAACATCTCCTACTTTCGAAAACCCTTCTTGAACGAAGAAGGTTTCGATACCGAGGCAGAAGCCGAACTCTTGGAGGCAAAATGGACCTTCTTCGGTGATCTTACGGGGGACTTGGAACTCGATCACTTAGCCTGAGATGACATTCTGGACCCTTCAGGAGATCTGGAACTTTGAGCTGCTACCTGAATCATAGCCTGTTGTGACTCTACTGCCGATGTCAAAGACACAAAGCTTACCATGGAAGACGTCCTCCTCCCTAAAAAGACTGTTGCTGAGAGCAAAGGGAGCCTTCAGCAGAACCCTCTTATGAATCTCTGGATAATGAGGAGGCAGAGATTAAAAAAAAAAAAATCCCTCCTCTTCTTTCCAAAGAACGTCGTACAGCCAGCAAAATGTTAGCCTGGTAAGCCAATCCCATAGAAACTGAAGTGATGAGGTTATCAAACAATGAAGGATCGGAGGGAGTATACCCATCCTGTTTAAGGAACCCCATTAACCCGGACAACATCCACATAGAGTGGGACAAGGCCTTCGACTGGCTGCGAAAGGTGTCCTCCAAAGATACAAGCCTCCCTAGATGTAACTGAGACCATAGGAGTTGATGAAGGAACCCGAGAGAGAAGAGCCTCAACAGATTCGTTGAAAGAAACCCTAACACCCGCAGAAGGGTTACCAGCTACCTTGTAAAACCCCTTCCGAATAGGAAGCAAGGTTGAATCCTGCTTACCTAACCCGATAATAGCAGCTAGTCAGCCTCCCTCGCCTGCTCGACTCAGCCAAACCAGACCAGCTTCTTTGATGTTTGAGAGACTACCGGTTTCGTTGCATATAGTGATTCGAACATCGCTTGATTTGGTTGTGTAGGCTCCTCAGGAGCCTTGGACTGCGGATAAAGGGAATGGATAAAGTCCATCATCTGCTCATACTCGCTCTCAATAGCTGGAGGAAAACTAATATCTGGTACTGGATCATCTTCTTCAAAGGAACATTCTTTGTCAGACTGGTCCAACCAAACCAGAACAGGAAAAGAGACAGGCTGACAACTGGCAAACGCCGAACTCGAAAACCCGGAACTCGTTACACCTGGGTGCACGAGACGGACACCTGACATATCTGTCGCGAACATACCCGAGCCAACCATAGTTGGTTGCGCAAACCCAGCACTACCCAGCAACGATGATGCAACACCTGGGCCGGCCACACCTGGGCGACAAACACCCACCCCTGAGAGCGAAGAGGCCGCAACACCCAATCCACGCAAACCCGGACGAATCAAACCCGCATGAGAACGGGAATCCGGAACTGAAGTCATGCTGGTTAAGGAAGAAGGAGGAAAAACTCCTTGATGACCAGGAATCAAAACCGAACCTACATTGAACGCCTCAGATGGAGGAACAGAGAAACATGCAGGAAAAGTTGAGAAAGAAGAAGGAGAGAAGAAGGAAGAAGCCACACTCGGAGTAACCACCGGAGCGCCTACCCTCGACGTTGGACAGGTGGAGAACATACCAGCTGGTCCAGAACTCAAAGGGCAAGCTACGGGCCACCGAAACTAAGGTAACCAAAGAAGGCAAATTACTAGCTATCCTAGTGAATGGAGAGGCTGAGGAAACTATCGGTACTGATACACTGAATGCTGGCGCAGGCGAACCGCCAACTGCTGTAGCATCCGCGAGAATTGCAGTGGATACATCATGGTTAGAACCCCATAAAGGATGAAAATAAGAAGTTGCTGATGCCTCCGCAACTACCTGAGAAGCATCTAGATCGGATGCCTGAGAAACTACAGGATTCGCAAAAGGTGATAAAGAAGATGGATCCGCTAGGTACACTTTCCCTTAACCCCGAAGAGAGAGAGGGAGCCGCTGAAGCTCTGCTGAGTTACAGGCAAAGAAACAGGATGAGCAAAAAAAAGAAAAGGAAAATTCCAAAGCAGCTGAAGAGGCCATAGATTTCAAAGAAAGAAAATAGACCAATTCTGTTCCCCCTTGATAATCTTGATAGACATCATTAGCAAATTCAGGAAAATTCTTCAAGACATGGTCATGAATATTGGAAAAACCAAAATTAAAACATTGCCTAACTAGTAATCTATAACCTTTAGAGAGACCCAACAAGTCTGCATTATATTCAGCAACATTGAAAACCCAATCACTAGAATTACCACCACCGCAAGATGAAAGAAATTTATCCCCTGAAGGAAAAGGAACCTTCGAAGAAGACGGAGTATTCTCCAATATTTCAGAACCAGACAAACCTGAAACCAAATCTGAATGACCATCCACGGATTTAGACACCTTCTGTTGCAAAGAGCACAAAGCAGGAAATAAAATTGAAGCTGGATCTAAAGGAGAAACCGAAACATTAGAAACCCCAACCAAACCCGAACCCAAAGAAGACAGCACCTTCAACTTCTCTTCCTGAATACTTCCCAAAGTATTATTCCTACTCATCTGTGTCATACTTAATTCTATATCCACCTCAGAACTCACACTTTGAGAGGGAAGGGGGGAAATCTGCTGCCAACACTGCCTGCTCTGCGCCAGGGGGGCCGTCAGAACCTACCTTCGAGGTTTGTGGTTCTCCATGACCCCTGGCACCCGTTAGGGCTGGTTTTGGAACGGGCAGGGGGCTGAAAAAGAAGATTAGAATCAACAACACTAGTACTACTATCACTATCCTTCATTTGAGTTAATTTAGTCATAAGGCTAGAAAAAAGACTAGACATACTAGATGATAACTTGTCTTCTAACTTCTTGAATAATTCAGACTCTAACGTTTCCTTATCAAGTGCCTGTACAGCTGGTTCTGACCTACGCTTACTTTTAGAAGCTAAGGATTTTCTGTGCTTTACACAATCTTCCATCTGATCTACCGACCAAGACCTACACTCATCACATCTTAGACTGACACTACATTGAATCTTTCTACATGATATACAAAGAGAATGTCTATCGTGCTTGAGGGTACTCATCCTACGCTTGCAGGCCGTGCATGATTGATGAGCAGTAGCATCTCCAGCAATAGAAAACTTGGTCATCAAGGCTGTAACAGAAGTGGAAGCAGCGGTGCTTTCTGTCTGATTTATCCATCTCAAAGTTCAAGAACAAAGCCAAAGACAAAACTGGGGGAGAAGTTCCAAAACAAGTCAATAAAGTACAAATCCAGGAAAAAGGGGCAATGAAAAAACAGTCCAAGTCATTATCTGCTATCCAAAATATTTATAAGGGGGTTGGGCTAAAGACCAAAAGTTCACCTGATGCAGGATACATCCACACAGCACGGTGAACTAATAACAATTGGGGATGTCAGCCACTGTCGGCCGGTATTTGCAGCAGCGTTGTGGGTAAAATTATGGGGATATAGTCCAGGCTGGTCAGTGACCAGGGCTAATTCAGGTGTTCAGGGGGTGTATTGCAATATTGCTATTGATATTCAGTTTTCACATTATCGTCCTCCCGCCTGACATGGGAAATACTGCTATCATAAAAGAGGTAAGATTCATTTAAAAAATAGAGCACCTGAATGAAACAGCACTTGACAAACTAGATCAATCGGAGATGAAGAAAGTACATTAAAGAACAAAGTAAAACTTCTAAAAAACTATGTAGAATCCATCTCAGCTCTGATAAGTTTGTCTATACACATTAAGAAAAATATACTCAGAGCTAAAGAAGTACACACAAAAAAAAATAAATAAAACTTCCAACCTTTGAGAAAATCCAGAGTAACTCAAAATTTGTGTATGTACATTAAGTTAACTATGAAGTTTAGAATTCCAGACACACAAATAAAGGAAGACAAGAGGGAGTGAATTAAATCATATAAGGAATCATGTGAATTGCTAAATAACAACTTTTAAGTTTGCACTGTAATTACAACCAAAGATCAACATGACCTGTTGTTCTTTGGTGAATATGCCAAACTATTTTTGATGGAGCAGTAGATATACCACATTTGTAACACTGGGGCAATTGTTGGAAATATCAGACAAGACATCAATGAGGTACTGAAGAGTCTGAGCACTAGCAAAACTATGAAACCTGACAAAGTGGATGGCAAAATTCTATAGAAACTGGTTGAGGAAACTACTGAACACATTGCTAAATCTATAATATATAACTTTATAAAGGTGCATCTGCAGCCAATTACTGCACTGGTTGGAAGACTTCCTCAAGAGACAGAAGGCGAAAAGTCACTGCAAATGATTTTCAGTCTAATGGAAGCTCAGTTACTAATGGTGATCCATAAAGCACTTTGATCAGCCCTCTCATTACAGCTGTGCCATATAAATAATTTACCTTCAGCTGCCAAACGTTCTACAATCAAGATATTCACCAGAGACAGAGTTCCAGGATAAAGTGCCATTCTGTATCAACACTTCACAACTTCAAGAAAATTTTGATGCTCCACTACATTTCAGTGCTTAAAAATGTTCTGCAGCCAATTGCATTTTGGTAAAATTTCCCAATAATAGAGCATAATACTAAATGAAGATTGCTATACTAAAAATAGGTAAACTTGAACAGGATTTGTGTGTATTCATTAGTGGTTCCCTCTCCTTTAAAGAGGATACTGCCAAGTCACTAAAGAGGCAAAATTAGTTCATGGCACACTTAGAGCATTCAACTATCAGTAAAGTACAGTACTCGGACAATAACAGTTCAAAGAATCTTACACAGATTTTGTCCAATCTTTTTGGAGTACTGTTGGTCTCCCTAGCTCAGAAAAAACATTGAAAAATTTTAAATATTTTATATGACAGTAGTTAATGAACCTTCTGCCATAGCTCTTACAAGTACCCTGGGGCAACAGTTACCTAACCCTTTCACTGCATGTAACTTATCTCCTCATTCATTAAAAGGTCTCATCCATGATGTAGGACTTATCTCCTCAGCAATAATTCTTTTGGTTCTAGTTGGGCAGCTGATAACTGATTACGTGTTCCCTTTGTCACTGTAGTGAGCTTTTGTCTATATTTTAGGGACAAATGGCAACACTTGATTTCCAACTTGCAGGATAACCACAGGGCAAGGACTAGCCTTTCAGTAACCATCAAAATGCCATGAAGCAATGAGGCTTTACTCAATGATGTAGTACTGAGGCTTTTATTTGGAAATGACCATGACAGTAGTAAACCTGAACTACCAGACAGATCTGATAGTGACAGTAGTGAATATGGTGATGTTTATTATATCGTAGTTATAGACAAACCTATCTTGATAGTTTTTTGACTTCAGGTTTTATCAGTGATGATCATGAATCATAGTAGGCCTAAATGACAGAGGAGGAAGTAGAATGGCCAAGCAACAGAGGTGGTGTGAGTAAACAAAGAAAATGTGACAAAATTTGCAAATGGAAGACCATTGAAAATTCAGTCCATAAAAAACCAGTGCTCTGCAACTTTTAACAGAGATACATTCTCATTTTCTACAGAATACCAAGACTATATTTGAGTTTATTTGTGAAGTGTTTCCAAATGAAAGTTTTGGCCAAGAGCAAGCATTTAAGGCTTGTAATACAGATTTTCAAACTGAATAGCAGAAATGGTGTCATATTTGCATATTTTATCACTGTACTATAGGACACCTTGTAATCACATAACAGCGCAATTTGATATTATAAAAGAAATGAAAAAAGGATAACACAGAAACAAAGAACAAATATAAAAGGGAGAATATTAGTCTGTTATATGATTAGCAGGACACTGATCTCATCACTAGTGGTGATAACAGACTCACAGCTAAAGGGGTACGAAGGAACAGGGCTTCTGCTATCTGTCGTAGTACCTCAAATGCAGCCTAAGATGGGTTTATAGGTAAGCCTACCTAAGGTTAGGTCTAACATGGTAACTTATTGTAAAACAAGAACCTAGGCTTGCATGGTGGGCTTGAAAATACAATTTTCCTATATTTTAATGTGTTTTGGACTTTCCTGACATTCGTATCATTAGCAAATGACCTAACCAACAACACCTAACATAACCAGTGAAACCTGAAACTACTACAGTGGCCTGGTTTCGCCAGTTGCTGACCAGATTGTAGGCTAACCTTTTGTCCTGTTTTTGTTTAGGCTATGTTTATGGTATTTAGTCACCATCAATGTTTTACCTTTTATGTTCATCCCCAAGGGGCTGGTACTCAACACAGGAGTTCGGGACGATTAGGCCTTATTAGGCTATTTTCCGACACAAACCTGTTAGGCAGTCATAACTTTAGTCCATATGAAGTTTAGGCTGTAAGACATGGCAGAAGCTCCTTGGAACACCGTGTTTAGTACTAGCCTCTCGGCGATCAAAGTATTATATACAACCATTTCGGCCGTTGGTAATTCTAAGTACTAGCGCCATGCCTGTTTTTACCTTGGAAACTGATACTGGCGGTGAGTTTATTTTTGTCAGCCAACTGTTATTTGCCCCCCCTAACTCTACTCAACAGTAAAGGGGGACTGTGGGAATTTGGGGTTTTGGGTGGGGGTCCTGGGAGAACACAGAAATGGAGCGGACATGTTTACGTTGGGGAGGTGCACTCTTGAGGGGAAAAACGAGAGAGAGCCATTCGCCAACAGGAGGGAGTTAAATGCATTTCGCCGTGTTTAGTACTGGTATCTGGGGGATGGAATGTCCCTTCACCATGTTTAGTACTGGCCCCAGGGGGGTACCCATACATTAACAAGTTATTGCACTTGCCAGACAGGATATGAACCATTCCAAACAGACGTACCCGTGCTCTGTCTTGTGAAGATCACGTATGGAAACCCCTTGTTGGATGGACTTATAGGTTAATTACATTCGTGCGACAAAAATTGAAGATAAATCCATAATTAGCAACCAAGAAACTGTAGAAAAAGTCAAGTTAGAAGGAAATCGCTGCCGCGGAGCTACTCCTTACATCTACCCGGCCGCTTGCCAGTTTTGATGTTACGGTCTAAACGGCCGAAAAGACCAGGACCCAAACACTGCACCCACTTTGCACATAAACTGAAAGTAACCGAACCTAGAAGGGCGCCATAGTAGTTTCAAGCTTACCGATGGTTTCAAGAGTAAAAACACCACCATTTTACTTCTGGTTACTTGAGAGAGAGAGAGAGAGAGAGAGAGAGAGAGAGAGAGAGAGAGAGAGAGAGAGAGAGAGAGAGAGAGAGCCTAGCTCATGTTAGATTTTCCTCAGCCTATGGGGTACCTTTAGGCTGGGTTACAAAAACCAAGTATTACTCGAAACTTCTCAACAATCATAATTACCTTCTGATCTCTCACAGGTTAGGCAATGTAACGGTGATATGTCAATCTAATTCAGCGTTTGTAAACAACCAAGTCAACAGTACTAGGATTAGTAGTAGTAGCAGGGAGGATACGCCTTTAGAACGTACGGTCGGTTCAGTGGAGTTCCTGCGGGAGGTTTAACTTTTGGAACGACTCCTTAAATTCACAGTTTTAACCCCTTATAGGCGGGATAAACATTAGAAATATTTCATAATTTGACTAAAATACTTCATAAACATTATTATATTGTACATGATATTTGTGTACTTTTAACTATTTACATGTACAGCGGTCTGGTCTTTCATTTGAAAGATCTGGGTTCAATCCTGACGTGAGTCAGAAATCTATTACAGGTATATATATATATATATATATATATATATATATATATATATATATATATATATATATATATATATATATATATATATATATATATATATATATATATGCAGTTAAGAATAAAAAATATTCATGGGTAAAATTAGTGACTAGCATACCAGTGTATAACCAATTGTTACATCCTTATTACTTACATATCAAGGTAGATACTGGTGGATTTCTTCCTCTCTTTTTAGTTGATTGCGTTGAGTCCCTGTCATCCTTAAATGATTATACGTGTATCCTCGTAAGGATGAGTGCACTTATCAAAAATAATTCTTTTTGGATGTCAAGTTATTATATGTATATATGCATATATATCATATACACATTTGTGCATACATGTGTACATATACGTATATATACACATATACATTTTCTTTTTTCTGGCCTTTTCTACACAATGTAAAATAAAAAGTAATATTTTTTCCTCATATTTTCGGTCCATTATGCAGACATACTTTTACTGCCCTCTCTTTGTACTTTCCATTCTTTTCCACCAAGTTTCTCCCCTTCTATGTTCATGTCAGTATTAACCCGGTATATATTCACCTTTGTCATCTACTCCGACGTGCTAGTACTAAACGTGGCGGAAGCTCCTTGGGACACCGTGCTTAGTACTAGACCCTCGGGGATCAAAGTATCATATAAAACTATTTCTACTAGACAGTTTCTTGAATTGCCTCGACGTAAAAATGTCTTGAATATATTGTGTTGGTTTTGTACGCAATAATCGTGCATATAATTTAATTTTCTTTGAGACCACTGAACAACCGGAGATACGAATCATCTAATATTCAGTTTGTTCTTCAGTAAACTAAATGTAGCTCTTTCTTTCAACGGTTTGAACAGACTCGTAAACGAAAATCCAATAGAGTGTGGACGCATTACGACGAGAATTATTATTATATTTTTTTGTTGTCACCATGTCAAAATAAATTCTATGGAAAATCTTGTATTTTTTCTTTTCTCTCTTATATGGAGTAATATCTAAAGATGATTTTCTTAATCTTTAAAAATAGAAAAATAACCGTTGTTCTAAAATATAAATATATTTCCTTTTCCGCGTTTTAAAATATAAATTTGAATATATATATATATATATATATATATATATATATATATATATATATATATATATATATATATATATATATCATCTCTACCATGGCTTCAATGATATCTTTAGCTATAATAAAGGTCAAGGGTAAAAGGGAACAAGTGATGTAAAGAATATGTATCTAACAATAAGGCAACTGTATTAATCAAGCTGTTATCACTAAAAAGGTTCGAGTACTACTTGTGTTTTCCGTATCTTACGAGATAACAAAATCCCTCTTAGTGGCATGGCATACTAGCGTAGACGTTTTAGACTAACATCAACATGCAATTCGAATGCCCAATAAAGTTTAACAAAAGGACAATTAAGCCTCTCGCTCTAAAGTTGACATCACGCTCAAAGAAGATAAATTTTCTAGGTCATTCAAAGAGGCTTCAGCGAACTGTTGATAAAACTAAATGGTATCCGGCATCTGTCGGACTGTCGACTATACAGTGAGATAGGCAGAGTCAGTCATGTTGGAGGTCTCGATCACATAAGGTTGTTTAACACAAGATCGGATATTTTTTTTCCGTATACAGGGCGATTTATAACCTTCAGGTACGGCAATATACCGTAGCAAGAGACAAGAGTGTTGAGTTTTATGATTATTATTCTGCTTGTTGCCATGCAGTGTGCCAAGATTACGTTTGGTGAAAGTTGTAGTGTGGTTCCCGTAGATATTCGACGGTCTCCAACTTTGTGTATCATCATTAGAAACCAAATCATGAAGCTGTCGCTGTCAGCTTAATGAGACAATCAATATTCCACACAAAAAATACATGCGAACATCACGGATTTTCACTAAAACTTATCATTGTTATCATTGCTATTTTACCCTTAAATGAGCTCGACAATTTCGACGATAGAGTAAATCGGTTTCAAAGCATCCTCCACCTCCAGGGCAGAAAAAATTACACATAGGCCTAGCAACAGCCACAAAATGGATTGCTGTCAATTTTTATTTTCAATATATCTATAGTTAAGTTCCAGAGCAAGTGGATCATGAGATTTTCATGGATTTAATAGTTTATTGATTATTATAATTTTAATTGTGAGAAAAGTAATTACTCAGACGAAACCTTGGTTATAAGAATTACTTCAGCAATTCTGATATTTCTTAGTTAATATTACTCAGGTTAATTTGGTCACATTTAAAATGACCATTAAGTTGCTAAGCAAGCTTCCAGAGAGTAAGAATCACTCCTGCTATCGTAAAACTGTATTAAATTAAAATAAATATTCAGAGCTCGATAGCGAATCGAGGCGGACTGAGTTTTCAAAAACTAACGATAGGTGAGGAGTGTGTATGGTAGTTCTCAGACAGGCTGTACTGTCTCGCTATAGATCCGGGCTTACGCTATGGTAAATAAGTGAAGAAAGAAAAAGGCTGAGCAAGAATTAAGAGAATAAAGAATTAATAACGATATCAACAGATGTTTAGTCATTCTTTTCGGTGCTACTATAGTATGATATCTACCATCCATTTTCTACATTTGACCCCTCAGGGGCTAGTGCTAGACACTGTTTTGCCATGTTTAGTACTAGCCCCTGGGGGATTAAATGTCCTTGTATATAGTTTGAGGAATAATTGCCATAGGCCTTAATTGGGATGTTTGGTTCATAGTATCCTAAATTTTGGTAATTCGCGAATAGCCCAGTAGATATCGTACTGTAAAAATAGTGGCACCTTCTTTTCTTCTAACTTTCCTCGAGGTCCCATCTTTAAACTGATTTTCTTTATTTTGATAAAAACTTTGGGTGGAATGTAAGGAATGCTCAGCGTTTGTCATATATATTGATAATTACAAAGATCGCTATTACGAATCTATGCAGCTTGCCAGACGCTTTAGTAATGAATTTTTTTTTAGATATTATGTAAGCATCCAAGAAGAGAGTTGACGTTACTTACAATAAACACAAGTCGTTCGTTCCTAGGGATCCTATCAGAAAAGTGTAACAATCTTAGTACTATCTCCTGAATAACTTTTAGATAAAAATACAATAAAAAAAAACAGGGAGAAACAATAACATTTGTTGATCGCCTAACAGCACCAACATCCTTCTGTTGTATACGCCACATGAATGAATCGTCACAACGATCAAGTGCTTCTGAACTTAACAGCGGAAATATAATTGCCAAATAGCTGAAATACCTACTGAACCAAATGGATGTTGTTGTTTTTACTTATGTTTTATTGCACAATGCCTAGTGATACCCAAATTCACTTTGCTTCATAAACCATTTCACCTCATGACAAAATCTCTCTCCTCTTACGCCAGTTCAAGGTTGACTTACGAGTCTTATGGTCTACATGGATCTAGGATAGTCTATAATCACATCGGCCTAGTACTAGGCCGATGTGATTATCCTAGATATCCTAGACATAAGGATACTGACATTAAAAAAGCATGCCGTTCTTTTCAGAATGAATACAATTACAGTGGAGGCTTTACGAGCTTGGTCGTCTGATGGTTTGCAGTGGCTATTGAAGAGACCTCGCCAAGTCATCTTTGCGGTTGCAGTCGCCGCGTTGGTAACGGCCAAGATGCGACACGCCTCTGCCAGACGGGAGAGGAGGCGAGTTCATTGATTGTTCAGTACTTTAGGCATGTGATGTGGTTTGAAGAGGGAAGACGTATTTTTATTATAAGTATTTTAATTTTGAGATGTGCGTTATTTAAAGTATTTGCAACCATATTATTTGCATAAAAATTCATGAATCGTTTTTGTTACTTGCATGCCACAACCTGGAGAACCTTTGTGTTAACGGCAATTACCATTCAGAAATGTAAAACTACTCTATTCTAGGTGCCACAGCACAATCGAAAAACGTGTTTAAGAAAATCTTGTTAACGTAACATTACTTTGGAAAGTGTTATGTATCAATCACAACAGTATTCGTTTTCAAGTGGATTTTCGTTTTTTTAAACTTTGTCTTCTCACTAGATCGATTTTCCAGGAAGCGATGGGCTAAAATTGGGAAGGACGTTGTGGTTCTGCACGGTTTCCCGAGAGGTCGTTTAACGCCAAACACATCCCCTTTCGTCATAAAGTTAGAGACCTATTTAAGATTGGCCAAGATTACATATGTGGTTTGTATAGACTTTTGTCATAAATCAGACTGATTAATTTGCAGTCTTTCAGCCTTTTATTTTGATACTTTTATTTGGCTTTGTCTAAAAGTACTTTATACTTTTTTTAAAATTTCTGACATAAATTCCTTAGTTTGACGATGCAGAACCAATAGGACCCAAAGGACAGAGCCCATGGATTACCCTAAATGGAGAAGAGATCGCTGATTCGCAGCTTGTAATGGAAGCCCTGGCGAAGAAATATGATAAAAACTTAACCAGCTGGTTACCAAAAGAGGAGCAAGCAATAGCACTGGCTTTTAATCTGATGATGACGGAACACATCACATGGTAAGGAGCTTATGCATATCTTCATGGAAAATTGTTTAGTGCTATGCACCAAAATTAGACTTTCAAAATTGCTCAATTTGCTTGTTTTGAATTTAAAATTTGTCAGGCCCATACATTAATGGGCATGAACTTAAACTAAGTGAGGTTTGACTGGTACAGATAGTTTTACTACCGCCACTTCTACTATTACTATGACCATAGCATCCATTCATAATGTTCTTTTGGTCGAGGCACAAATTATTTCAGTAGCTGCAAATGTCTCTGCGGTATTGTGATTTTCCATCGCATTGGCTCCTAGTTTAAATCCCACTCAGGTCTGATAGCTCTTCACTGACACGGGATCTTACTATTTCAATGAGCCAGGGATTTGGGTTGGTTTTGCAAGGCACATAGGCCTATCCACCGAGTCATCAGTAGCCATTGCCCTGCTTACCCAGGTTTAGCATAGGAGGAGAGGAGTCTCGGGGTTTTCCTATATAAATGTGTATGCTAGATCTATTAGGCATTGTGCCCAAATTAATGACCAGACCCTTGCTTCTGCTGTTCATTAGTGGTCTTTAAACTTTGAAACCTTTATAGTTACTTGACCATAATGTTTCTAACTTTTTTTTTTTTTTTTTTTTTTTTTTTGCCAACAGGGGTCTTCGAGTTTGGCGTTATGTTATCGACAGGGGAGAGCAACTAAGGAAATGTTCGAAACTCGATTCTCTCTCCGAATATATAGTCTACTCCTTATTCCCTTACATCATGAAGAGGCGCACTTGGGTGCAGGGAATGGGAAGGCACAAAGAGAAAGAGGTAGAAGAAATGCTTAGGCAGGACATCGCCGCTCTCTCCCATTATCTAGGTAATTGCACTGTCTTCGGTATGTTAATGATTGTTCTTCAAGTCATTCATTCGATGGAGGATAATGATTCTGATATCTGATTTCCTTTCCATCCTAATGTGATGACAGTTATGATATTATCATGAATGGTTTTGGGCATATTTTTCATTCATGTTACTTTTACTAGTATGAGTCATACATAATGTTATATAACAGAACGTTCAGGAAACCACTAAATTAACAAATAAACTTACATGTAGCTCAATTCCTAGTAAAAACAAAAAGACATGTACACAGAGCAAAGATAAGAAAAAACTATTTAAAGACCTGAGAACAAAGAAATGATTATATCTAGACTTAGCTGCAGGGTTGTCTGTTCCGAGGTTTTATGGAAATGAGAACAAAGACCTCTAGTAACGAGAAGTGCGACCACAAGATACTCCATAAAACTAGCAGCACGCTCTAAATCAAGAGACTAGGAGCTAAGGATGACGGAAAAAGTTCCTCACTGCAATATTTTTCCCGTGGGGATTAGTGCCGCTCCTTTTACTGTACCTCCATTCATATCTTTCTTCCACCTTGCTATCCACCCTCTCCTAACAATTATTTTATAGTGCAACTGCGAGGTTTACCTCCTGTTACACCTTTCAAACCTACATACTCTCAATTTCCTTTCCAGCGCTGAATGACCTCATGGGTCCCAGTGCTTGGCCTTTGGCCTAAACTCTGTGTTCCAGTCCATTCTCTGCAATATTTTGAATATAGAAGTTCCTTATATCCTCCCAGTTCCTTTAAGGCAAAGGAGTTTGATGATTCTGATGAATATCTCTCATGACTTACTGTATATTAAGGGTGGTCCAACATTGCTAATGGTTATCCTTCTTAGCTTTCAAGTAGGTCGTTTGATAGTTTAATTGGTGGGCTTAGTCCATGTATTGGAATCGATTACTTAGATCGTCAACACCGTTCCTTCCATGTAGTGAAATCGACCACTTTTAATGATAATCCGCTGTTACTTGCAACTGAGCCAAAAAGCTCTGAACATCTCTTAATACCCTTTTCTTGTATTGCAATCTAATATTCAGATATCTTATAGGCCTAATGATCATCTCTCAATTCTTTCACGTAATCCTATTTGACATTTCTGGTGATAATCCATCATTACTAGCACTCAGAACAATTCAACAGTTCTAATGATCATCATTCATTATTCTGATAATAATTATCAAAATAACCTCTCATTTCTGTCGTAAAATAGTCTACTGTCACTATTCTTTATTTCTTTCATGCAGCGGTGTTAACATCTGTAGTTGTAATTTTTTATTTATCTATTTTAATTATTTATAATTTAGGATGTCTACAGTTTGATACAGCAGAACTGATATTTATGATGATCATCCGTAGACTTTTGTTTACTTCTTTCTCAAAATAAACCCCTGTAGGTTTTATGTATTCACGGTATTTCAGGATAATTATAAACACCCATGCTTGTCACTGGCACTTTTGTAATGTCACTAAATGAGACTTAGAATAATATAAACTCAATCCTCAGCTTGGACTGAGATCCTGTCGTGTCCATTATTGACCTGTTGAGGATCCCTATAATTTGGATGCTCATATCCTATCCCATACAAGAAAGGGATCCTTATTGGTCTTTCATCATTCTTCCTTTTCCCGCACCCTAATCTGACAGCCCTGGTGAATATCCATCAGTCCTTCTGTACAAGGAAGTCAAACATTTGTGATAATCATTCCTCATGAGTATTAATAATGTAGGGGTGATCATTCTTAATGAAAAACATTTATTTACAATCGTGAATTATTATATGTGTGTGTATATATATATATATATATATATATATATATATATATATATATATATATATATATATATATAAAGACAAAATCCACGAAGGAAAGAGAATCAATGGAGTGCTGCAAGGCCTTTCGACTTATAGTCCATTGTTTCTCTTTCCTTTGTGGATTTTGTCTTTATTTATATTCATCACGTTCCATATTTTCGTAATTCATTATATATTATATATATATATATATATATATATATATATATATATATATATATATATATATATATATATATATATATATATGTATGTATGTATGTATGTATGTATGTATGTATGTATGTATGTATGTATGTATGTATGTATGTATGTATATATACGTATGCAGTTAAACTATGCAACTAACTGCGTTTTTAATTTATTTTCCAAAGGCAGAAAGCCATTTTTAATGGGTGACAGACCTTGTGAAGTTGACTGCACCCTGTTTGGCTATACTTCTCAAATCCTTTGGAATTACAATGGATCACCCTACGTCAAGATGGTCAGGGGTAAGTCTTAGCTGTACATTAATCAGAAATGTATGTTTCTAGAATTCTTCCTATGTTTTGAGCTCTGATCATTTATTTTTTATAGCAGGTGGTGAGGATTAGATTCTGAATCTGGGATATTTGGTTTTTATAGATAGATTCTGTAAAAATGAAGAACATTTGATTTTTATAGATATGATCTGTAAAAATGAATGAATACTATATATATATGTGTGTGTGTGTGTGTCTGTGTACCAGCACTGGTTTCGTTAAGTGATAGCTTCTTCCCACGAAGTTTTAAAAGAGACAAAAAAATGTGCTAATAATTTCAGTCGTTACGATGAACCACAAAATATGATTATTTCCATAATCCTGCTTTTTATCCGTCGTAAACCCCGGTTAACACAAACTGATAAATCCATCAGTAAATCCTGCTTCGTCTTTACTTATTTCCTCTAATTCTCATTTCAGAGGATTATCCTAATCTGGAGGCCCATCACAACAGAATGCGAACTCTCTTGTACCCAGACTGGGATGAACTGTGTCTCGGCGCCGCTGGAGAGTGAATTCCTCGAAGGATTTTTGGAAACAGAAGAAGCAAAACTTTGACTTCATATTAAGCATTTTTTTTTTCGACAGAGAGAGCCTCCATGTTGCTATGGGCTGAATTTGGTTCATTTACCATGTCGAGCTTGTCTGAATGAATCTTTAAACCACGACTGGTCATTTATCCGGTTTCTCACGGTTCTCCTTTGGGTGAAATGGGATGAAATACGTGATTATTTATGGAAAAGGACATTCTCTGAATGCTATTTAAGAACTAATATTATTACTCAGTTGTTTTCAGTAGTGTCCATTTCAATCGCCATAGTGAAATGTAAATAAGTTATGGAAAAATTTTAATTACAGTGAATGACCTTCAGCATTCATGAAAAACTGTGATAAAATCTTTTAATGAAATAGAATTAGCAAATAACAAATTTTTGAAAGAAATAAAATAGGAATACATAAATCTACAGCCAAAAGAGGATTCACATGTTGTTCATTTTATGGATCGCCAGGCTTTGTAGATTTCTATCCATCTTGTATATAATCTGCTAAGTTGCAAATACAGTTATGGCATCTGATACCAGTCAAGAACAGTTTTTGAGAAGTTAACCTACCTTTACAGGAGACTTTACTCAAGAGTTAAGAAAGATAATTAAACAAAAACATTCTCATATCTTTTAATGTTACTGTAATATTAGCACGCCGTGGAATTAAAGTCAGGAGACAACAGTAGTACCGTATTAGCCAATAGTGTCATGATAGACACACACCCACACACAAACTTTTATATATATATATATATATATATATATATATATATATATATAAATATATATATATATATATATATATATATATATATATGTATATATATATATATATATATATATATATATATATATATATATATATATATATATATATATATATATATATATATATATATATATATATAACTTATATATATATATATATATATATATATATATATATATATATATATATATATATATATATATATTCTTTTTTTAAACAACTGCAAACCTTACCTGCTGTGTGAGATACAGGATGGACAGCCAGTGGCTTTAAATTTCTTTACTTTATCCCAGTATTTGGGTTACTGTAAAAGAATGGAGAATCTAATAGTGAAATAAAAAAAAAATCCTCAGTAGACGCCCCTTCCATACCAACCCACCCCCAGAAAAAAAAAGATACACCAAGCAGTTTTTATGAGTCTAACACGCATAAAGCATATTTAATACTGCGAGTTAGTTCTCCGGGAGATGTTACTATATTTTTAATCGGGGTGATCCAAATACAAGTCTTACTTAATGGATGACCTTAACTGGTTCGAGAGGAAATATAATACGAGCTTTAAGGCCTGCTTGTTAATGGCTTTTTCCCCAAATATGCCTGCGAATCATTCCTATTCTACCGGCGTTGGGAACACGCCATCAAATGCGTCTCCACTTTGCTACAGAAGGCTGGAACATTAGGATAATTGGATCCACGAGAAGATCTTGCGCGTTTTTGTTTGATTACCCCCGATGTTAAGTTTGTCAGCTAAGTGATGCTCGATACCACAATATACTTCAAAGGCTGAACAAACTAGAGAGAGCTGGGTGTATGTTCTATCTGCTTTCGTTCTATGTTCATTTCGTTTTACATGGATAAAGAGAAGGCAGTCGAATTCAAAATGAAGTACTGCATTGATAAATGCAGAGAAGAGAGTTGGAAGGATTTTTCAAATTTATTACGTCAGTCCTACTCTGTGAAGTATGAGCCATTTGAGTGCGAGATGAATGATTAAGAAGGAAACGGCCGGAACCGAAATATTAAGAGACAATAGGTTAGAGAGAGCTTTGGAGCTGGTGAAGAGAGGTCTGAAGTGGAGAGACAAGTTTGATGACGTAAGATGCACTCACATCATGAGTAAGGATACCCGACGGAGCCACGGCAGTGGTGGGTTTTGGGTAGAAAAAAGTTAAGTATATCTTAGTTTAACCAGACCACTGAGCTGATTAACAGCTCTCATAGGGCTGGCCCGAAGGATTAGATTTATTTTACGTGGCTAAGAACCAACTGGTTACCTAGCAACGGGACCTACAGCTTATTGTGGAATCCGAACCACATTATACCGAGAAATGAATTTCTATCGCCAGAAATAAATTCCTCTAATTCTTCATTGGCCGGTCGGAGAGTCGATCGCTGGGCCAATAGCGTGGTAGCCGAGAGCTCTACCCACCCCTCCAATGAAGAACAAAAGAACCCCATCTATCCCGGCAGATGCTACAGTGGTCTCACTCTTTGGCAATTCTGAATTGTTTGCCCACGGAGGAACTGGTTTCGCATGAAGGGGTCGGGATAACCCTTGTCAGCTACAAATCTTGCCTAGGCATGCACGCCAAAGGTCTCATGGTGGTGATCGTTGGTTTGGAAGAGAGACAATAACAAGCATTCGATCCTCCTGGAGGAGGTGGGGAGACCAAGTTTGCGCTCATATCGTAATACTCGATAGAGCTAATAGACTGTTAGGTAAACGTATTCTTTAAAACTATCGTATGAAAACTGGGTAACTAACGTCCTGAACAATGAATCCTTTTGCCAGTCTGCTGATTATATAAAAAGATAAGGTAAGGGTGACTGAAAATTATATGTATAGCTGTGAAGGTTCTCCTTCACATTTGGTACAAAGAACCTCCACCGCAATGCCACAGTATCAAACAACCTAAAAACTTATATTTACACCGTCTGTTCACCTGCAGTCAACACTTTTACCAGAAAGCAATGTTCCCTTGAAAATAACGTGTTGACCTTGAAGAAGCATGACACACATAAGTGTAAGCAACATCATCAACCTTTCAAAATCCATAATCAATTCTCGGTACGATAAAAAAAAAAGTGATGAAGTTTCAAACCTCAGATAAGCAAGGGCCTTGGTGATAGCTACACCAACTCCCTGTCATTCGAGTTGACCGCAGATACAGCCTACTGCCTACCACAAGACCCCAGGTGAGACAGGTATCGTTTTTACTCATTCATCCCATGAACTAAAATAGCCCAGGAGTTTACTACCTGACGTTCTGTGTATTTGACCTATCGTCTTCTGCGAGATCGGCTGCGTGGTGTTTTCACAGCCGAATGAAAATACGCGGGATTCACAGCTGAAATGTCAATTATGATATGATGATTATGATGCTCAAAAGTGGATAAGCTTTACGTTTCTCAATTAGTTTTTACCCAAATATAAATCAACAAGCCTGAATGATACTGATATGCCTGTGTTTTATCCAAAGGAATACGAAAAATTGGTCGATTCTGTAAATTATGTTTTTTTTTTTTCAGAATGGACGAAGATACAGGATCAGTCTCATCATGGAGTTACAAGATCACTTTGCCTTCGGCCGTCATTCTCACTCTGGCAACACTGATTCTGTATTTCAAAATTTCTGCAAAAAGGAGGAGGTCGGTGTACTTTGTCTCCATGAAGTGTATGCATAATCTTTTTCATTTTGCACTGTGGGGTGTGAGAATTATTGCACACATCAAAATCATTGGCCAAATGGCACCTTTACTGTAGATTAAGAGTAACTTTAGTTCACTTATGAGTAAAAGGGGGTTAGCAACGTTTACCGCATTGTTAAGATTTACAGTGCGTATATTTAACTGGGATGCTTAATTCTTTTGATTTTTGTTGAAAATATTCCGTTCATATACAAAGATATTTACATATAGTTTCAATACTTGCACACAC